>NC_087180.1:75000-90000 GCF_035594125.1 Scylla paramamosain
TTGTTAGTTTATTTAGGTCACACTGCAGTTCCTGCCATTGTGACACAGACGTTACTCTACTTGTTATTTTGGTGTCGTCTGCAAATTTACTTATTTTGCAGTTTATCGCTTCATCAATATCATTTATGTACATTATGAAGAGTACTGGTCCTAATACAGAGCCTTGAGGAACGCCGCTATTTACCTTATGCCACTCTGACTCTTTTCCATTTATCACAACACGCTGTTTTCTATCAGAGAGCCAGTCTCTCAGCCATTTCAGGGTGTTTCCGGCAATGCCGTGAGCTTTTACTTTACTGATGAATCTCTTATGGGGAACAGTGTCGAAAGTTTTCTGGAAATCAAGGTAGATAATATCAACAGCTTTTGTCTCGTCATACGAGCTAAATACTTCATAAAAGAAGTCTAGTAAGTTTGTTAAGCAGGAACGCTTGGTTCTGAAACCGTATCGCGAATCCTTTATGATTTTATTTTCTTCTAAATACTTAACAATTTTATATATGATTATCGTTTCCATCAGCTTGCACACTACTGAAGTGAGACTGATCGGCCTGTAATTGGCTGGGAGAGATTTATTTCCTTTTTTAAAGATTAGCGTGACATTTGCTAGTTTCCATTCGTGGGGAACTTTACCCGCTAGTAAAGTTTTATTGAATAAAATTGTAAGCGGTTTCACGAGCTCATTTTTTACTTCTTTAAGAAGCCTGGGTGATATCTTGTCTGGCCCGGGTGTTTTGTTTACGTTCATGCTCTTTGTGACTGAGAGGATTTCACTTTCTGTGATGGTGAAGTCTGGCAGCGTAGTGCCTCGTGACTGAGGCGTGGGGGTCGGCAGACTGCCCTGAACATCTTCAGTCGTAAAGACTTGAAAAGTACTCGTTCAGGGTGTTCGCCATGTCTGTTTCGCTTACTATTTATTTACCATTTTCTGTTATTAATGGACCAATTGTTGATGTTAAGACCCTTTTTGCTTTTACATAACTGTAAAATTCTTTTGGGTTCGTTTTACATGAGTTCGCGATCTGAGCTTCGACAGATTTTTTGCTGCATTTGATCAGCTTTTTAGTTTTTCTACGTAATCTGTCGTGCTCTAGTTTATCATCATTATTTTGTGTTAGTATGTATTTGCGGTACGCATTTTTCTTAGCCAGAAAGCAGCATCTAATTTCATTGCTCCACCATTTCGGTTTGGTGTTTTTTACCTTCCGTCTGTTTCGTTGCGGTACACACAAAAACGTTGTTTCATTTAACTTTTTAGCAAACACTTCCCATGCGTTGTTTATGTCTGGTGTTCCCAGCAGTTCATTCCACTCTATGGATGCAAGCTGCATGAGAAGGGGAATTTCAGCTGTGAAGTCTAACAAGTTTCCTGTAATAAAATTATCACAAAACAAAGGAGAACAAACAATTATCTCACAACAGGACAATTTAAAAATAGAGAAAGAAAAGTACCCAAGCTACAAGCACAAAGACAATAAAAGTACTACTAAAACAGAGGAACAGATGAAAACAGACGGAGACCTAGTACTGATATCTAACAAATGTATCACTGTGTTTGCGTCAAGAAGTGTTGTGTAATTTGTATGGAGTCTGAGCTGTACAGGAAAACACAACACAACAGAACAGAAACAGGTAAAACAAAATAAACTTAGCGACTGGTTTAACGATATGGGCTGCTGGTCCTGCGTAGGTCAGGTCACAACACGTCTGCTCGACACAAGCGGAAGGGCACGAATGAAAACTGGAGATGCGGGGCATCGATCCCCGTGCCTCTCGCATGCTAAGCGAGCGCTCTACCACTTGAGCTACATCCCCTGTTGGTGGAGGTGCCGGGAATCGAACCCGGGGCCTTTCACATGCAAAGCGAACGCTCTACCACTGAGCTACACCCCCGCGCCGCGTATAAGAGGAGGAGGAGGAGGAGAGTAATAAAGGTAATGTATATATGGAACGAGTGATAAATAGAAAGGGAATAAAAGAGAGAAAAGAAAAGATGAATAAGAAGAGGAAAAAGAAGACGATGAACAATAGTAGTAGTAGTAGTAGTAGTAGTAGTAGTAGCAATAGTAGTAGTAGTAGTAGTGGTAGTAATAGGTTGTTCTTGTTGTTGTTGTCTTTGGCCTTCACTCTCCCCTCTCCCCTCTATCTTTCATATCCGCAGCTTTTTAAGCTCCTCCTCTCTCTCTCTCTCTCTCTCTCTCTCTCTCTCTCTCTCTCTCTCTCTCTCTCTCTCTCTCTCTCTCTCTCTCGCTTACAAATTAGCGTTTCCTCCATTTTCTATAACTGTCTATGTATGTTCCGTAATAGTTCTCCTTGAAATAATTGAAGGGGTAACTAAATAAAAATGTAGAATTGCAATATAAACAGAGAAATAACCCTTTTATCACTTACTAATTGACTTTTCCTCCGTTTTCGTTATCAATACATGTCTTAATATCTTTCTTAATAGTATACGTTTAAGGAATTCAAGGAGAAACTAAAGAAAAAAATAAATAAAATGAGAATTTCGTTACTCGTTTTCTATTTGATTATTTTACGTTTTCCTTGAGGAGCAGAAGGAGGAGGAGGAGGAGAGTAATAAAGGTAGTGTATATATAGAGAAAAAAGAAAAGGAGTGGAGAAAAGAGAGAGAGAGAGAGAGAGAGAGAGAGAGAGAGAGAGAGAGAACTGTTTAGGAAGACGAAGAAAAGAGAGGAAGATAAAAAGAAGAGGAGGAGGAGGAGGAGGTTTCTTGACAGTCATTTACCATAAGAGGAGAGAGAGAGAGAGAGAGAGAGAGAGAGAGAGAGAGAGAGAGAGAGAGAGAGAGAGAGAGAGAGAGAGTTTGGCATCACTTGGCACTCAAGTGACAGACAGACAGACAGACAGACACACGCTATATCTCAAGCGAGTGTTTGTGTAGGATTGGGTGCCGAGGAGGAGGAGGGGGAGGAGAGGTGGTGACAAGGTAAGTGAAGGAAGACGAGAGAGAGAGAGAGAGAGAGAGAGAGAGAGAGAGAGAGAGAGAGAGAGAGAGAGAGAGAGAGAGAGTTATCCAGTGGCGACTCAGTGGAAGTGCCGCGTTCCCGCTCCAGCCAACACCAGCGCACCTTTTTGGGGCGAGTCTCCAGACTGTGGAACGTCTTCGCGTCCTCCGTCCCTCATATCAGGGGGATGGATACCCAGGACGTGAAGTTAGCAGCACACCACTGGAGGGGCTCATTCCCAACCCCCCTGCTAACAATATTAATACAAGTCTATCATAAAGAATGTATATATATGTATATATATTTATATTTGTATTTGTGTGTTGTGTCCCACCCCTAAAATAGGTTGCACACGGCAGTGCGCCTTCGGCTGATAATGTACCTATGTTTAAATAAAAAAAAAAAAGAGAGAGAGAGAGAGAGAGAGAGAGAGAGAGAGAGAAGAAGAAGAAGAAGAAGAAGAAGAAGAAGAAGAAGAAGAAGAAGAAGAAGAAGTAAACAAACAACACACACACACACACACACACACACACACACACACACACACACACACACACACACACACACACACACACACACACACACAGAATGACCTGACAGCTACGCACTGCGGCAGATAGGTCACCTAAGGAGGGCAGAAAAGGGTGGAAGAGGAGGTCAGGTCACGCCTTCACACATGCAGAAGGAACAAGAGGAGAAAGAAGAGAAAGAGAAAGAGAAAGAGGAAGAGGAGGAGGAAGAGGTAGAGTATGACAATAACGTAACTGGTCCTGTGTATATTAACGGTAACATTCCATTGAAGGTCCATCTCTCTCAGTACAAGGAGAAGGAAGCATGAAGGGTAATACAGCAGAAGGCTCCTCCCCACCTACCACTTGGACGCACCGGGGAACATGAAAAACTCACAGCCAACTCTATATACAAATGAAGGACGACAAAGAGGAGGAGAAGGAGGACGAGGAGGAGGACGAGGAGGAGAAGGAGGAGGAGGAGGAGGAGGAGGAGGAGGAGGAGGAGAAGGAGGAGGAGGAGGAGGAAAAGGAGGGAGTTGCCATAAATTTTGACGAAGTATAGCAGTGTTTTGGAACTGATGTGGCAATTCTCTCTCTCTCTCTCTCTCTCTCTCTCTCTCTCTCTCTCTCTCTCTCTCTCTCTCTCTCTCTCTCTCTCTCTCTCTCTCTCTCTCTCTCGTGTGTGTGTTATGGAACTGATGTGACGATTCTCTCTCTCTCATGTGTGTGTGTGTGTGTGTGTGTGTGTGTGTGTGTGTGTGTGTGTGTGTGTGTGTGATCTACTGATATTTTCTCAGTCACATGAAAAAAATAAATAAAAATAAATAAATCAAAATAAACTTTGCCGCTATATTTTTTGTCCATACACAAGGCAAACAATAAATGTTTGTTCTCCTTCAATTTCCATTACAGGAGATACCGACATGATGGCCTGACTTGGGAATTCATGTCATATGTATCGTCAAGACTATCTTAGGGGTTGCTTATATATGCTGCTAGATATGCAAACAGACAGACAAAGACCCTGAAAAAAAAAAAAAAGTTAAAAGAAACAGCCAAGCAGAGAGAGAGAAAGAAAAAAAGACAATTGCGGAAACAAATGGATGACCAGGTGGACAGAAAGAGTCATCCAGTCATCGAGCAGGAGACAGGCAGCCAGTCAGACAAGGACACCAAAACGGAAGAAGGGTAGACCCCCAGAGAAACACGCATAAACAATCCAATAAACAGACAGAGAAAAGAGTCACAGACAACAGCCGCAGAGACAAAGACACTGTTACAAAACCAAGAACACGAGGACACCGCTCGTTCCTACACAGGTCACAGCATCACTGTCTAAATGGGGACAATTCATAATTATCCAGAAATGTCCGAGGCGTGGACTATAAAAATCCAGATTATAAATTATCGCTGTAATAATTATTGCCATGAAAAAGGACTACACCTACTTCTTCTAAAATTTGGTACAACACGATCAAAGTGGTGGGAAAGATGTTTAAAAATTTGTTTTCTCTCGTAAAACAAATTTGGACTTTGTGCCATCAATGGCACAAAGTAGCTGCAAAGCTCTTTCAGCTACTTAAGCAGACCGTTAACCAACGGGAGGTAAGAGGGGTCTCTTCGATAGCCACCACGGGCACTCTTCGAGCACCCGTCCAGGAGGCAAGGCGGCCCCGAGAGCTGCACGGAAAGTATAAAGCCACACTTTATTGGCGTAGAGGCAGTACAATAAGCTAACAAGCTCCATGTTACTGCATAAATACAACCAACACGTTGTGACTACATACAGCCAAACCCTTCGTTGTGGCTGCATCGAGCCAAACCCTTCGTTGTGGCTGCATCGAGCAAACAAGCTCGTTGTGGCTACATCGAAGGAGCGAGCTCATTGTGGCTACATCGAGGCAAAAATCTCGTTGTGTCTGCATCGAGCCAAACCCTTCGTTGTGGCTGTATCGAGGCAACAATCTCGTTGTGGCAACATCTAAGGAGCAAGCTCATTGTGACTGCATCGAGGCAACAATCTCGTTGTGGCAACATCTAAGGAGCAAGCTCATTGTGACTGCATCGAGGCAACAATCTCGTTGTGTCTGCATCAAGCCAAACCCTTCGTTGTGGCTGCATCGAGGCAACAATCTCGTTGTAGCTACATCGAAGGAGCAAGCTCGTTGTGACTGCATCGAGGCAACAATGTCGTTGTAGCTACATCGAAGGAGCAAGCTCGTTGTGACTGCATCGAGGCAACAATCTCGTTGTGGCTGCATCGAGCCAAACCCTTCGTTGTAACTGCATCGAGGCAACAATCTCGTTGTAGCTACATCGAAGGAGAAAGCTCGTTGTGGCTGCATCGAGGCAACAATCTCGTTGTGGCTGCATCGACCCAAACCCTTCGTTGTAACTGCATCGAGGCAACAATCTCATTGTAAACACATCGAAGGAGCAAGCTCGTTGTGGCTGCATCGAGCCAACAATCTCGTTGTGGCTGCATCGAGAAAATCCCTTTGTTGTAGGTGCATCGAGGCAACAATCTCGTTGTAGCTACATCGAAGGAGCAAGCTCGTTGTGGCTGCATCGAGGCAACAATCTCGATATGTCTGCATCGAGCCAAACCCTTCGTTGTGGCTGCATCGAGGCAACAATCTCGTTGTAGCTACATCAAAGGATGCTCGTTGTGGCTGCATCGAGGCAACAATCTCGTTGTGGCTGCATCAAGCCAATCCGTTTGTTGTAGGTGCATCGAGGCAACAATCTCGTTGTAGCTACATCGAAGGAGCAAGCTCGTTGTGGCTGCATCGAGGCAACAATCGCGTTGTGGCTGCATCGAGCCAATCCCTTTGTTGTAGGTGTATCGAGGCAATCGTTGTGTCTGCATCGAGCCAAACCCTTGGTTGTGGCTGCATCGAGGCAACAATCTCGTTGTAGCTACATCGAAGAAGCTCGTTGTGGCTGCATCGAGGCAACAATCTCGTTGTGGCTGCATCGAGCCAAATCCTTCGTTGTGGCTGCATCGAAAAACAATCTCGTTGTAGCTACATCGAAGAAGCTCGTTGTGGCTGCATCGCGGCAACAATCTCATTGTGGCTGCATCGAGCCAAACCCTTCGTTGTTGCTGCATCGAGGCAACAATCTCGTTGTAGCTACATCGAAGGAGCAAGCTCGTTGTGGCTGCATCGAGGCAACAATCTCGTTGTAGCTACATCGAAGGAGCAAGCTCGTTGTGGCTGCATCGAGGCAACAATCTCGTTGTAGCTACATCGAAGGAGCAAGCTCGTTGTGGCTGCATCGAGGCAACAATCTCGTTGTGGCTGCATCGAGGCAACAATCTCGTTGTGGCTGCATCGAGGCAACAATCTCGTTGTGGCTGCATCGAGGCAACAATCTCGTTGTGGCTGCATCGAGGCAACAATCTCGTTGTGGCTGCATCGAGGCAACAATCTCGTTGTGGCTGCATCGAGGCAACAATCTCGTTGTGGCTGCATCGAGGCAACAATCTCGTTGTGGCTGCATCGAGGCAACAATCTCGTTGTGGCTGCATGGAGCCAAACCCTTCGTTGTAACTGCATCAAGGCAACAATCTCGTTGTAAATACATCGAAGGAGCAAGCTCGTTGTGGCTGCATCGAGGCAACAATGTCATTGTGGCTGCATCGATCCAAACCATTCGTTGCGGCTGCATCGAGCCAAACCCTTTGTTTTGTCTGCATCGAGACAACAATCTCGTTGTAACTACATCGAAGGAGCAAGCTCGTTGTGGCTGCATCGAGGCAACAATCTCGTTGTGTCTGCATCGAGCCAAACCCTTCGTTGTGGCTGCATCGAGGCAACAATCTCGTTGTAGCTACATCAAAGGAGCAAGCTAGTTCTGGTTGCATCGAGGCAACAATCTCGTTGTGGCTGCATCTAGCCAAACCCTTCGTTGTGACTGCATCGAGGCAACAATCTCGTTGTAGCTACATCGAATGCGCAAGCTCGTTGTGGCTGCATCGAGGCAACAATCTCGTTGTGGCTGCATCGAGCCAAATCCTTCGTTGTGGCTGCATCGAAAAACAATCTCGTTGTAGTTATATCGAAGGAGCAAGCTCGTTGTGGTTGCATCGAGGCAACACTCTCGTTGTGGCTGCATCGAGCTAAACCCTTCGTTGTAACTGCATCGAGGGAACAGAAGGAGGCAGTAGACACCTGCCGAAACGATAATTACTCCCAGTGAGGTCTAAAGCACTCCGCTTTAGACATGAAGCACTGTTCAGGGGGTGCTGTGAACTTATCATTAAACCCAGCTGTGACCTCACTGAACGTTTCCCTTTGTGTCTCACAACACAAAGGGGCAGTCACAGCCTGCCCTCTAAAGACAACTCTCTTCCTCCACACAAAACTACAAGCACCTAATAAAACACAAACCCTTCACTCAAAAATTTTAAAATCATCATGGCGACTCCTACACCAGCCTCGGAGTCCCCATCTGGGGAGGGGACCATAAATGTCCCCAGGTCGGACTGCCTTTCTGTTGACGACCCTAAGTGTCTTGACACCCCCCTCAACTTTTTCTTCATTAACTTCTGCAACATTCGCGGTCTAATATCTAATTTTCAATCTGTAGAACACCACCTCTCCTCTTCTAAACCTCATCTTCTTTTCCTCACTGAAACTCAGGTGTCTGAGGCAACTGACAGTAGCCCCTTTTCTGTTCCCTCCTACTTTCTCTATCCTCATTTTCGATCCAAAGCTGGATGCTGCGTTTGTGTGCGCAATGACTTAACCTGCTCTCGTGCCCACGCTCTTGAATCTTCCGAGTTTTCCACCATCTGGCTACGACTACAGAGTCACTCTCATACTAAATTTATCTGTGCTGTATACCTCTCACCTAACTCCTCTGACTATAATAAATTCTTTGACTACTTAACTTCCAAAATGGAGCACATTCTGACCCTCTTCCCTTTTGCAGAGATCTCCATTCTTGGAGACTTCAATGTTCACCACCAGCTTTTGCTTTCCTCTCCCTTCACTGACCATCCTGGTGAACTAGCCTACAACTTTGCTATCCTCCATGACCTAGAGCAATTGGTACAACACACTACTCGTATTCCTGACCGTCTTGGAGATACACCCAACATTCTTGACCTTTTCCTGACCTCTAATCCTTCTGCTTATGCCGTCACCCTTTCTTCTCCGTTAGGCTCTTCCGATCACAATCTCATATCTTTATCTTGTCCTATCACTCCAATCCCTCCTCAGGATCCCCCTAAGCGAAGGTGCCTCTGGCGTTTTGCCTCTGCTAGTTGGGGGGACCTGAGGAGGTATTTTGCTGATTTTCCTTGGAATGACTACTGCTTCCGTGTCAGAGACCCGTCTTTGTGTGCTGAGTGTATAACAGAGGTGATAGTGTCTGGCATGGAGGCGTACATTCCTCACTCTTTTTCTCGTCCTAAACCTTCTAAACCTTGGTTTAACACAGCTTGTTCTCGTGCTATACATGATAGAGAGGTGGCCCACAAAAGGTACTTAAGCTTTCCATCACCAGAATCTCATGCAGTTTATATTTCTGCCCGGAACCATGCCAGGTCTGTTCTCCAACTAGCCAAAAACTCCTTCATTAACAGAAAATGTCAAAACCTTTCAAGATCTAACTCCCCTCGTGATTTCTGGCATCTAGCCAAAAAATATTTCCAATAACTTTGCTTCTTCTTCTTTCCCTCCTCTATTTTAACCAGATGGCACCACTGCTATCACATCTATTTCTAAAGCTGAACTCTTCGCTCAAACCTTTGCTAAAAACACTACCTTGGACGATTCTGGGCTTGTTCCTCCCTCTCTTCCACCCTCTGACTACTTCATGCCACCTATTAAAATTCTTCGCAATGATGTTTTCCATGCCCTCGCTGGCCTAAACCCTCGGAAGGCTTATGGACCTGATGGGGTCTCTCCTATTGTTCTCCGAAACAGTGCCTCCATGCTTGCACCTTGCCTAGTGAAACTCTTTCAGCTCTGTTTGTCATCATCTACCTTTCCTTCTTGCTGGAAGTTTGCCTACATTCAACCTGTTCCTAAAAAGGGTGACCGTTCTAATCTCTCAAACTACCGTCCTATTGCTTTAATTTCCTGCCTATCTAAAGTTTTTGAATCTATCCTCAACAGGAAGATTCTTAAACATCTATCACTTCACAACCTTCTATCTGATCGCCAGTATGGGTTCCGTCAAGGCCGCTCTACTGGTGATCTTCTGGCTTTCCTTACTGAGTCTTGGTCATCCTCTTTTAGAGATTTTGGTGAAACTTTTACTGTTGCCTTGGACATATCAAAAGCTTTTGATAGAGTCTGGCACAAAGATTTCATTTCCAAACTACCCTCCTTCGGTTCCTATCCTTCTCTCTGTAACTTCATTTCAAGTTTCCTTTCTGAACGTTCTATTGCTGCTGTGGTAGACGGTCACTGTTCTTCTCCTAAATCTATTAACAGTGGTGTTCCTCAGGGTTCTGTCCTGTCATCCACTCTCTTCTTATTATTCATTAATGATATTCTAAACCAAACTTCTTGTCCTATCCACTCCTACGCTGATGATACCACTGCACTTTTCCACGTTCATAAACGTCCAACCCTTCAGGAGGTAAATATATCATGCAGGGAAGCCACAGAATGCTTGACCTCTGATCTCTCTAAAACTTCTGATTGGGGCAGAGCAAACTTGGTATTGTTCAATGCCTCAAAAACTCAATTCCTCCATCTGTCAACTCGACACAACCTTCCAGACAACTATCCCCTCTTCTTCAATGACACTCAACTGTCCCCCTCTTCTACACTGAACATCCTTGGTCTGTCCTTTACTTATAATCTGAACTGGATACTTCACATCTCATCTCTAGCTAAAACAGCTTCTATGAAGTTATGTGTTCTGAGACGTCTCCGCCAGTTTTTCTCATCCCCCAGCTGCTAATTCTGTACAAGGGTCTTATCCGTCCATGTATGGAGTGTGCTTCACATGTCTGGGGGGTTCCACTCATACTGCTCTTCTAGACAGGGTGGAATCAAAAGCTTTTCGTCTCATCGACTCCTCTCCTCTAACTGAGTGTCTTCAGCCTCTCTCTCACCGCCGCAATGTTGCATATCTAGCTGTCTTCTACCGCTATTTTCATGCTAACTGCTCTTCTGATCTTGCTAACTGCATGCCTCCCCTCCTTCCGCGGCCTCGCTGCACAAGACTTTCTTCTTTCTCTCACCCTTATTCTGTCCACCTCTCTAACGCAAGAGTTAACCAGTACTCTCAATCATTCATCCCTTTCTCTAGTAAACTCTGGAACTCCCTGCCTGCTTCTGTATTTCCACCTTCCTATGACTTGAATTCCTTCAAGAGGGAGGTTACAAGACAGTTATTCATCAATTTTTGACTATTGCTTTGACCCTTTTATGGGACTGGCATCTCAGTGGCCATTTTTTTATTAGATTTTTTCATTGGATTTTTGTTGCCTTTGGCCAGTGTCTTTCCTACATATAAAAAGAAAAAAAAAGAAAAGAAAAAGAGAGAAAACGGAGACAAGGCGACAGGTGCTGGTTGACAAGGTGAAATCCGTTTTCTGTGGTTTATTAAAGTAGGGGAACCTATTCTGTAACAAACACCTCCACCTCCACCTCATCTATGAAGGAAGAGGAGGAGGAGGAAGAGGAGGAGGATGTATAATCTTGTGTTTTTTGTAAATAAAGTGATATTACTTTGATTTCTTCCTCCTCAATTCCTCCTCCCCTCCTCCTCCCCCTTCTTTTCTCTTCTTATCTCTTTCTCTTATTCTTCCTTGAGGATGTCCACTATAGCATTTTGTGGAAGGATATGAATGGGGCTTTAATCAGAAATAGTATTTGTAAACAGGTTACTTGTCAAGGTCACTCCGGATTTTTCAAGGTCACTGCTTGCTCCTGTGCTCTGCTTCACGGCTCTTACTTAAATTGTATGCGTTTGTAACATTATTGTTATTACTGTTATTATAATTCTTCTTCTTCTTCTTCTTATTATTATTATTATTATTATTTTAAATAAAAGATATTATTGCATTAATTCATCTTAATTTTATGATCCTGCCTCCATTTCATCACACACACACACACACACACACACAGCTGGGAGGAGGAGGAGGGGACATTGGTCAGTCTCTCTCTCTCTCTCTCTCTCTCTCTCTCTCTCTCTCTCTCTCTCTCTCTCTCTCTCTCTCTTCATATTATAAGTGCTAACAATAACGGTCTTTTATTGGAAGCTTTAATAAATGAACATAACGAATCCGTGTGAAGCCGAAGACCCAGTCAATGGTGGCATCTGAACGCATGAGTCGCCCAAACCTTTTCATATTCATATGAAAAACTTCATGAAGGAATATGTATGTGGTGCACTGAAAAAAAAAAATAAAATAAAATAAATAAATAAATAAAATAAATAAATAAATAAATAAAAGTCAAAGATCAATTCAGTTTTTTTTCTCTTTTCTTTTATGCACATACCTTATACAACATAATTTCTATCTTGTTTCAAAACTCAAAGAATTTCAATAATGAGCTATAGTAACTGTATTGCTAGATTATTGCATATTATTATTATTATTATTTATTTTTTTTATATAATTATTGTTGTATTCATTAGGTAAGACCAGGTAAGTTGAGAGGATGACCAGCAAAACAAGTTGTAATCTTCAGTCTTGCCAGTAAGTAATTAGCAGATCTCTGACGGCCCTGGATTGATTGATTGATTGACTGATACATTTATTGTTGTATTAATAATGAAATACAACAAAGGAGGAGGACGGACCTTGCCACCCACCCCTTGGGCAAAGACTTTAGGGTAAAGCATCAAAAATATAAAAATAGAGTATACATTACAAAAATATGAGTAAATAAATAAATACAGATATTGCACACCTTATTGCATAAATATCCTACAGTCCGGGAGCAAACGGCCCTGAAGTTGCCCCCTTTGAAATCCTGGATAAGAAGGACCTGGTGACGCGGGATACAAGAGGCTAGAGGGGACACAGCAGAATTAATATCAACAAAATACAACATAAAATCTCACTAGAAAGCAAAATTAATAATAAATACAAATAAACTCATCTCGACATTTTGAGGTCGACGCCACAACAGTCAGATTCTAAGTGTAAGTGCAGAGTCTAATTCTTTTACCCATATCTCCATTAAATTCAACCGTCACGCGTTCCTGCTGCTTTTTAATGGTTGCCTAATGGTTCCCCTCCCTGTGTTGAGGTGATGGGGGAGGAAATAGTGGGAGAAATGGGGGGAAATACACTGTTACCGTTTGTTTACATTTGTGGGAGGCGAAACATGCATTCTCTCTCTCTCTCTCTCTCTCTCTCTCTCTCTCTCTCTCTCTCTCAAAAGTCATGAGGGATTGTGGGAAATTAGGCAGCGAAGGATAGAAGGTAAAGATTATGGCCTTGAATATACTATCACTATCATGTGCTTTCAAGGACATTCTTTCGTCACTATCAGACACCCACACCTCTCCCAGTCACCGTCTTGATCTTGATGGTACAGCCTGGCTCAGGATCACCCTTTGGATCGGCAACTCCTGTAGAGGAAAAAAAAAAGAGAAACGAACAGCATCTTCTATCCTAATTGTTCCTACATCTGGCACGCCACATTCTCTCCAGAAACTCTTTCACCGCCTCAATCATCCTTTCATTCGCCTCTCTACACAGTCCCAGCAACAACACCATTCATTCATTTCCTGTCTTCTCCACTTTTTCATTCCTATCATGCCCTAACTCAGTCAGTATCACTTGCATCATCTCATTCCTGTCTCTGGCATACTGCACACACTCCAGCACCACATGTTCCACCGTCTCATCCTCTCCCATGTCACACATCTGGCACACTTTGCTGCGGGACTCAGACCACCTGTAACTCCTTGCATTCACATCCATACACTGTGCCCTCGCTCGGAAGAGATCACCGCCCAGGCTTCCATCATACCACTTTTCATACCTCGGAGCCTCTTTCTCCTTGTACCATTCCAGGGTCTTCTTTCTTTCCATTTCATTTTTCCATTCATTCAGTCCCACACATTTCACTTCTTTGTCTATCTCATTCTTCCATTTTCTCACATCCCATTCGGCTCCCACTCTGCCTCCTATTGTTACCACCCATTCACGCTCATTTTGATTCCTCCCAGCCATTCTTATCGCCCACACAACTTGCAATCCATTCCTGTCTGTCATTTTCATGCACCTCTTCTTCATTTGCTTCCACTTTCATTCCACAGGTACACCTTCCTTGCTATTCTTGTATCATCCATTCTCTCAAGCCTAATCTTGTACCTAAGTGTGGCTTTTGTGAGTCTTTTTCTAAAGGTGCTCCATCCCATGTCACCTCTCAAGGCTTCAACTGCTGTGCACCTCGGTGCACTCAGTGCTATCCTTGCTACTCTATTCTGGTCCACTTCTAACTTCTCAATTTCACTTTCATTCCATGCAATCATATCCATAGCATACATTATACATGGCACAGCCACACTCTTCCACACTTCTCTCAACACATCATACTTACTTGCTCTCATCCTTGCCACGCTTCCCAATCGACCTACCCACTGGTTTACCATACTTATCTTTTCATTTTTTGCCTTTGCACACCCACTAGGACTCATCCACATCCCTAAGTACTTGTATTCTTGTACCTGTCTCAACTCATTCTCTCCAAGTCTCCATACCACATTACTTTCATCCTCTGACCTATTCACAATCATCACTTTGCTTTTCTCACTGCTAAACTTTACTCCAAAGTCTTTACCATAGCCATCCACCACATCCAACAAACTTTGAAGCTCATCTGCCGTTTCACTCGTAACAACTACGTCATCTGCATAAAGAAGCACACATACTTTATCATTCCCCACACTTACCCCTACATTCATTCTTCTCATCCTGGCTGCTAGCTCCTCTGTATACAAGCTAAAAAAGGGTTGGTGACAATATACAGCCCTGCCTAACTCCTCTCTCAGTCTTCACCCAGTCTGTTTCTGTCTCCTAGTCTGTATCTAGCTCTTGTGTCCACATACATACTTTGCACTATGTTAACTATCTTTGCACTCAATCCAATCTTTTCTAAGAGTCTAGCATTTCTCTGTTCACTCTATCATAAGCTTTCTCTATATCCTGAAAACCTAGGTACAATTCATCCCCATTCTTCTTTTTCTACTCAATCACTTCATTCACCACAAATATAATGTCCTCAGCTCTCCTTTCCACACGAAAACCATTCTGTTCTTCACCAGCACTCCAGCTGTCTCAATCCATTTACACAGTCTCTCATTCAACACTGCACTGAAAACTCTACCTATTGTATTCACTAATGCAATGGGGAGTTTTTGGAACTCAACCGCTAGATGTCGTTGGTGCTCATCTAACTGTAGGAAAGAGAGCTACAATATTGTTGTAATAAATCCCAGGTGCGTAAAGATGCATAGAACATTGATCATCATGATACTATTGAAATGATGTATCGACTTTTCAATGTCCGGTATGGTTAATATTGACAGAA
>NC_087180.1:95000-97500 GCF_035594125.1 Scylla paramamosain
GTAACTCAGTCTTTTTCTTCATTTATTGCTGTAGATAATGTCACTAATTACTATTACTAATGTGTTATATCTAAATAGAAGTATAATTCTGTAAGTTATTATGCTATTATTATTTTGTTGAAATTATTATTGTTTCCCACAAATGTTCCAGTTATATTACTCATGTATACTCGTATGTATGTATGTATGTATGTATGTATGTATGTATGTATTATTATGTATGTATGTATGCCTAAGTGTATATGTAAGTATATGTATGTGACTATGTGTGTGTATATGTATACTTGTGTGTGTGTGTGTGTGTGTGTGTGTGTGTGTGTGTGTGTGTGTGTGTGTGTGTGTGTATGTGTGTGTGTGTGTGTGTGTGTGTGTGTGTGTGAATATGTGTATGTATGTGTACGCATATAATTAACGTTAATTTATATGTTTTTTTGTGTGTGATGATGTATATCTTTGAAAACGATCATTCACACCAAAGCGTGACTGCTCTCTGTGTGACAATGGCTCAACTCAAGCAAGTCTGCACGAGCTGCGGCTCAACACTTCGCTAGAAAATGCAAATGTTACATTAATTCTTGTATTAATATTATAAAGCAATAAACATTACTTACTTACTTACTTACTTACACACACACACACACACACACACACACACACACACACACACACACACACACACACACACACACACACACACACACACATACACACACACACACACATAAAAATATATATTATTAGGAAATTATTTGGAATCGTTCAGTTGAAGCCCTAAGGAGTAAAAAAAAATGAGGGATTATTTTCTGGAAAGAAAAAAAAAATAGGTAGTGTCAGAAAGGAAGATTAAAATATATTAAAAAAAATAGACTAAAATATGTTATTCTTAAGAAAAAAAGACGTACTTACCGATTTTTCTATTTATTTTCATTGGTGTAATAAAAAAATTCCTTAATATTTCCCACCTACTTGAATTATTCTTTATCAAAACTGTGTAACGTAAAATTTTTGTCTTGTTCGCACCGGTGTAATAAACATAAATCGTGACTATTTATTAGGTAGACCATGTAATGAGTGAAGAAATACGCCACGCCGTCAGTAAAAGCACAGGCCACCGTGACGACCTCGCACCAGTCAAGATAAGAAGACTGGGAAGTGGGAAGGCCATGACGCAACACCCTGCTGCCCTTCCACTGCGGTATGCAACAATTCACAACACTAAAACAACGTACGTTCCCCTCATCACCATCTACAGGAAACACAAGGCATAGAAAGGAATACATTTTGATATTTACAAGAAAATAGGTCTCGGAGTGGTTAGTGATTAAAAGATGTGTCAAATAGCAGTGAAAGGGTTACACACACTCAGAAGGCGCAGTCCAGGAAGGTGGAAGGCGAGAAAGTCTGACCACTCCTCCTCCTCCTTAAAAGAACATGAGAACTTAAGAAAATAAGGAAAGTTGTAAGAAGCCATCAGGTCTGCACGTGGCAGTCCCTGTACGAAACACACCTCCCTATTTCCACCTATCGTCCCCATCCAGTCTAACCCTTCAAACTACCGCCTTATTGCTGACAGGCCAGTTCCAGAGTCACCCTTTTTCCTCTTGCTAGCTAACCAACAAAAGTGCTTTAGCCGTCATCAGGTTCCACAATCAACTTTGCACACTGCTTGTCGTTTGGGAGAGTACCGAAAACAGAACTGGTAAGGCAAAAGGATCAATTCCACAGTCTTTTCGTAAGCTATCAACCAAAAACGCTTCCTAAGTTGGTAAGCTCCCGAACAAATAAGAGGAGTGTTTCGTTTGAATAGCTTACGAAGAGATTAAAACTGACCCGGTATATTCACTCGTAGTCTCGTCTGTCCTCGTCATATATAGAGAGTCACGGCATGTCCATTTAAGTGAATCCCGACCCCGCTTCTTGATGGTGATAGTGCACTGAAGAAGTAAGTTGACATACGCAGGGCACAGTAAGCGCGGAGCCAGTGATACACAGACAATTAGGGAAGCAGAATGTCAACGAAAGGATGGTAAAACAAGGCAGTGCTCACAGATTCATTTCACTTGGAGAGAAGAGAGAAGTGTTGCTCGGGTGACCTGGAATAGACAAAAATGATGATGCGTATAGGATGATTGGAAGACATTTGTACTGCAGTATTATTAGAAATAGATTGTGATGGTGGTGGTGGTGGTGGTGATGAGGAGGAGAAGGTGAAGGTTGTGGTGATTGTGATGAGAAAGATGGAGATTATGATGATGGTGATGATGGTGAGGAGGAGATGAGAGAGAGAGGAGGAGGAGAAAGAGGAGGAAGATGAGGAAAGGAACAAATTTCTAATGATGAGGCGGAAGAGGAAGAGAATATGATGATGATGAAGAGGAGGAAAAGGAGAACGAGGAGGAAGAAAAGGAGGAAGAGGAAAAGAAAGATGAGGAGAATTATGATGATGATTATGATGACAGTGACTGAAACACACCGCCACAAATTGCGATGGTGGTGGTGG
>NC_087180.1:102500-115000 GCF_035594125.1 Scylla paramamosain
AATTATTAGCGAGACAGCAAACAGTGGCAGCAGGAGAGGAGAATGTAATGGAGAGAAACACTGCCACTCGCACGTTCACTCCGCCAACCCCTAACTTGTCAATCAACAGAAGCAAGTTTTGATGTACACTATGCATGGCAACGTGGTCTTGACGATGAGGGAATGAGGTGCACTTTACTTTTTAGGTTAACGGCAGTTGTATAAGTAAAGTCACCCCTTTCTCTCATTAGAGTTTCTTCCTTTTCTG
Organism: Scylla paramamosain; assembly: GCF_035594125.1. NCBI lineage: Eukaryota > Metazoa > Arthropoda > Malacostraca > Decapoda > Portunidae > Scylla > Scylla paramamosain. The sequence goes on from NC_087180.1 coordinate 102,748, forward strand.
TTCTGCTGCTCTCGTCTCTTCCCTCATTTCAAGCCTGCCCGGTCAAGATACACCTCCTAATGAGAGGAGAGGAGAGAACTCCTCTCCTCTTCTCTTCTCTTCTCTTCTCTTCTCTTCTCTTTTTTCTCTATACTCTTTTCTCTTCACTTTTTTCTTCTCTACACTTTTCTTCTCTTTCCTCTCCTCTCCTCTCCTCTCCTCTCCTCTCCTCTCTCTCTCTCTCTCTCTCTCTCTCTCTCTCTCTCTCTCTCTCTCTCTCTCTCTCTCTCTCTCTCTCTCTCTCTCTCTCTCTCTCTCTCTCTCTCTCTCTCTTTCGCTCGCTCGCGCGCGCGCGCCCTCTCTTCTCTGTCAGTATTTAATAATTTTTTTTCCCCTTTTTTTCTTATATATTTTCCTTCTTTACTTAGGTTCTTTTCCCTACTTCTCTTCCTCTCTTTCCAACTTTTTTTTTACTTTTTAATATTTTACTTTACATCACAATCTCAGGTCGCAATGTGTCAGTCCCTGCACGCAATATCTCTTGCCTTACCAATATACCACATTCTCATACACAATCAGAATCCATTACGTGTGTCAAAGCAACACTCCAAAGGTATATAATTAGATAACTTACTCTTTAAACAACTTTTCATAGGTACAGTCAGTCATTGTTGATGTTGAGAACACTAGTGAGGACACTGTGACAAACAGGAGGCAGGAGGTGAAGGGAACAAGGCATGAGAAGAAAGACTTTTATTTATGCTCTTCTTCTGTAGTCCTCTGAGGAAGCCATTATGAAATTACTAGTCAGGAATAAAGTGGTCATTTCCTGATCTTTATTCCCTTTACCCCCTACGTCTCCATTCAGAACACTTAAGAATTGCTTCCAAGGGCAAAGGAAAGAGAGAATAGGAATATTGTCCAGAACTTTATTTGTACAATTGCATTAAACCTTTTCATCGCTGCACTCACTTTTCGCTAGCATTCCAAACACTGCTGTTCATGGAGGAAGTTTTCTGATAATAGTATTCTGTCCCAAAGATCTACAATTTGACACCACTTCTTGGGCTAATTTTACGTAAATATATGACTAGTTATTTGTATAGGATATTCCAATAATGGAAAGGAAGAAGAGAGAGAGAGAGAGAGAGAGAGAGAGAGAGAGAGAGAGAGAGAGAGAGAGAGAGAGTGCCTCACACACACACACACACACACACACACACAGTAAAAATCATTTATTCATTGTACAGTAAAAAAAAAAAATATGAAACATACATCAGTTTTACTACACTACTACTACTACAACTACTACTACTACTACTACTACTACTACTACTACTACTACTACTACTAGAACAACCACTACCACCACCACTACCCACCACAACCACCAATACAAAACTCTTTTCACTACACTACATCAAAAACCCAATGCACACAGCACACAATCGGTATAATTAAGTCTCCCAGGGTACAGCTTAGTCAATATTTACCCCTTGAATTCAATCCCTTATGGTCGGATGCTTCGCCCATCTCAACGCGCCTCGCCCTTCATAAAACTGGGAATGGTGACAAAAAGACCGATAATTAGAGAGGGCAGGGATTACCGTCATGAATTTTACTGAGCTGTAAAAATAGGGAGGGCGGTATTTTAATTGTTAGCAAGATGGTTGATTTGATGGTGTAAAGATTGGATTAGGAGGGATAGAGCAGACCATGGCCTGTTTGTTTACGAGTAGTCGGATGAAGGAGAGTGGCTAATTATTGAGTGTGGTTAAGTAGAGTGAATAGAGGAGACTAGCTGGATGGAGGAGACTATAGCTAGTAAATTAGTTGGGATAGGAAAGATATTATCCATTGAAGTGGAAGAGAGGAGAAATACTAGGTAACTGAATTCGATAAAAAAAGAAAGTTGCTTGTAAGAAAGGTGAGATAAAGGAGACTTTACCTAATTACATGAAACAGAGGAGAAAGTAGTTAGGATAGAAGAGACAGTGAGTGGGTAGTTAGATGGGATACAAGAGGATGGTCAGTTAATTAGATGGGATAAAGGAGAACATGGCACTTTAATATTTGGACAGTTACTTGTGAATTAAGTGGAACGAAAAAAACAATGGCTAGATTATTAATTAGGATAGAGGAGAACATATTTGGGTAGGTTTGTGGAATAGGTTAGACCGTGGCGTGTTATTGGTAGAAGTGTTACTTGAGGAAGAAAGAAAAGAGTATGAAGAGAAGTTAAAAGTATAAAGGGATAGTGTGGGAAGAAGAAAAGAATAAGTAGGAGAAAGAGGAGGAAAAAATATTAAAAAGTAAAGAAACCTCTAACAATTAGCAGAAATATTATATGAGAAGAGATAAAAACATATGAAGAGAAGCTCACAGAATGGCAGAGTAAGGTATGATGGAGAAAAGAGAAGAAAAAAACATGAAAAAAATGAATAAATGAAACCTGTGGCAAGGCACACTGGATGCAAATTCACGGAACTGCAACAGAATCCACAGCAACATTGCAACCATTATTTACCTTCCCTTTATTCCCACGTGGGAATGTATTGAAGCTGAGACGGTGCAAAGGAAAAAGGAAAGTAGTATTCCATATGTAGATTGATTCCATAAGTTGTGGTGCGCGAGTGTTCATTCCTGGGTGAATGACCATGAGGCGACCAGCGCTAAGAGAGGAGTCTTTATCGAACCTCCTAGGCGAGAAGCGACCGAGGTACAAAAGAGAGGGCGGTGAAGGACACGTGTTTCTGTACGTTTCCAGCAACACCGTGGAGGTTTAATTATAATGTGATGCCATAAGAGTTTTTCCTGTGTGTAGGATGTTGGATTTTACGATGTTTGTTTGTTTTTATCTTATCATCTGTGTGAATGTAGTGACACGTGTGCTTGTATGTTGACAGTAATGATGCTTTTGTTTCATTATAAACTGGATGACACACCAGAAGTTAAACTTCATAAGATAGAGGATTTTATTTTTTTTTTATCATCTGTGTGAAGTAGTGTGACAGTAACACGTGTTCTTGTATGCTAGCAGTAATAACACATCTGTTTCATTATAAGCTGGATAACACAAGAGGATTTAAAGTTTATAAGATGCATAATTTTTGCGTTTCATTGCCAAGGAATTAAAAATCATCTGATTGTATCCAAGGACACGTTGTCTGATACGCTTTCACAAATAACACATCCGTTTCGTTACAGTCTGGAGAACACAAATGTTAGTGTTCATAAGAAATGTTTATATAATCAAGTAGTTCAAGATCTTCTTTTTTTTTTTTTTTGTTCTGTAAGAGGGGCACTGGTGAAGAGCAACAAAGGGAGAAACAAAGGCCCATTCATGTGCCAGTCCCTAAAGAAAATTATTAAAAATATAATCCAAAATTGGAGGATGTGTCTTGAAACATATCTCCTCAAAGACATTCATTCATGGGGAGTGTGGCGTGACAGAAGCAGGCAGGGAGCTCCAGAGTGGTTATGTCTTCTCAAAGACATTCATTCATGGGGAGTGAGGCGTGACAGAAGCAGGCAGGGAGCTCCAGAGTGGTTTCAGCCTGGGACACTTGTTGTGGTGCGTTTTCAGTAACATTGTGATCTGGATGCCACTAAGGGATTTAAAATTTGTGATATATTTTCTTCCATAATGGAGTTATAAATTATATGGAGTTAAACATCCGCCATGATTTACTACATCTTTGTTATTTTCTGACTAATTATAGAGGATTTGTTCTACGCATTCTGGATAAAGGACGTGAGGAAGTTCAGAAATTTATTGTGCAGAAAGGATTAAACGCTTTCTTTCTTCAATAATGCGAGTGTTGTCAAGCGGCACAGAGTTGATGAAGCAGCTGAGGTATAGTGCTTGTTAAACTACCACTGGAATCTTGAAGTCCTTCACAGAAGGAACAAGATAAGTAATTGAGCTGTTAATGCCGAGTCATGAGGAAGCTTAAAAAAAAAAAAAAAGAAAAGGTGGGGATGATAGGTGGAAAAAGGTAGGTGTGCTTCATACAGGGACTGATACGTGTACACTTGATGGCTTGTTGCAGCTTGCCTTTTGTTCTTGTGAAAGAGAGAGAGAGAGAGAGAGAGAGAGAGAGAGAGAGAGAGAGAGAGAGAGAGAGAGAGAGAGAGAGAGAGAGAGAGAGAGAGAGAGAGAGAGGGGGGTGAGAGGAAGAGAGGAAGGGAGACCAATATATCTAAAGGTGGTGTTGAAGAAAATTATAATCCTGAAAAGAGTTCCAGAGTTTGCCGCTGAAAGAGGTGGAATAGTGGATGCATTTTTTAAATTCTTGCGTTAGTGAGTTGAACAGTCAATTGATAAGAATAAAAATTGAAGTTATTAGGTATGTGAAAACACGATATCTCGTGCATTAATAAAGTGGACATAATATGATCAAAATAAAAAAAAATAGAAAATCGTTAAGAGATGGAAATTCGACGTCAGACAGAGAATTCTTAAGTTTTCCAGTGAATGGTGAGAGTGAATATACCGGTGAACTCTTGCGCTAGTAAGGTGCACAGAATATAGGTAGAAATAAGCAGAAAATCATAGGACTGTGGGAATACAGCATCAAACAGAATTCCTGAGTTTGCTAGTGAAAGATGTGAGAGTCAAAATACTGCTTAACTCTTGCATTACTAAGATGGACAGAATAAGAATAAATACAAAGCCGTAGGGACGTGGAAATAAGATGCCAAAGAGAACTTCTGAGTGTGCCAGTGAAAGGGTGAATGCATTGTTTAACTCTTGCATTAGTAAGGTGGACAAAACAAGAATAGACATAAACTCGTAGTGATATACAAGTACGATATCACAGAGGGAATTCCCCAAGTTTATCAGTGAAAGAAGCCACTGCTGTTAACACACGAATCATTGCTTTCTGAAGAGGAATAACTATGAGAAGGCAATAACACTATTGCAACCCTCACTGACGGGCTGTAGCTGTTTTTTTCAAATATAAAGGTCAGTTTGTGAGTGTAAAGCACACCTCAGGCGACTCTCTCTTAACATCTACATCTACATCTGTGAGTCAGTAATCTACTGACTCACAGATGTAGAACAATGTGGTCTCAACTTTACAATAAAGGGAGAGTTTACCGGTTGTAAAAAAAAATTGTGCTGGAATCGGATAGACGTGCATGATACAGTATTATAATACGTAGATTATAAATGTACAGAGGGTAATTCGTAGATACCTAGGCAGATAAACAGACAGATAGATACATATATACATACATAGAAAGATAGATAGAGAGATATATAGATAGTTTAAAAAGATTCCCTACACTACACAATCACACAACAGACACACTACACACTACACTACACACGAGAGAGAGAGAGAGAGAGAGAGAGAGAGAGAGAGAGAGAGAGAGAGAGAGAGAGAGAGAGAGAGAGAGAGAGAGAGAGAGAGAGAGAGAGAGGTAGGTAGGTTTAATGTATAAGCAGTGCTCGTTTCCAGTTTCTTGGATGAAAATACAAAATGTAAAACTTAATTCATCTCATAAAATGTACCAGAGAAGAAGAAAGGAACATTTTGAAATTTTAATGAGAAAATTATTGCCTGACGTCAGTCAAGTGAATGAAATGTGAGAGAGAGAGAGAGAGAGAGAGAGAGAGAGAGAGAGAGAGAGAGAGAGAGAGAGAGAGAGAGAGAATATGTAAGGAAGTAAAGGAAATAAATGTTGAAACTAATCGAACGAGGGAGATATTGAATGAAGAACTAGTAATATCCGTTAAAAGAACGGGGACTCTCTCTCTCTCTCTCTCTCTCTCTCTCTCTCTCTGCGTTCTTTTGCATCAAGTGATATTTGTAGTTTTCTCTATTTTTTCATCTTTTTCCTCCTCCTCCTCCTCCTCTTCCTTTAATTTTATTACTTTACCATTCGTCACCTTTTTATTTTTTTTAAGTTTGTATGTAAATGAAAATTTTTTATTTGCTTTTTGTCCACTCAGAAAATGGAAAGATTCCGTCATGCTTTGCAGAAAAAAAAATTGTTGCTATTCCAAAATATGTAATACTTGATATTGGTATGGCTTTATTACTTCCTTGTAGTGATTGGTGTGTGTGTGTGTGTGTGTGTGTGTGTGTGTGTGTGTGTGTGTGTGTGTGTGTGTGTGTGTGTGTGTGTGCGTGCGTGCGTGTGCGCGCGCGTTTCAATTTTCTTTCTTTGCTCCCCTTTCCGCGTTTCTACGGTTTCACTCCTGTTAACAATTAGAGTAGAATATATCATCTGAGTAGAATATATCATCTCAGTTTTTACCCCTTCTTGTTAGTGATTTTATATATTTTTTTTATTGATCTATTTATTTATTTGTTCGTGTGAGTTTAACATACGTATCGTCTCGTGTTTCACTTGTTTTGGTATCTCATATAATCTTCTCATACTTTGCTCTTCTTCCTATTTTTACTCTTTGACTTCTTATTCTTTATTTTTGCCCGATTTCTTTCTTTTTTGTATCTGCTTTTATATATATATATATATATATATATATATATATATATATATATATATATATATATATATATATATATATATATATATATATATATATATATATATATATATAATTTTATTTTTTCGTTATTCTTTTCATCGTCCTCCTACTGTTCGCTGTCTCCTGTTCGTCTCCTTCATCTTTTCTTCTTCCTCTTCTTTGTCTCTCTTATATTATTATCGTCGTCGTTCTCCTCCTCCTCCTTCTCCTCCTCCTGCCTTAGCTGTCTTGTGTCTATAAAAGATACGGCAGAAGACCACAAACAGCCTCTTGGGAACAAACCTCCTCCTCCTCCTCCTCCTCCTCCTCCTCCTCCTCCTCCTCCTCCTCCTCATTTCCTTTAAACGCCCGCCACCTTGTCACGTGACTGCCTCATGCAAAAGTCTTGTCTTATTCATGCCCTGGAAATTCTACAAGACGACTGTTTTGAGACGCGCCTTGATCCCCACACAGCTGTCATGGGATTTGCTGACGTGTTTCTTCTGGAATGGGAGAGTACACACACATATGGTTCATGTAGACTCCATTGTATCAGAAATGGTCATGAGCTGCGAGGAAGCTTGGGATTCTTGTGTTTCTAAAGGATGGAGGGGTAGTAAAGGGACATGTAGTACTTAAGGTGTTCATTGTTTACTTTATTAGTGAAGGGAAGGGTGTAAGGAGAGATGAGACAGACTCCCTCGTATTAGTAATATGTAACGTATGAGGGCGATGCATCTACTTGTCACTCGCAAGGAAGCATGAATTTCTTAAGTGTTTCCTAAGGAGGGGACACTAAAAGGTGATATAGTTCATCAGAGTCCCTTGCATTAGAAGTGTAGGCATTATGAAAGTAACGCATCTGCTTATCACTTAGAGAAGACTGGATTTCTTGGGTGTTATCTTGAGAGAGGGAGAACTAAAGGGAGATACAGTTTTGGGTTTTTTTATTATTTTTTAGGTTTCCTAGCGGAGAGAAGATAACAGAGATACGCTACTTGTATAATTAGGAACTTAATAAACGATGCATCTGCTTATCACTCACGAGAAAGCTTTTTTTTTTCATGTTTTCTCAGTAGACGAAAGAGTAAAGATATAGTACTTGGGTTCTTTATTGTTCCATAGAAATGTAGACGAAGGCGATAGCACGAGAGATTTCTTAAAGCGAAGCACACCTCTTATTATTTGCAAACTTAATCGACATTTAAGCCTGAACATTGTGACAGCGACGCAAGTTTTTTTTTTCTCATATAGCGACATCTGTAAAGAGGACCCTACACGATCAATATTATTGACACAATATATTGACTATTTTTATTGTGCAATAAGATATCAAACTCTTTTTGACGTCTTCAATATATTGTGTCATTCTTCAATACCGCCCCTTCACTGTCAATAATATTGTACAATACGGAACATTGCGCAATAATATTGATCGTGTAGGGTCAGCTTAAAAGACATCGCGACTACACGTTGTTTGCCTTTTTCTAATATGTCAACTGTTTCGAGCCTTCATTGGCAAATGGGAGTACTCTACAGATGCGAAAGTTTCCCAACATTCGCATTTTTTTTTTTTTTTACACGACTACTTTGGTGAGAAGTAGTGCAGGCGGTGTGTGCGTGAGGACAGAAGGACGAACATGAGGGAAAATATCACTTGCTACTAGAGGAAATGGAAGAGTCTCAAGCAGTCCAGCTATGTACTGGGAAAGACGATCATTTCGCTGAAATATACTGGAGGCGGTGTGTGCATGAGAACAGGAGGAGGACGAACAGGGGGGAGGTGATGAAAGACTAATGGAAGTGTAAGGGAGAGACTCATGTCTTCGAAGTAAGTAATGGGAACTATTAAGGGCATTAGGTGGAATAATGATAATGATAAGAAGGATAACGTTGATGGAGACACGTCGACAAATACTTATCAACAATATGGGAAAAAAAAACAATCGATTAAGAATTTTTTTGGAGGGATGTGGTAAAAAATTAACTGGTGGTTTCTCATGAAGTTGCAGGGAAATGTTGGTTTTGGTGAGATACAGAAGTAGATTGAGTTTCAAGAAAATATATTGCATAACTGTGATTCAAATTTTTTTTTTACTCTAAATGAATACATTTCCAAAAACTAACGTCCAAAAAAAAAAAAGTGCAGTTTTCTTTAGTATTTGATTATTTTGCTGAACAACGACCAAACTTATTGAGAAACATTCTAGAACTGCACTCACCCACCCACTCACTCACTCATCCACCCACCCACTCACTCACTCACTCACCCACCCACCCACCCACCCACCCACCCACCCACCCACTCACTCAGTCACTCACTCATTCACCTACTCACTCACTCACTCACTCATCCACCCACCCACTCACTCACTCACTCACTCACTCACCCACCCACCCACCCACCCACCCACCCACCCACCCACTCACTCACTCACTCACTCACTCATTCACCTACTCACTCACTCACTCACTCATCCACCCACCCACTCACTCACTCACTCACTCACTCACCCACCCACCCACCCACCCACCCACCCACCCACCCACTCACTCACTCACTCATTCACCTACTCACTCACTCACTCACTCATCCACCCACCCACTCACTCACTCACCCACCCACCCACCCACCCACCCACCCACTCACTCACTCATTCACTTACTCACTCACTCACTCACTCATCCACCCACCCACTCATTCACTCACTCACCCACCCACCCACCCACCCACCCACCCACTCACTCACTCATTCACCTACTCACTCACTCACTCACTCATCCACCCACCCACTCATTCACTCACTCACCCACCCACCCACCCACCCACCCACCCACTCATTCACTCACTCACCCACCCACCCACCCACCCACCCACCCACCCACCCACCCACTCATTCACCTACTCACTCACTCACTCACTCATCCACCCACCCACTCATTCACTCACTCACCCACCCACCCACCCACCCACCCACCCACTCATTCACTCACTCACCCACCCACCCACCCACCCACCCACTCACTCATTCACCTACTCACTCACTCACTCACTCATCCACCCACCCACCCACTCATTCACTCACTCACCCACCCACCCACCCACCCACCCACTCACTCATTCACCTACTCACTCACTCACTCACTCATCCACCCACTCACCCACCCACCCACCCACCCACCCACCCACCCACCCACTCATTCACCTACTCACTCACTCACTCACTCATCCACCCACCCACTCACTCACTCACCCACCCACCCACCCACCCACCCACCCACCCACCCACCCACCCACCCACCCACTCACTCACTCATTCACTTACTCACTCACTCACTCACTCATCCACCCACCCACTCATTCACTCACTCACCCACCCACCCACCCACCCACCCACCCACTCACTCACTCATTCACCTACTCACTCACTCACTCACTCATCCACCCACCCACTCATTCACTCACTCACCCACCCACCCACCCACCCACCCACCCACTCATTCACTCACTCACCCACCCACCCACCCACCCACCCACCCACCCACTCACTCATTCACCTACTCACTCACTCACTCACTCATCCACCCACTCACCCACCCACCCACCCACCCACCCACCCACCCACCCACCCACTCACTCACTCATTCACTTACTCACTCACTCACTCACTCATCCACCCACCCACTCATTCACTCACTCACCCACCCACCCACCCACCCACCCACCCACTCACTCACTCATTCACCTACTCACTCACTCACTCACTCATCCACCCACCCACTCATTCACTCACTCACCCACCCACCCACCCACCCACCCACCCACTCATTCACTCACTCACCCACCCACCCACCCACCCACCCACCCACCCACTCACTCATTCACCTACTCACTCACTCACTCACTCATCCACCCACTCACCCACCCACCCACCCATCCACCCACCCACCCACCCACCCACTCATTCACCTACTCACTCACTCACTCACTCATCCACCCACCCACTCACTCACTCACTCACCCACCCACCCACCCACCCACCCACCCACCCACTCACTCACTCACTCACTCACTCACTCATTCACCTACTCACTCACTCACTCACTCATCCACTCACCCACTCACCCACCAACTCACTCACCAACCACCCACCCACCCACCCACCCACCCACTCACTCACTCACTCACTCACTCACTCACTCACTCATCCACTCACCCACTCACCAACCACCCACTCACTCACCACCCACTCACTCACTCACTCCCTCCAAGCAGGCAGACTTAATCAATAGGACACAATATACTTTTCTCCGAGGATTTAAGATGCATTATAGACGTGTAGGCTAAAAGCATTGTGGAATCTGAGACACATAGATACTCCATATTGTGATTCTCCTGGTTGGACATAAAAAAAGAAAGGAAAAGAATACGTGTCTCTTTAAAGTTTCTTTCCTGGATGAATTCCCTGACAGGCTCTCTTAATTGTATTGCATGTTCAGTTTGCAAGGTTCTATATTTATACCCAGAAAAGATCGTTTTCAATAGAAGTGAATTAAAAGTAAGGTACATGCAAGAAAGGAATGTAGAAGGACGAAAATAATGTCGTTTTCAATTTACGTTTCCATAAAACAAACTAGAGTGTGTTAAGGTATTAACAGAGGGAATAGAAGAAGAAATGAAGGATGGAATAAAACTGATGTCATTCTGAATTCCTGTGTCTAGTGAAGGGAAGGGAAACAAGGAGTGAACGAAGACACGAAGGAAGGGAGTAAGAGAATCTTGTGAATTTATGGAATGATAATTTAAAGTTACAAAAGAGAAGAAAGGGGAGGAATTAAAAAAGGGAAAAGGAAATTAGATAATGATGTTATTTTTAATTAGTTTAGATGGTGTACATAACATTACAGAAAACAAAGGAAAGAATGGATGAACGAGTAAAAATACGGAAAAGGAAATAGACAAAAAAAAGTGACAGGGAAACATATCTTTATAAAAAAAACAAACTGAATCGCGACTTTCTCTAAAAAAAAGATAAAAAAAAAATAGCTATTAAAAATGGCTAGTAATAATCATTGCAAATCTATAAAATGTATTTGATAGCATTCTCTCTCTCTCTCTCTCTCTCTCTCTCTCTCTCTCTCTCTCTCTCTCTCTCTCTCTCTCTCTCTCTCTCTCTCTCTCTCTCTCTCTCTCTCTCTCTCTCTCTCTCTCTCTCTCTCTCTCTCTCTCTCTCTCTCTCTCTCTCTCTCTCTCTTCCCAGGTGACTTTTTCAAACGGTACAGACAGTCAGATAGTGAAGCTCCCGAGGCGTCCTGAGACTGCTCTTCTAAATGCCCCCAGTGTCTCTCCGGGAAGCGTGAGGGCAGGGCGCGTATTCTGAAACACATTGTTCTCTCACCACCACTATTTTCCAAGGAGATGATTGACCTCTCAAAGTGTTTCTCCTGTCAGTAATGATGAAATCTTGTCTTCCTGCCACTAGAGCCATCAAAACACCTTAAAAACCAGAGTTACTTCAACTATAGGCTTTTGAATCCAGTGCAGGAGTCGAGGGGAACATGGATCTGCGACACGGGAGAAGGAGGAGGAGGAGATGGAGAAGAAGATGCGGCATAGTAGTGTTTCAGAATGGTCCAGAATATGAGAGAGGTGGTGGCGCGACCGTGCTGGGGTGAAGGACTTTGCTGTGTTGGAGCATTGCTGCCAGAGGAAAGGCTCTTTTATTCCATCCTTCCTCTTTCTTTTTTTAGCTGCGACGGCTCCAAGAAATGTGTTGCAGCTCCGTCTGT
>NC_087180.1:117500-125000 GCF_035594125.1 Scylla paramamosain
CTCCTTCACTCACTCACTCCTTCACTCACTCACTCACTCACTCACTCACTCACTCACTCCTTCACTCACTCACTCCTTCACTCACTCACTCACTCCTTCACTCACTCACTCCTTCACTCACTCACTCCTTCACTCACTCCTTCACTCACTCACTCCTTCACTCACTCACTCACTCACTCACTCACTCACTCTTTCCTTCACTCACTCACTTACTCATTCTTTCCTTCACTCACTCACTCACTCATTCTTTCCTTCACTCACTCACTCTCTCCTTCACTCACTCATTCACTCACTCCTTCACTCATTCGCTCACTCCTTCACTCACTCACTCCTTCACTCACTCGCTCACTCCTTCACGCACTCACTCACTCGCTCACTCACTCACTCCTCTCACTCACTCACTCATTCCTTCACTCACTCGCTCACTCCCTCAATCATTCACTCTCTCCATCACTCACTCGCTCACTCCTTCACTCGCTCACTCTCTCTGTCACACCACACTCGCTTCCCTCTTCCCAGAAAGGTAGTTTACAGAAGCGAGAGTTTGGTGTAGACTGTAAAAGCAAGCTAATCCTTTGTAATCCTTTACGTTCTCTTGCTTCCCTGCACGAGTTTCACATGCAGAGGTATTTCAAAAGGTAGCCTCGTTAAGGATTTTTGTTACTGGTACTTGTTTGTGTTCTTCTGTGTTTTTTTTTTCCCTTTATATTTTGAATTTATTTGATTTTTTTTTCTTCTAGTCTTTTTATTTACTTATTTTTTTATGATTTTAGTTTCGTCTCTCTCTCTCTCTCTCTCTCTCTCTCTCTCTCTCTCTCTCTCTCTCTCTCTCTCTCTCTCTCTCTCTCTCTCTCTCTCTCTCTCTCTCTCTCTCTCTCTCTCTCTGATGCAAAGAGACAAAATAAAAAATATGAAAAAAATAATAATCTCGTGGCTTTAATAAATTAAATTATTTATACTCGTCCTTTCAATAAGTGTAATTACATTTTTAACACATTAATTTGTTAAGCTCGTTGTCCCGCATTTGAAAGTGTACAATGTAATATGTACCTGTTGTGTACTGAAATTTTGTATTGAAATTGTGTGTGTGTTTGTGTAGGAGAGAGAGAGAGAGAGAGAGAGAGAGAGAGAGAGAGAGAGAGAGAGAGAGAGAGAGAGAGAGAGAGAGAGAGAGATCTGTTTTACATTATACACATTTGCAAATTACATTTCACAAATATGTATGTTGCTTTTTTCTGACACCTTTTCATCCACACAGACACACACACACACACACACACACACACACACACACACACACACACACACACACACACACACACACACACACACACACACACACACACACACACACACACACCTGTTCTTCACACCTCACCTTTTCCCCTCATTCCTTCCCATTACCTATTAATACTCGTTTTTTAAACTAAACACCTGCTACTCCACATCTGCTAAATTCCAGCCTATTTTGTTTACTACATGTCTCCTCACATCTGTCCATCTCCAAGCCTGTTAATCTATCTTACCTTGTTCCTCCCACATCTGCTTTCCATTCTGCTCATTCGTTTCCAAACTTGTTCTGTCATACCTTTTCCCTCCACATCTGCCTCCTCCAAACCTTTCCTCCCTTATTTTCCTCTCCAGATCAGCTTCCCTTCCTTCTAGACCTGTTTCCTTCCACACTGTGTTACCCTCCAACACCTTTTTCCCCACACATGCTCTCAGACCTTCACCACACCTACTTTTCCACACTTACTCTTCCAAACCTATCCACACCCTAGACCTTTTTACTCTCCACATCTGTCCCCCCACCCACCTCCGACACCTTCTTCATACACCTTCCCCACACACCTGCGCCCCACACCTGTCCATTGAGGAGAGATAAAGGCACGAACTCTTGCCACTGAACTCAGGAACCGAAGACATGCGGGGGAAATTCCAGTTCTTTCATATATACTTTTCCAGGAAACTTTCTAAAATGCTGACACAGATTTTCCTAATTTGGAGGTGTGAAGGAGGGAAAGGAGGGAGAGGAGAGAAGAGGAAGGAGGAGAAAGGGAAGGAGAGAAAGGGGTAAAAGGAGAATGGCATGGAGGGAAGGAGGGAAGTGGAAGGATAGAAGGAATCGGAGTAAGAAACGGTGGAAGGAATGGAAGGGAAAAAGAGATGCAAGACAGTAAGGAAGGGAAGATAAAGAATGGGATAGAAAGAGAAGGAAAAAAAACGAGAAGAAAGGGAAGGAAAGAAAGAAAAAGAAATATGAAAAAAAGGATGAATGGGAGGGAAAAGTCGAGGAAAAAGAAATCAAAATAAAATTAAGAGAGAAGAATAGAGGAGAAGAAGAGTAAGAAAATGAATGAATGGAGAGGAGGAAACAGAGAAGGAAAGGAAAGAAATAGAGTAAGAAGGATAGAAGTTCGTAAGAAAAGATGAAAAAGAAAGGAGAAGGAATGATGGAAGACCCGAGATAAGAAAAGGAAAATGAAAAGAAAAAAGATGGGAAGAAAAGGAAAGGAAAGGGAGAGAAAAGATTACGAAAGGTAAAAGAGGGAAGTACGGAGAAAGGTAAGCAAAGCGAAAAGAGAAGAGGTAGAGGAAAGAAGGCTACGAAACGAGAGGGAAAGAAAAGGAGAGACGAAGGAAATAAATAAAAGAAATAGCAAGATGGTTTATTTCATATCCACTTCAGCAAGAAATCCGAGAGAAGGTGAAAGACTGACAGTATTGCTGTAGTGAGGGTTAGTGGTGGTGGTGGTGGTGGTGGTGGTGGTGGTTATGGAGATTTTTTTTTTATTATGTAGGAGGATGACACAAAGATAGGTAGATTAATTAGGTCAGAAGCGGATGCCATCGCCTTGCAGACAGACTTAGATAGAATGAATGAATGGACGGATAGATGGCAAATGCAATTTAATATCAATAAATGCAAAGTGCTTAGCGTAGGTAGAGGAAACCCACACAATAGGTACACATTAAACACCCAAACTCTGGTAGGTACAGGGTACGAGAAAGATTTAGGAGTTATAGTTAGCTCTGAACTCCGTCTAGGGAAACAATGCATAGAAGCCAGAAACAAGGCAAATAGGGTACTAGGATTCATTTTTAGGAGTGTTAAAAGTAGAAGGCCGGAAGTAATATTAAAGTTATACTTGGCGCTGGTCAGACCTCATCTAGACTACGCTGTGCAGTTCTGGTCCCCACATTACAGGAAAGATATAGGTCTATTAGAATCAGTACAGAGGAGAATGACTAAAAGAATACAGGGGATGAGGAGTATTCCTTACGAGGCGAGGTTGAAGCGGTTAAATTTACATTCTTTAGAGAGACGTAGGTTAAGAGGGGACCTGATAGAAGTCTTTAAGTGGTATAAGGGTTATAACAAGGGAGATGTAAGCAAAATTCTTAGGATCAGCAACCAGGGTAGAACAAGAAATAACGGGTTCAAGCTTGAAAAATTTAGGTTTAGGAAGGAGATAGGAAAAAATTGGTTCTCAAATAGAGTGGTAGATGAGTGGAACGGACTCAGTAATCATGTAGTTAGTGCTAGGACACTAGAGAGCTTTAAGAGAGGATTAGACAAGTGTATGGATGGGGATAACAGATGGAAATAGGTAGGAGTGTTTCATGCAGGGACTGCCACGTGTAAGCCTGGTCGCTTCTTGCAGCTTCCCTTATTTCTTATGTTCTTATGTTCTTATGACATAGGCCAAGGGCAACAAAAAAAAAAAAAAAACAATAATAATGAAAAAAAAAAAGCCCACTGAGATACCGGTACCCGAATAGGTTCCAAAGCGGTAGTAAAGAAATTGAAGGATAAGTGTCTTGAAACTTCCCTCTTCAAGGATTTCAAGTCATAGGAAGGTGGAAATACTGAAGTAGGCAGGGAATTCCAGAGTTTACCAGAGAAAGGGATGAATGATTGAGAATACTGATTAACACTTGCATTAGAGACGTGGACAGCATAGAGGTGAGAGAAAGAGGAGGCCGCGGGAGGAGGGGATGCATGCAGTTAGCAAGATCAGAAGAGCAGTTAGCATGAAAATAGCGGTAGAAAACAGCAAGAGATGCAGCATTGCGGCGATGAGAAAGAAGTTGAAGTGTCAGTTAGAGAAGAGGAGTTGATGAGACGAAAAGCTTTTGATTCCATCCTGTCTAGAAGAGCGATATGAGTGGAACCTCCCAAAACATGGGAAGCATATTCCATACATGGACGGATAAGGCCCTTGTACAGAGTTAACAACTGGAAGAGTGAGATAAATTGGCAGAGACGTCTCAGAAAGCCTAACTTTATAAAAACTATTTTAGCTAGAGATGAGATGTGAAGTTTCCAGTTTAGATTATAAGTAAAGGACAGACCGAGGATGTTCAGTGTACATAGAAGAAAGGGACAGTTGAGTGTCATTGAAGAAGAGGGGATAGTTGTCTGGAAGGTTGTGTCGAGTTGATAGATGGAGGAATTGAGTTTTTGAGGCATTGAACAATACCAAGTTTGCTCTGCCCCAATCAGAAATTTTAGAGAGATCAGAGGTCAAGCGTTCTGTGGCTTCCCTGCGTGAACTGCTTCCTTCCTGAAGACGGTGTGTGTGGTGTTGGTGGTTGTGGTGATGGTGGTGCTGCTGGTGATGATGAGGGTGCGTGTCGTGTTGGTGATAGTGGTAGTGGTGACAGCAGTAGTAGTAGTAGTTAGGAAATAAAACGAAGACAAAGGTCATATTATTATTATTATTATTATTATTATTATCATTATTATTATTATTATTATTATTATTATCATTATTATTATTATTATTATTATTATCATTATCATTATAATTATTATTATTATAATTATTATTATTATTTTTGTTGTTGTATTTGAACTACCAGTACCAGTAATAGTAGTAGTAGTAGTTGAATCTCGTCTCTTCTCTACGCTTCATGTTCGCTGTAATATTATCTCATTGTATGCTGTTGTTCATTTCATTCTCCCTCCAACACTGAAACACTAGTGACATCAAGTGAAGGCAAAGCTGACACGTGTCACTCTGCAGTGCAAGGTCACATTTCCCGTGGCTGAGTTCTGTTTTCATTTGTGCTTGAGCATTATTCTCTCTCTCTCTCTCTCTCTCTCTCTCTCTCTCTCTCTCTCTCTCTCTCTCTCTCTCTCTCTCTCTCTCTCTCTCTCTCTCTCTCTCTCTCTCTTTCACCTCTTCCTTCCCTTTTTATTTTGGCTGACAGTATGATAACACCATCCATTTAGCTCGATTTGCTCTCTGTAACAAGTGGTTTTCCGTTATACAAGTGGTTTTCCGTTATAGCGAAGTTGCATACGTAACCTCATTTCATTTAAGTAGTGTTTCTATTATGAGAGAGAGAGAGAGAGAGAGAGAGAGAGAGAGAGAGAGAGAGAGAGAGAGAGAGAGAGTAGTGACCGGGTGATAAGACATACATGGCAAGATTGGACTAAGATTGGACCGAGAAATAGCAACATCACGAAAGAGGAGGAGAAAAGATAAATAAAAGGACGAGCATTGGAATACGTAACAAAAAAACAAAAAAAACAGTGAAGAAAAAGAAGAAGAATATAAACAAGAACTGATGATGGCCCTAATAATAGCATTACCAATAACTATATTATTGAAAGAAAAAAAGAACAGTAGGAGGGAGGGAAAGACGATGAAGAGGACGAAGATAACAAGAAAAAAGAACCTAGACGAAATATACATAAGACAGACGAAAAGACAAACACACAGGCAGACGAACATACAAATAGATGGACAGACAGACAGACAGACAGACAGACAAAGAGAAAAGAAACTATTATCTACCTATAGAGACTTCAAAGGGAAAACTAACTACGCATTTCCCTATTACCTTAGTAGAGAGAGAGAGAGAGAGAGAGAGAGAGAGAGAGAGAGAGAGAGAGAGAGAGAGAGAGAGAGAGACTGCATGTTTATATGTATAGATGGATGGATGGATGTACGGTTGGGTGGATTAGCCTCTCTCTCTCTCTCTCTCTCTCTCTCTCTCTCTCTCTCTCTCTCTCTCTCTCTCTCTCTCTCTCTCTCTCTCTCTCTCTCTCTCTCTCTCTCTCTCTCTCTCTCTCCCCCTTTTCTTCTAATTTCTTTTCTTTTTCTTTTTCATCTTATCGTATCCTTAGTTTTTTTTTCTATTTCCGTCTTTTATTGTTTTACTTTTGTGTCCACGTTTTTTTCTATTCTTTCCTTCCCGCTGCCTTTCTTCCGTTTTTTTGTCATGCTTTTTCTTATTTGCATCTCCTTACCCCATCTCTGTTCTTTTCATGCATCCTTTATATATGTCTATTTGCGTGTCTTTATTTGAATCTACCTGTATCTACGTTTGATTTATGAAGTACGAACTGTTTTATATGTACGATACGTAATGTAAGGAAAAATAATTTTATTTTAAATAGAAAAAAACACTTCTACAAATAATACAGAAATCTTATAATAAAGGAATTTTTTTAAGACTAAGCTTTTATATCTTTATCTAAATTTAAGTTTATGTACTCTTACTCTTTCAAGATGCAAACTCTTCTACAAGTACAACACGTGACGACAAGAGAAAGATTCGTTGAAATGTGAATGAACCTAAAAAAATAATACACCTTTGAAATAATAAAGAAAAGACTCGTGATAATTCATCATACTAGCTGTTTCTTCATCCTGACTTTATATTTTTTTCGTCGTTCTCCTCCTAGTCTTCATCCTATTTTGGTCAAACATGCGAAGCTTTAAGTCAGTCAGTCAGTAAACCAATCTATGGATCAGTCAGTCAGCCAGTCAGTCAGTCAGTCATTCAGTCAGTAAGCCAATGTATAGATCAGTCAGTCAGTCAGTCAGTCAGTAAGCCAATCTATGGATCAGTCAGTCAGTCAGTCAGTCAATCACTAAACCAATCTATGGATCAGTCAGTCAGTCAGTCCAGTTATTCAGTCAGTCAGTCAGTCAGTCAGTAAGCCAATCTATGGATCAGTCAGTCAGTCAGTCAGTCCAGTCAGTCAGTCAGTCACCCACCGACCGACCCACTTACTCCAGTAGTCATCCAATCTAGGAAACAAATATGACGTGGAACTTATTCATTAAAAGGAGAGGAGAAAACACCAGGTGGAATTCAGTGTGAGGGAAGATCAATGGGATGCAAACGTCGCTAATGTCTGCAAGTGGCGAGTAAACTAAAGCTGGAGAGAGAGAGAGAGAGAGAGAGAGAGAGAGAGAGAGAGAGAGAGAGAGAGAGATGCGACGACGCCTGTGTGTGTGTGTGTGTGTGTGTGTGTGTGTGTGTATGAGCTATTCATAAGTACCTGCTGATTACTGTTTCTCTTCCTCGCTTCCCTCCTCCTCCTCCTCCTCCTCCTCCTCCTCCTTCTCCTCCTCCTCCTCCTCCTCCTCCTTTCTCCCTGAATTTTCTGATTCCTCATTCTTAATATTCTTTGTCTATTATAATTCTTCATCCTTTGTTAGGTTTTTTTTTTTTTCCTTCTCGAGTAGTAGATGAATG
>NC_087180.1:137500-195000 GCF_035594125.1 Scylla paramamosain
TAGGACGGTAGTTTGAGGGATTAGAACGGTCACCGTTTTTAGGAACAGATTGAATGTAGGCAAACTTCCAGCAAGAAGGAAAGGTAAATGTTGACAGACAGACAGCTGAAAGAGTTTGACTAGGCAAGGTGCAAGCGCGGAGGCACAGTTTCGGAGAACAATAGGAGGGACCCCATCAGGTCCGTAAGCCTTCCGAGGGTTTAGGCCAGCGAGGGCATGGAAAACATCATTGCGAAGAATTTTAATAGGTGGCATGAAGTAGTCAGAGGGTGGAGGAGAGGGAGGAACAAGCCCAGAATCGCCCAAGGTAGAGTTTTTAGCAAAGGTTTGAACGAAGAGTTCAGCTTTAGAAATAGATGTGATAGCAGAGGTGCCATCTGGTTGAAATAGAGGAGGGAAAGAAGAAGAAGCAAAGTTATTGGAGATATTTTTTGGCTAGATGCCAGAAGTCATGAGGGGAGTTAGATCTTGAAAGGTTTTGACATTTTCTGTTAATGAAGGAGTTTTTGGCTAGTTGGAGAACAGACTTGGCATGGTTCCGGGCAGAAATATAAAGTGCATGAGATTCTGGTGATGGAAGGCTTAAGTACCTTTTGTGGGCCACCTCTCTATCATGTATAGCATGAGAACAAGCTGTGTTGAACCAAGGTTTAGAAGGTTTAGGACGAGAAAAAGAGTGAGGAATGTACGCCTCCATGCCAGACACTATCATCTCTGTTATGCGCTCAGCACACAAAGACGGGTCTCTGACACGGAAGCATTACTCATTCCAAGGAAAATCAGCAAAATACCTCCTCAGGTCCCCCTAACTAGCAGAGGCAAAACGCCAGAGGCACCTTCGCTTAGGGGGATCCCGAGGAGGGATTGGAGCGATAGGACAAGATACAGATATGAGATTGTGATCAGAGGAGCCCAACGGAGAAGAAAGGGTGACAGCATAAGCAGAAGGATTAGAGGTCAGGAAAAGGTCAAGAATGTTGGGCGTATCTCCAAGACGGTCAGGAATACGAGTAGGGTGTTGCACCAATTGCTCTAGGTCGTGGAGGATAGCAAAGTTGTAGGCTAGTTCACCAGGATGGTCAGTGAAGGGAGAGGAAAGCCAAAGCTGGTGGTGAACATTGAAGTCTCCTTAACACAGACCCTCTATTAAGTACAGGCGTGGTCAAAAGTGTACCATTTTGCACTCATTTTCATTGTGTTTAACTTTTGCTCAATATGAAGTGTGGTCTGCTGACAGCCTCCTTACAGAATAGAGAACAGATAGTGTGTCGGTGGGTCAGAGGACTTAAAGACTGAGAAAATGTCAAAATGTTCGATGCAGTGAAAGTCAATAGAGAATGTTACTCGACTTTTGTCCATGCTTGTACTCGTATTGCTTTTTGTTCCGAGGCCTCATAACTCCGCTTCCCTCATTCCGCCGCATTCAATAACTGTTCCGCGTGCGTGCGTCAGCTGTGATGTGTTGCAGTTTTTCATCACCATATTTCACGAGCTCCGCGCCCCTTCAGACCTTGTGAAGCAATAATTTGTGTGAATTCTGACACACGCGATACCAAATTTATTGTCGGAAAAAACATGAGCTTGTAGCAACGCATCATCACCACCCCTACAAATTTACGTACATGCATACATACCTTCTCTGTTCAAAATTACACATTGAACTTAAGCTTCAACATTTAGTGACATTTATTAACTCAGAGGTTCTTAACTGAGCAAAAATATAAAGACACTAATAAGAGCAACGGCTACTTATTTTGCTGCCATTATCTTTCGAAATTAGAGCATGGACTTACGCTACAACATTCTATTAAACTCAGGAAGCCAAGGCAGTGGAAAGGTGAATGGCGTCATCAACCTTCATCAATTTCTCACGTGTGTTTAGCGTAGTACCTTATGGCATTTCCTTGGGACGACCTGTTCACCCTATGGTAACACGTTAATTATTCTATTTCATCCGCAGGAGCTGTGTTCGGAAATAGCGGTGATTTACATTTACTGAAAGAGGGAGAAAATATCACCTCGGAATGAGGAAGATTGTTCACTTATTCGCGGTCTAATTGTTCTTTAGCTGTGGTTAGGTTTGGCTGGTCAGGTCAGGAGTCTGTAGGCGTTGGTTGGACGCGAATACACAGTTATTGAGGTGATTAAAAGTACTCCTGTAAAATGCTACGTGGCATCATCAAAGCGAGGGAGGAGGGAGGAAGGGGGGGGAGCGAGCCCGAGCGACCTTGAAAACAGCTGAGAGATGATGCCACGTAGCATTTTACAGGAGTACTTTTAATCACCGCAATAATGTTGTATAATGCTTATCGGTAAATTGCATGCTTTTTAACACCTCCGTTGCTCCGTGTTACCTGCTGCCACCACCCCTCCCCAATCTCTCTCTCTCTCTCTCTCTCTCTCTCTCTCTCTCTCTCTCTCTCTCTCTCTCTTCGATTGCCACAAAGCATCACGCACTCATCCCTTCTCTCCGATGAGTGGTGACTGGCAATAAGCTTATCTCAACTGTGGATGAGTGCAATTGCGGGGAAGTCAGAGCTGCCTGGGTGGTGAGAGTCTTGTCAGGATGTCTTGCAGATTTGTATATTCTCAGAATATTCCCACTTGATGAATTCTTAGTAAGTGTGGGCACTTCCGGGGCTTGTGGGCAGAAGAGAAGCCTCAGCTCGGGTCATGGTGGACCTGGATGTAGGTAGTGGGTGTAGGACGATTTGGCCACGGATGATTTGCCCACGGACAATTTGGCCACGGGATGTCACCGTAGGACGTTTTGGCCACGGGAACTTCCCAAGGTGGACGTTTTGGCCATGAAACATATTTACTGTAATATATATTATATTTTGTATTATTTACATATTTTCACAATTATTATTAATATTCGTATTTATTATATTTTCACAATTATTATTAATATTCGTATTTATTATATTTTCTAAGTGAGACAGAAGTGAAGCTTCAATTTACAGGCGTTCATAATGTGTTATGGGATTGAGATTAAAAGAGTGAAGCTTCAGTTTACCTAACCTAACCTAACCTAACCTAACCTAACCTAACCTAAAAAATTATCAAGAATTGCAGACACGACTCCACAATCTTGTACTCGACCTGAACGAAGGCAAGAAGACCACTGGAGAATTCCTTCGTGGCATAAGTCATAACCTTAGAGGTGGTCAGCCAAATGTGTAGCCCTTTTAAATACATTCATGAATATTTTGTTCTTATTTTTAATTTTAAATAATTTTAGTACATTTTTAATAACAGAACAGATTAGAGAACTTTTTTGGATAATAAAACAGACTAAAGATTTTTTCCTTTACTTAATAAGCAAGCTACTAAGTGCAATAGATTCCTAGTATTTTCTCCCGTGGCCAAAATGTCCTACCCACCGTGGCCAAAACGTCCTAGGGTGACATCCCGTGGCCAAATCGTCCGTGGCCAAATCGTCCGTGGCCAAATTGTCCGGATTCCGTAGGTAGTAGCCAGTGGCGACTCGTCAATAGGGATTGCGAGACTGCAGCCCCCCAGTGGATTTCTAGGATTCACGAAAATAATGTTTATTTATGTTTGACTATCATTCACATGAAAACACCAGTTTTCATATGTTTATATGGAAAAAAAATACTGCAAAACAGTGAGGAAGTACGGAAATTATTTACTATTTAATGATACCAAAGCGGGGAGAAATGGGGAGAGACTTCCCAGGCATAATGGCGAGTGTGGACTGCATCCAGCGCAGTCTTGTCTCGGTTGTTGTGGCTAGGTGAGTGTTCTTGCGTTGGTCTTATTTTCGATCGTGTTTTTCAGTTTGTCAGTGATGGAGAGGCTAAATGCACTTGCCATGATTTCAATAGAGAAGATTTCTATGAATAATATGCCAGGTTTAAATGAAAAAGTTATTGATCTGTTTGGACAAAACAGAAACAGGAGAATGGACTTCCTTTTCAAATAGCCTAAGCTAGCACTAAGGAAGTCAAGCATTTACTGTTAGAATAAGACCTAAAGAATTAAATAATTATCTGTTTATCTTTATAATCTATCAATCAATGGTATGTTAGACAATAACAATAAAAGCATTTAAGATTTTATTTGTCTGAATGTGAGACAGCCCCCCCCATCAGTAACAGTCACGAGCCGCCACTGGTAGTAGCTGTGGTACGGTGTGAAAGCTGGTGGTTTTGGTTGTGGGACATTGAGGTGTCACAGCCTGATTAACTGATACGAACCTGTTATTGCTAATATAAGCACTGTGAATCCCTTTCACTGTGGTTTGCTGCTATCACAGTTATCCCAATATATTACTGAGCTGCCTTATGAGAAAGTTTGGTGCTCTTGAGTACAACTTTATCATGGTCATCTGCTTGTGGGGAGTTCTTAAGAACTGGCATAAGGATAACATAAATGCATCAATCTTGACTAGCTAAATTCTCACTATGCTTATTATGTTCTAAAACTATAATTGTCATATAATATCAGTGTTATTGCATAGGTTAATTTGAGTGAGTCTCGGGTTTACAGTCCAGTTCCCCTGCTGATGAAAGTTGCATCCCATCTGAGTACAACACTCCACCACAGCCATTGCCACCACCACCTGCTATCTCCATCTCCACTGCCACCACCGTGCCAGCCAGGCCAGAGGCATGGGATCCTAATGTTCAAGATAAGTGATTCCACTATCTGTGGCCTGGCCATGAACACTGTAGCCATAAGTTCTGCACATCATAAAAGGCAGTTAAAAGGATGTATTTTATCCCACAATGAAACAAGAATTTCAGGCTGATGTAGAATGATAGATTGACAATACCTTAAATAGTAATTTAATTCAGACTGATTTAATTCAGATTATGGTAATCTTTTGATCAAAGCAAAGTTCAAATAAAATTTTACCAAGTTGTGATTAGTAAGAACCAAGTCCAGTTTTTGGCAGTGTTTATTATAATTAATTGTTTTTGATGATTATAACTGTACACACTCCATTGAGCAGATGACCACAGCTTGTAACTGTGGATGCTTACAGCCTGGTGAGGACTTTACTGCAGATCACCGTGTTATGTAGAGGATCTTTTAATTTTACACTTGCAACTATTAGAGCTGCCTGCTGCTGACTGTCGATTATGAAATTCTCTCTCTCTCTCTCTCTCTCTCTCTCTCTCTCTCTCTCTCTCTCTCTCTCTCTCTCTCTCTCTCTCTCTCTCTCTCTCTCTCTCTCTCTCTCTCTCTCTCTCTCTCTTCATCTGGCACCACTACCATTGTTATTTATCATGTGTTACAAAGGATATGTTGTGGGTCACATCCATATGCCTGTTATAGATGATGGAAATAATTTATTGTGTGTGTCACCAAATTTGGGAGCAGTAGAACATATCCGCTATCAGTGCAAGAAGTTACTGATGTAGATCCTTGCAAATCAGGAATTGCTTATGATTTCATGATGTAAATATTTATGCTTGGAAATTGATCAACACATCTCTTTATTTTCAGGTCTAGATTCAGAAGCAATGAAGATGAACCCAGGAGTGCCCCCTTATATGGTAAATAAATTTCATGAAGATATTTATTTACTTATTTATTTTTCTATCCTGTCAAAAAAAAAAAAAATCACAAACACCACATTAAGGAGGGGATGACAAAAGATTACACCTCTATATATTTTATATTATTTTTACATAAGTAATTTGAAGGGAACTGCATCCAGTTGCCATATATGTATTTATCTTTTTATTCAATCTCACCAAAAGTATATAGGTTTGATCTTCGTTTCTGTTGAACTAAATAATTGTAAATGTATTGTCAGGTGTACCACATACCCATGATGTATGGAGGGTTTGGGGACTACAGCTACAACCCTCACTGGGTCTGTAGCATTCCTGTGATGCCTTCCCCTGCTACAGTAGAGGAGGGCAAGCAGACACCCTTGATGCCAGGTTAGATACGTTGTGTTGATCATTTTCAACTTCAGTAGTATATTTTCACCTGACAGCTTTTTTTTATTTCAGATATATATGATATCACTTACTCTTCTACTAACTTTTTGAAGGCTGTGTAAGTTGAAAGGATAATTGTTTTTGAAGTGTATAATTACATTAAACCTTTATTTTTGTGTAATGACTAATCATAGATGAGGAAGAGCACATCACAATATCCAAAAGTTGCCATATCTGTGGATTCATTCTCATATTTTGCTTTCAACATCATGAAACTGATGTACTGAATACAAATAAATTAATTATACCCATGAACAAAAGAAAAATATCTGTCAGAGTGAGTGCCAGACACATGATGTAAAGCCACGGTAAGCCTGCAGCATGAGGCACCGATAATATTTTGATTACCTTATATTGCCACTTTTTTATTCGATGCAATTCACTATGTTACACTTTTATGGATTATTATATCTAAACTAAGTTATGTCAAACTTTTGTTCTCTGTACCTTGTTATACAGTGAAGAATCAACATCACTGCTTGCTCATAGATGAGATAAGAGTTGAATATTTCTAATGTTACTTTCTGGAATATATGCAGGAACAGATGGGTATCAGCAGATGGTGGCTGTTGGGGGCTGGGGACAGGGGTAAGTGGGTGATATGCCTCCCCAGTCGGTGCTCTGCCCACCTTCTGCAGCGAAAGGTTATCCTCCTTTGCTGCGAGAGCCGCCGCTCCCTTTTGTGAGTTGGATTAACAGCGTTTGAGTGTTGGAATAGTGTGTCAAGGTATGGGGATGTTGCTTCAAAACTTCATCAGTGTGTGCCACCTGCTTTATTTGGGTCATTATTTTTCTCTGAGTGATGGTATCTCTTATGAATTTTTATTTCTTATCTCCACCTCTATATCTTTGTTTTGAGCAGAAAATAGAGATGTGGTGATGGTGGTAAGTGGTTAATTGTTTTTATTTTGCTTCTCCACTTCATTGGGCACTGTGAATTAACACCAAGGTAGAATTTAACACTTAAAAGATTCCACTACTGTCCCATGTCTTGCTTTTTTTATTATATTGAAAGAGAAAGGAGAGAAAATTTGGCTCCTTTTTTTTGTGCACTGCATTGCAGCTCTTACAAATTTTTATAATGCGGAAAAAATTATATATGGATTTTTTTTTTTTTGTTAAGGAGGGGAAGTAGTGAGTGAGATTTATCTAAAGAAAGGAAGTTTGACAGGAGTTAGTATTGTATTTTAATGAGTAGGAAGCAAAAATATTGGTAATAATAAAAGAACAAAACCATCAGTCAGATTTGGATAGTAGTCTATTAAAAGAAATAAGATAATGGTTTATAAACATTATCTTGCCAGCTCGTAATTAGGAAAAATTTTGAAAAGCAAGATTATAGAAACATAATGTGTGATGATGATATCTTTTAATGATTTTCTTACATGGTTTTTGGTGTGAGATTAACAACCCCTGCTCTATATTAAGAATTTGCATGTTTCTCTAACACTGATATACTGATAATTCCATCACAATAAAAGGAAGATAATTCTTGAAAAAAACTGCAAATTTTTGTGTTTAAAGTTATTTCCTCAAACTTTCTTGAGGGCATGGGCAGAGTAGAAGACTTCTTACATGCTCTTGTCAATTTATTCTCTATTCCAGTCACCTTTCTCTCTCTCTCATTAACTATATTCGGTTTTATTAAACAGTATGTGATAAAGTATTATTTATCTTGTACTCTATATAGACATACAAAATCAGTTACCTAATTTGAATTGCAAGAATTTATCCTGTTGACTTTACTCCTGGGACTTCACATGGTCTTGCCCACCTCAGAAGAGGCAGGAAGGAGTTCAGTAACTGAGATGTTCCATAATGATAAAGTACTTAGTCAGGAGCAAGTGAAGACCTGTTATGACCACTTTTTAAAAAGAATAAGCAAGATAAAGGATTTTTAAATTGATAATTTGGTCCATCAGTATATATTTCATTAATAAACATGATATGCTAGCCTGCTAACACACATGTTGACCACTCCTATATAAATACTGATAGCCTTATGAATATCTTGTGCAAATGAAGAAATGAGTCCAAGATGATGTCAATGATTACCTGTGTACAGCAACCTGAGGGCAGAGACGGAGGGAAAGATGGCCCACCTTTCCACCACCATCACCCATGGGGCCGGGGCCGTGGTGGACCCCATCACCAAGGGAGGCACCACTATGTTGCACATCAGTACTCAAATAATCATGGCAACAACTTTCATGGTAAGCTAGAACAAGTTTCTCTCTCTCTCTCTCTCTCTCATTTAGATTACATTCTATATACATATAGCTAAGGGGTGAAGTGGTGAAGGAATAATTACTCTTGGCTTACTGATGAGATGACCCAAGTTTGAATTCTGAGCCAGATAAAGACTATTTCGACTTGGGAATATGTACAGGATTTAAAACTCGGTTATTTTGAAAGTCAGAAGCCCTGCTTTCAGTCCTAACAAGACACTTTGAGCCAGTGTGGTATGGTATTTGGCTTGATCCTTGTCAGTGAATAGGGGAGGCCTTATCCTGTAGTGAAGTGAAAAATCCAACAGCCCTACATTCTTGAGGGAGTGTGGAACTTACAGGTGGAAAGCAAAGTGATAATTTTTCCCTTGCTTTGTACTGTATCTCTTCCTCTACCTCCTTCACTTTCCTCTTCCCTGCTCTTTCTTTTTTCAACCAAGTTCATTATACAAACATGCTAAAGTGGTGTGAATTTTTTTTTTTCCCCTTCTATCACTACACACACACACACACACACAAGTGGATAAATGTACAGGTATATTAATGGCAGGCAATTTAATACAAGTAAAATACAGACTTATGCTTCATTAGAAGTCAAAATGTAAGATAAACAAAAGAGGTGAAGAAAAATAGAGGATGATAGTGATCAAATTAAAGGATTAGGGAAACTCTCTCTCTCTCTCTCTCTCTCTCTCTCTCTGTCCCTGATCTCATTAAGTGATCTCAGCAAGTGTTTCCCAACAGCATGTCATTGAAAATCTGGACCTGTCCGGGCTGGTGAAGGACACTCATTGGCAGTGGGTGGCAGTGACAGACTCTAGAGCAGTACATCCTGCAGGACTGGGCCATGAGGCCACTGAAGGACACCGCTCATTCTGCAGGAAGAGAGTGGCTGTAAGGAGCAGTACAGGAGCCCAGAGAAGGAATGTTGTGTGGGGGAGAGAGAGAGAGAGGTTATTTTTTTTTTATTTCTGTATTTTTTTTTTTTTCCTATATCTTCTATCCTGCTTTTTTCTGTTATTCTGTTAGAAATGTTTTTTTCAGCTTTTCTTGTTCTTTTTTGTTTCTTCTACCTCTATTTATTTATATTCTTTTCTGATGGAAGATACATTATGTTCAGTGTGTGCCAAGGTGACACCACTCTCCACCTCAGCTGGGAACATCACCTGCAACACCCTCTCATCCCAGCCTCACCTAACAGCCATCAGTCATCAACTGCTGCCTTGTATATAATAGTTTTCATATAACCTTCTGTCTTCTGTATCTTGAAGTGAGTAAAGAAAAAAAAAATGGAGTTGATGTGGTTGGTCATTGTCCTTGGGGAAAAAAAATGGAAAAAAAAAAGACGAGTTGATGTGGTTGGTCAGCAGTGAAGGAACGATGACCTATGACGTAAGTCTATATATAGACCAAGTTTAAGATGCAATTTCCACATAGAGGTCCCGGGTCAGGGTGTCTATAGAATTCTGACCCTCCCTGACTGAAGGGAGAGATGTGGCCTCTTATGTGCAAATCACAGCTTAGACTCTGACCAGGTCCTTCCTTCACTGCTGGGGGAAATTGAAACCAACCACATCAACTCTTTTTTTGAGCTTAAGGCAGATTACAACAAAATTTTTATTCTTTCAACATGACAAGCAGTTTCTGAAGTTTGCACATGCCTTTCCATGCAGAAAAAAGGTTGCTGGATGCTGGAATTGAGAGTTTCCCAGCCTCAGGACAGCAACACCACTAGACCACCGCCCACAAGTGTTGGGCTGATGTGTAGCTCAGGTTCTGCAACATTCAGCAAAGGCCACCCACTTCTCCACTTCTATCAGGACTCCACTTGCACTTTGAAGACAGTGTTGACAGAGCTGAACAGAGCTGCATCATTTTCACTCTATGATGGCCCAATTCAGTCATAACACTTCACTTGAGGACAGTTGACTGGCACCAGGGTTTGTCCTCCACTCCATCCATGACGAATGAAGACCCAATTCTGCCGAGACTCTGTTGGGTTGACCAGCACCAGGTTTCACCATCCACTCCATCTCCTTCAGCACGGCTTCAACTCCTGCCAGTCCATTGCTCTCCACTCCTACACTGATCACCTGCTGGTCCCTCCTGACTCCCCAGGCTTCAAGGGACTGGTGGGCAGGGCTGCAGCATGAATTAACTGTCAAGACATGGGTGAGGTGGGGTGGCCTAAGCTTTCTTGCATCAAGGCAGCAGCAGGCAGTCTTTCACTCTCCTGCATAAATCCTGCAAGCAAATAGTTCTTAGTGATACACTCTGGATAACCTTCTGTAGCTACAGAACCTATACATGATCAAAACAGTATTTTTTTTATGTAGAAGGGACATTGGCCAAGGGCAACAAAAATCCAATAAATAAAAAAAGCCCAATGAGATGCCAGTCCCAGAAAAGGGTCCAAAGCAGTGGTCAAAAACTGAAGGATAAGTTTCTCGAAACCCTCTTGAAGGAATTCAAGTCATAGGAAGGTGGAAATACTGAAGCAGGCAAGGAGTTCCAGAGTTTATCAGAGAAAGGGATGAACGATTGAGAATACTGGTTAACTCTTGCAATAGAGAGGTGGACAGAATAGGGGAGGAGGGGAGGCATTCAGTTAGCAAGATCAGAAGAGCAGTTAGCATGAAAATAGTGGAAGAAGACAGCTAGAGATGCAACACTGTGGTGATGAGAGAGAGGCTGAAGACAGTCAGTCAGAGGAGAGGAGTTGATGAGACGAAAAGCTTTTGATTCCACCCTGTCTAGAAGAGTGGTATGAGTGGAACCTCCTCCCCCAGACATGTGAAGCATACTCCATACATGGATGGATAAGGCCCTTGTAGAGTTAGCAGCTGGGTAGGGGGAGAGAGGGTGAGAAAAACTGGCAGAGATGTCCCAGAACACCTAACTTCTTAGAAGCTGTTTTGGCTAGAGATGAGATGTGAAGTTTCTAGTTCAGATTATAAGTAAAGGACTGACCGAGGATGTTCAGTGCAGAAGAGGGGGACAGTTGAGTATCACTGAAGAAGACAACCTTCCAGTTGTCTGGAAGGTTGTGTTGAGGATACAAGTAATTTTCTCATGGTATTTAATCTGGAAATAACTAGGTAATTCATAAGATAAATACATTTGTGTTTAGATAAGAAATGGGTGTGCATGTATATGGGGACTTGATATAAGTATTTAAATACATAAAACAAACTAATGAAGATCATATATGTAATTTTCTCATGGTAAGTAATCAGAAAATAACTAGGTAATTCATAAGTTATTTTTGTGTTTAGATGAGAAATGTGTGTGTGTGTGTGTGTGTGTGTGTGTGTGTGTGTGTGTGTGTGTGTGTGTGTATGGGGGCATGATAGAAGTATTTAAATAGATAAAACAAACTAATAAAGTTAATATAAGTAATTTTCTCACAGTAAGTAATCAGAAAATAACTCTAGGTAATTCATAAGCTAATTACATTTGTGTTTAGATAAGGAATGGGTGTGTGTGCACGTGGAAAGTTGATAGAAGTATTTAAATGAACAAAATAAATGAGGGTGATGTAAGTAATTTCCTCATGGTAAGTAATCAGAAAATAACTAGGTAATTGATAAGCTAAATTCATTTGTGTTCAGATAAGGGATCGGTGTGTGTGTGTGTGTGTGTGTGTGTGTGTGTGTGTGTGTGGGGACTTGATAGAAACATTTAAATGAATAAAACAAACTAATAAAGGTGGTATAAGTAATTTTCTCACAGTAACTAATAAAAAAATAACTAGGTAATTCATAAGCTAATTACATTTATGTTTAGATAAGAAATGGGTGTGTAAAAGTAAAGGACAGACTGAGGATGTTCAGTGTAGAAGAGGGGGGCAGTTGAGTGTCACTGAAGAAGAGGGGATAGTTGTCTGGAAGGTTGTGCAGGGTGGTTTCACCAGCGTAGGAGTGGATAGGACAAGAAGTTTGGTTTAGAAGGTCATTGATGATTAATAAGAAGAGAGTGGATGACAGGACAAAACACTGAGGAACACCACTGTTAATAGATTTAGGAGAACAGTGACTGTCTACCACAGCAGCAACAGAATGGTCAGAAAAGAAACTTGAGATGAAATTACAGAGAAAAGGTAGAAGTCGTAGGAGGGTAGTTTGGAAATCAAAGCTTTGTGCAAGACTCTATCAAAAGCTTTTGATATGTCCAAGGCAACAGCAAAAGTTTCACCAAAATCTCTAAAAGAGGATGGCCAAGACTCGGTAAGGAAAGCCAGAAGATCACCAGTAGAGCGGCCTTGATGGAACCCATACTGGCGATCAGATAGAAGGCTGTGAAGTGACATGTTTAAGAATCTTCCTGTTGAGGATAGATTCAAAAACTTAGATAAGCAGGAAATTAAAGCAATAGGATGGTAGTTTGAGGGATTAGAACAGTCACCCTTTTCAGGAACAAGTTGAATGTAGGCAAACTTCCAGCAAGAAGGAAAGGTAGATGTTGACTGACAGAGCTGAAAGAGATTGACTAGGCAAGGTGCAAGCACGGAAGCACAGTTTCGGAGAACAATAGGAGGGACCCCATCAGGTCCATAAGCCTTCCAATGGTTTAGGCCAGCGAGGGCATGGAAAACATCATTATGAAGAATTTTAATAGGTAGCATGAAGTAGTCAAGAGGGTGGAGGAGAGGGAGGAACAAGCCCAGAATCGTCCAAGGTAGGCCAGCGAGGGCATGGAAAACATTATTATGAAGAATTTTAATAGGTAGCATGAAGTAGTCAAGAGGGTGGAGGAGAGGGAGGAACAAGCCCAGAATCGTCCAAGGTAGAGTTTTTAGCAAAGGTTTGGGCAAAGAGTTCAGCTTTAGAAATAGATGTGATAGCAGTGGTGCCACCTGGTTGAAATAGAGGAGGGAAAAAAAGAAGAAGCAAAGTTATTGGAGATTTTTGGGCTAGATGCCAGAAGTCACAAGGGGAGTTAGATCTTAAAAGATTTTGACACTTTCTGTTAATGAAGGATTTTTTGGCTAGTTGGAGAACAGACTTAGCATGGTCCCAGGCAGAAATATAAAGTGCACGAGATTCTGGTGATGGACGGCTTAAGTACCTTTTGTGGGTTACCTCTCTATCATATATAGCACAAGAACGGGGTTTGGAAGGTTTAGGTTGAGAAAAAGAGTGAGGAATGTATGCCTCCATGCCAAACACTATCACCTTTGTTATGCACTCAGTATACAAAGACGGGTCTCTGACACGGAAGCAGTAGTCATTCCAAGGAAAATCAGCAAAATACCTCCTCAGGCCCCCTCAACTAGCAGAGGCAAAACGCCAGAGGCACCTTCGCTTAGGGGGATCCTGAGGAGGAACGGGAGTGATAGGACAAGATACAGATATGAGATTGTGGTTGGAGGAGCCCAACAGAGAAGAAAGAGTGACAGCATAAGCAGGATTAGAGGTCAGGAAAAAGTCAAGAATGTTGGGTGTATCTCCAAGAGTCAGGAATACAAGTAGGGTGTTGCACCAATTGCTCTAGGTCATGGAGGATAGGAAAGTTGAAGGCTAGTTCACCAGGATGGTCAGTGAAGGGAGAGGAAAGCCAAAGCTGGTGGTGAACACTGAAGTCTCCAAGAATGGAGATCTTTGCAAAAGGGAAGAGAGTCACAATGTGCTCCACTTTGGAAGTTAAGTATTCAAAGAATTTGGTAAGAGTGTTTTGTATGTAGAAAAGGATGATAGATTGTTGGGAAATGATGTTATGGGTGTGGTAGAGAGCATGTTTGATGTAGGAAAGGATGTGTGCTTGTAGTGGGGATGTTCACATGTAGGAAAATGGTGTAGAAGTGTTGTGTTGGTGAGTAGGGGACAGTAGTGGGTGTAGGTAAGAAGTGGGGAGAGAAAGAAGATTAGTTATTATTATTATTATTAATTTTACTTATTTATCTTATGTCTGGTTTACATGTGTGTGTGTGTGTGTGTGTGTGTGTGTGTGTGTGTGTGTTCAAATCTCCTCTTACTGTCTAATTATTTTGTTTATCTATATATGTATCTATGTTTGTAATCTGGCTTTCTATTTATTCACCTGTTTGTTTATATTATATATTTATTTGTCTTTCTTTTTTTCCATCTATCTATCTATCGCACTGTACTTACCAACCTGTTTTGTCTGTCTGTGTCAATATGTCTACTGATTTCTACACTAGCTAACCTATCTATCTATTTATCTATCTATCTATCTGTCTGTCTATCTATCTATCTATCTACCTATCTGTCTGTCTGTATATCTATCTGTCTATCTCCCTATCTATCTGTCTATCTATGCAAGACTGATGTTTTTTCATGTGTCTGTGTTTGTCTTTTAAATACTTTTTGTTATTGGTGAGATTGTTAAGTTATTTGTAGTTCATGTAATTCACCATAACACTTACTAGTTATCATTATTGTTACTATAATAATTCTACAATTTCATAGTTTTCCATCAGACTTATTACTTAATTTTTACAGCAAGTTAATAAAAATGAGTTAAACGAGGCCTCGAAGGATTTTTAAGAATTCTTTGTTTGTTGTTATTGCAATAGATTGTTCTTGTATCATATCATCAGAACTTAACTACACTACTTCATTCCATCTATGTATTATGACTATATAAACTAGACTGCACATATTTTCTTAAACAATTCTCATGCATTTTTTTTCATTTTAGCATGTGCACAGTGAACAGAAAATAGGAGTACACATTTTTTTCACAGCCACTCAAAAATGCCACACACATCACACACAAATTGTGCACTTCACATTCACTTCTTACCTCAACACCTATACATATAATTTTAGATGCAGCAAATATCTTTACATCTCCTTTACCCTTCAACAAATATTTCAGCAGGAAGAATCTACAAACTGTACTGTTTTGGTGCTTTGGTATATATATAGATAGACAGATAGACAGATAGATAGATAGATAAATAGATAGATAATGTGTGTGTGTGTGTGTGTGTGTGTGTGTGTGTGTGTGTGTGTGTGTGTGTTGTGGTGCTTTGTTATATAGATAGATAGATAGACAGTGTGTGTGTGTGTGTGTGTGTGTGTGTGTTGTAGTGCTTTGGTATATACATAGATAGACAGATAGATAGATAGATAGATAGATAGATAGATAGTGTGTGTGTGTGTGTTGTGGTGCTTTGTTATATACATAGATAGACAGATAGATTGATAGACAGATAGATACATAGATAGATAGATAGATAGATAGATAGATAGTAATAATAATAATAATAATAATAAACGGTTTATTATTTAGGCAGTTAACAAACTGAAAATGTACAGAGGGGGTGGGGAAATACTTAACATTAATCCTAAAGGTAAGTCTAATCTAGAAGGGACTACTGATTGATGGCTCGCACCAGATAGTGTGTGTGTGTGTGTGTGTGTGTGTGTGTGTGTGTTGTGGTGCTTTGGTATATACATAGATAGATAGATAGAGTGAGATAGATAGATAGATAGTGTGTGTGTGTGTGTGTGTGTGTGTGTGTGTGTGTGTGTGTGTTTTCGTGTGTTTGTAAGGATATGTAGATAGGTAGATAGATAGAATAGTGTGCGTGTGTGAGAAAAAAAAGGCTTGCTAATCCTCTCCCAGAAAATAAACAAATAAATAAATAAATAAATAAATAAAAAATAAGGAATAAAAAAGTGTTTTTAAGAGTCTGTATTTGTGGTCTTAAATAAATATATCAAACTCTTTCTTGTTTATTTGTAATGTAAAACACTTTCATTAAATTCGTGTGCTGATGTTTAATTTTTTTTTTTTTCCTAGTAATGTTACCGCCAAGCGGGTGAAAGTTGTTGTGCAAGCGAGTTTGTCAATGAGGACGGAAAGGAGCTGGAGGTGAGGGCAAGGACAAAGACAAGGCCTAAGTCAGCGAATTTCTTGTACGGTCGGTGTTGAGGTAGTGTTGATGTAAGGAGATGAAGGATGCTTGTTATGACATGAGGCTAAGATGAGGCCGGCCTTATCGCTGTCGCTAATGGATAACGATGGACAGGGTAGGAACCCAGGCAGTAACTGAGGACGATAGGGACACTTTGCTGAGGACACTCATGCAGGGAGGGCGTGTATCGGTGCAGAGAGAGAAGTAGATAGACCTACCTAGAGCACCTGTCAGAAAGGGCGTGCGCATTACTTAACGATTACCTCAAGACCCAAACACGTAAGTGTAACAACTGTCTGTGTAAGAATACATTATCCTATAAGTAACGTGCAGAATCATACCTGTATTACACAAATTATTCATACAGAATATTGTCTATGATCATTAATGTATGTCTTCAGG
Source organism: Scylla paramamosain (assembly GCF_035594125.1). NCBI lineage: Eukaryota > Metazoa > Arthropoda > Malacostraca > Decapoda > Portunidae > Scylla > Scylla paramamosain. The sequence goes on from NC_087180.1 coordinate 153,997, forward strand.
TTTTGACCAAATTCAAGTGGATCCAACTGGATTCAATCAGATACAATAAATGATTCGTGTCATCGTGTGGGTCTGAATCAACATTCGCCGCCTGCAGGCGGAAGTCAAAACGTACTTTGACGCACGCTTGAGGTAGACAGTGCTGTGTGACCTGAGAAGGCAACCTGGAAGCAGCATCAACGCCGGACACACGGAGTGGACGTCACCCCTGGCAGCAGACATCACAAGAAGAGATGAAAGGTCCCCAACCAGGACTGGGTAGTGTGCGTGTTCATTCGTGTTTGTGGTGACGCACGGAGCGGCAGGCAGCAAGCCTGCCCGTGGGAAAGCTGGGGTAGAGAGTGTGTTCCTTCATGTGTTGGCAGTGGCGCACGGAACGACGGGCAGTCACCCTACTCCTTGGAGGAATGGGTAAGGAGTGTGTGTTCGTTCGTGCGTTAGCGGTAGCCATGGAGCAGCGGACGTCCTCCCTACTACTCCGAGGACTGGGTAGGGAGTGTGTTCATTTGTGCGTTGGCGGCGACGCACGGAGCAGCGGACGGCCTCCCTGCTCCTCCAAGGACTGGGTGGGGAGTGTGTGTTTGTTCGTGTGTTGGCGGTGACGCACGGAGTGGCGGATGGCCAACCTGCTCCTCCAAGGACCTGGGGAGGAAGGGTGTGTTCGCTCGAGTGTTAGCGGTGGCTCATGGAGCGGCGGGAGGCAAGCCCGGCCCTCCAAGGTTGAGGTAAAGTGTGTGTTCGTTTGGGTGTTGACTGTAGCTCACGGTGACCCACAGAGCCACTGACGGGCTTCTCACTCCCTCCAATACCAGAGGGAGAGGACCTGCTTTGGACTCAGATGTGGGGGCAGGAGCGAATTATTGCGTGAAGAGGACCTGGTTTGGACCCAGACGCGGGCAGGAGCGAATTATTGCATGAAGAGGACCTGCTTTGGACCCAGACAGGGGGCAGGAGCGAATTATTGTGTAAAGAGGACCTGTTATGACCCTGACGGGGACACGAGCGAATTATTGCAAAAAAAAAAAAAAAAAAAAAAAAAAAAAAAAAAAAAAAAAAAAAAAAAAAGTTCAAGGACTGAGTGTTGCTGAAACAACCACCAGAGACTGAGTTTGTTTGCTTGCAGAGGCAAGCACCAGGGACTGAGGTTGTTTGCTTGTAGAGGCGAGCACCAGGGACTGGGTTTGTTTGCTTGCAGAGGAAGCACCAAAGACTGAGTTTGTTCGCTTGCAGAGGCAAGCACCAGGGACTGAGGTCATTTGCTTGCAGAGGCAACCACCAGGGACTGTGTTTGCTTACAGAGGCAACCAGGGACTGAGTTTGTTTGCTTGCAGAGGCAACCAGAACTGAGTTTATATACTTACAGAGGCTACCACCAGAGACAGTTTGCTTGCAGAGGCTACTACCAAGGACAGAGGTTGTATACTTACTGAAGCAACCACCAGAAACTGAGTTACTGAGTTTGTTTGCTTACAGAGGCAACCACCAGAGACTGAGCTTGTTTGCTTGCAGAGGCAACCACCAAAGACTGAGTTTGTTTGCTTGCTGAGGCAACCAGAACTGAGTTTGTATACTTACAGAGGCTAACACCAGAGACTGAGTTTGTTTGCTTGCAGAGGCTACCACCAAGGACAGAGGTTGTATGCTTACTGAGGCTACCACCAGGGACTAAGGTTGTTTGCTTGCTGAGGCTACCACCAGGGACTGAGGCTGTTTGCTGGCTGAGGCTATCACCAGGGACTGAGTTTGTACGCTTATACCAGGGAACGAGTTTGTATGCTTGCAGAGGTCAGACACTATCAGGAAGAAAGCTTGTGTGCTGGCAGACACCAGACACCAATAGGAACGGAGTTTGTGTACTTGCAGGGATCAAACATTATCAAGGAGTAAGCTGGTGTGCTTACAAAGACCAGACACCACCAGAGAGTGAGCTTGTGTGCTTGTAGGGAGCAGACACCCTCAGCGACTGAGCTCGTGTGCTTGCAGGGAGCAGATACAATCAGGAAGTGAGCTTGTGTGCTTGCAGGGATCAGGCTCCATCAGGGAGTGCATTTGTATGCATGCATAGGCTAGACACCACCACAGGGTGAGCTTGTGTGCTTGCAGGCATCAGACACCATCAGGGAGCGAGCTTGTGTGTGTGCTTGCAGGGATCAGACACCATCAGGGAGTAAGATTGTGTGCTTATAGAGACCAGAATTCATCAGGAAGTGAGCTTGTGTACTTGCAGGGATCAAGACACCACCAGAGGTGGTTAGACACCACCAGAGGGTGAGTTCGTGTGCTTGCAGAGGCTAAATACTACCAGGGAGTGATTTATGTGCTTATGGCTGTGTGCTTACAGAGGACAGAGGCGAGATGCTATCATTGGTTGCCTGCAACAACGCTCAAGCGAGGGGTTTGAGTGTCTTGGGATCAGACACCTTGCATGAACAAGAGAGGAAGCAAGGTCACTCCAGATGGATTCTTAATTCTTGGAGCCGAACTGGACGTAGTAGACCAGGGGGAGGACAAGGATTCTTCAATGCTTGCATGTGAACACCGAGTCACGGGAACTTCACCAGGGGGAGCACATCGTAAGAAGAAAGACCACTAGAGATCCTGACATCTTTGAATGCTAACCTTTAAAACTCTGTGGTCACAGTTATGTCGTTATGCACATCAGCCTGAGGACTGACACGGTGGTAATGAACAAAGAACCTCCATGAACTGAGAACTGGTGTGATGCTGAGGGTATGAAACTCGTTCTTGACCAGAGATGAGGGTGAAACCTGTCGTAAATGTAACATACTGACGGAGTTGGAAACATGTCCAAGCTTTCCTAACCGATGCCCAGTGACCACCGTGTGGTTGCAGATATCGCCAGTCGGTACTGTACATAATGATGCCTCGCCAGTGGTGTGAATGACTACGTTACAGAGTTTTTCCCCTGCAGCTTGAACCCAAACGTAAATGTCGGGGTTTTTACACTCATTAACGTAATTGCTTTCCCACCATGTGCCGTTGTCTAGTTCAGGTATTGATCACATTCAATTGTTAGTCAGTTGATCAGGTGAAGAGACTTATCTGCTATGGAGAAAGACCATGTGCACAACTCTAACTCATTCACTCCTGAGAAAAGGGCCAACGGTTACGAACTCTGTTGGGTGACGCTGGGACTAAGTGAGTTTACGTAATATGTGAATTTCAAGCGAAGCCCGACAAGGGGAGTGTTACCGCCAAGCAGGTGAAAGAAGTTGTTGTGCAAGCGAGTTTGTCAATGAGGAAGGAAAGGACCTGGAAGTCAGGGCAAGGACCAAGACGAGGCCTAAGTCAGCAAATTTCTGGTACGGTCGGTGTTGAGGTAGTGTTGATGTAAGGAGATGAAGGATGCTTGTTATGACATGATGCTAAGATGAGGCCGGCCTTATCGCTGTCGCTAATGGATAACGATGGACAGGGTAGGAACCCAGGCAGTAACTGAGGACGATAGGGACACTTTGCTGAGGACACTCATGCAGGGAGGGCGTGTATCGGTGCAGAGAGAGAAGTAGATAGACCTACCTAGAGCACCTGTCAGAAAGGGCGTGCGCATTACTTAACGATTACCTCAAGACCCAAACACGTAAGTGTAACAACTGTCTGTGTAAGAATACATTATCCTATAAGTAACGTGCAGAATCATACCTGTATTACACAAATTATTCATACAGAATATTGTCTATGATCATTAATGTATGTCTTCAGGTTTTGACCAAATTCAAGTGGATCCAACCGGATTCAATCAGATACAATAAATGATTCGTGTCATCGTGTGGGTCTGAATCAACCTTCATCGCCTGCTGGCGGTAACAAGTAATATAAATAAAACTTCAATATATTTCAAGCGTTATTTAAGATTTGCCTGTACACAAATATGAAGTTGATGTGTTCACTATTACAGGAACTTAAAAAAATAACAAAATAAAATAAAGTAAATAAATAATAAAAATCTAAATCTATCATAATTACCTACCCAGAATTTCAAAGGACAAATAACGAGATCATTTGCAATTCCAATGAAAAAATAAAAAAATAAAAATAAATAAATAAATAAATAAATAAACAAACAAAAATAAATAAATAAATAAATAAATATCAATAAACAAACTATCCTAACATTAGCATCACCACACAGTATAATGAATAAAAAAATAAAATAAATAAATAAAATAAATAAATAAATAGATAAATAAATAGATAAATAAATAAATAAAAATAAATAAATACATAAAAAAGAACAAATAAATAAATAAGACTATCGTAACATTAACATCATCTCAAAGTAGTCAAGAATTAAATTTAAACAACATTTATAATTTGTGTTCCTGCTTGTACTAAACACTTAAATTCGGGATCTGCACTTGTGAGTTTGTGTTTCCAGAAGTTAGAGTGCATTTGTGGTGCCCAGCCCTGCTACACACTGCAAAACAAAGAGAGAGAGAGAGAGAGAGAGAGAGAGAGAGAGAGAGAGAGAGAGAGTTACTATGTATACGAAAAAATATCAACTAATTAAAAGAAAAATTATGACATCAAGTTACTGCAACAAGATTTTGAAGCTTTTCTGATTACTGCAACAAGATTTTAAGGCTTTTCTGAAGGTTCTAAGAGGTAAAATTATGAAACAATTAACTGCATCCATTACGTAATTGACGTGCGGTCCGTGAGTCCCTAGAGAGCACGGGAACGGGTTTCACAGGATTTGTGGTTCGTGAGTACTGTACACACTGTAAACGTAATCTATTTTTCACTTTTTGAAATTTATTCGGCATAATGAAGATTATACCTTACATGTATTGTTTCACACCAGTCAAGTACAATATGACATGCTGCTGAACATACACAATACAGTAGTAGTAGTAGAATGTTACAAAAATATTGAGGTGAACTCTAAATGTCATGAAATTTAGCTACCAAATAGTTAGAGAGAGAGAGAGAGAGAGGTAACCTAACTTAACCTAACCCAACCCAACTAAACCTAACCTAACCTGACCTGACCCAACTGACCTTCTGTGACCCCTGGAGTCCACCGACGACTGATTATCCACACTGGGGGTCCTTCTTGACACCTGATAGTCATGACCACCACCAGCAGTAGTAGTAGTAGTAGTTGAATGGAGGGACTTGGGGCTCTCTCCTCGTACCCTGGTGGTGGTCATGATGGTGGTGGTGATGGAGGTGGGGGGGATGCGGGGCTAACCTGGTGCTGTGGTGGGAGAAGCTGCGACCCCCAATGTCATAGAACTTGATTGAAACATGCTTTGCCTGCGGAAGTGGTGCTGGTGGTAGTAGTAGTAGTAGTAGTAGTAGTAGTAGTAGTAGTAGTAGTAGTAGTAGTAGTAGTAGTAGTAGTAGTAGTAATAGTAGTAGTAGTAGCAGCAGACTTGAGTATTTATATCCACCACCCTAGAATAAAACTTAGTAATTTTGTAACACATGATCTCCCTCTCCTAAATCCAAATTGTTGCTTTATCAATATTATTATTATTATTATTATTAATTATTAATCAATTATTATTAATTTATTAATAATAATAATAATAACAATAATAATAATAATAATAATAATAGTAATGGTAATAATAATAATAATAATAATAATATTGAAAAAAAGATGCAATTGTAAAAGTATATTACAATTACACAAACAGGTAATTACATGAAGATGAATATTCTAAAATTGCCTTTTGTTACCAATTAAAAGAAAATAAATAAATAATGATAATAATAATTACTTTCCTTGTTACAAATTAAGTGAAAAAATAAATAAATAATAAAAATAATTACTTTCCTTGGCAGATTAAAGGAATAAATAAAATAACAAAGAAAACAAAAATATGACAAAATATTAACAATAATAATAATAATAATAATAATAATAATAATAATAATAATAGATGGAATATTTATCTGAGAATATTAAACTAAACAAACAAACAAACAAACAGACAGACACAAAAAGACAAACTGGCAGTGAGATTAAATGAATGGAGAGAGAGAGAGAGAGAGAGAGAGAGAGAGAGAGAGAGAGAGAGAGAGAGAGAGAGAGAGAGAGAGAGAGAATAATAATAATAATAATAATAATAAAATAATAATAAATAAATAAAAATATAAAAAAAATCAATATTTTTTAACCTTAAAGGAATCAAATTTGTCATTCCTTTACATCCTTCTTCCTCTTTCTATTAATTTTTCTTCATTATTTATCCTTTTATTAATTTTCTTCCTTTCTTCCTTTCAATCTTCTAAAATGACCTTGAAAACTCCAGTCAGCTTCTTCTCTTCTTCTTGGTCAGGTCACTTCTGTGGAGCAGTTGGTTTAGCTCCTCTTTGGTGATGTGACCTGCAAGAGGTCACATCAGGATCCCTTCCCCCTAAAAATGTCAAAAATACACACGCACACACAAAAAAAAAAAAAAAAAAAAAAAAAAAAAAAAAAATAAATAACTGAAAAATATTCTAATTTATCCTAAAACACACAAAAACATCCTTAGTTATTCCAAAACAACCAAAAATACCAAATCAACCTAAAACATCCAAAAACACAAAAACACACAAAAAAACCGTTAGTTATTCCAAAACACCCAAAAACACCCAAAAAACTTCCAAAAAACACCCAAACTCCCCAAAATAACCTTATCTAACCCAACACCTCAATACACCCTTATCTACCCCAAAAACACCCCAATACACCCTTATCTACCACAAAAACACCTCATTACACCCTTACCTATCCCAAAAATACCTCAATAAACCCTTATCTACCCCAAAAAACACCTCAATACACCATTATCTACACCAAAAAACCTCAGTACACTCTTATCTCCCCCAAACTGCCCAAAAACATCCCAAAACACCCTTATTTCCCCAAAACCCCACTAAAATACCCTCAATAACCCACCATGGCCCTTGCTAGCCCTATGTTCCTTATGGTGGTCGTTTTGCTTCAGCAGGGACAGCAGCTCCGCCTCACCCACCACCCTCTGGAAGCTCCGGTCTCCCTGGCTGGCGTCTCGGAACTTGCCAGACCGGATAATCAAGCGCTCTAGTTTGCGTTTGGTCCCTGCTCTCTCCACTGTCCACTCGTCAGTGCTGGCTGCGGTGATCAGGCAGAGGACAAGGACTGGGGACATTTGGCCCGTGCGGTGGCAGTGGTCCTGGGCTTGGAGGTCACACTGTGGGTTCTGTTTGGGTCGGGTCAGGTCACGTTAGGTTGGGATGTGAAAAAGTGATGAAATGTGAGTAATCTGACGGAAATGTGTGCGTATTTTGTCTCAGAATGCAATAGAACACACACTCACACAAAAAAAAAACCTCCAAATGTACCTAAACACCACAAACACACTCAAATACAGTCAAACAACACCCCAAAACACACAAAAACACTCCAAACATACTCACACACCACAAAAACACTACAAACACATCCCAAACACTCAAAAAACACCCCAAAATACACAAAAACACACAATAAACACAAACACCACCAAAAATAAAAAAAAACACCCACAAAAACACCCCTACACTCCCACAAGCACACACAAACACCCCCCCCCCCAAAAAAAAAAAATCTACCACAAACATCCACAAACACCACAAACACACCCATAAATACCCGAACACCTCAAAAACACACAAAACACACACACACAAAAAAAGCCCACAAACACACCCTTACCCCCACAAACACAGCCACACACATCCAATAAATAAATAAAATAAATAAATAAATAAATAATTAAATAAAAAATAAACACTATCTGAATAATAATCACAAAAAAATAACATTAAAAAAATCAGATAAAATACCAAAAAAACAAATAAATAAATAAAATTAAACACATTTATCTACACCAAAACACACCAAAACACACAAACATACAAACACTCCAAAAACACCACAAAACCCTCCCAAACACACACACACACACACACACACACACACACACACACACACACACCTTCGACACAAACGCCTCCATGTTGCTTGTGAGAGTTGCCGTGTACAGTGAGAGCTGGAGGGGAGTCACTGGGGTGTACACAAGCAACTCTCTCTTCGGTGGAATGTCCGAGTTTACATCTCTCTTCACCTGCCGCTGAAAAAAATGTGCTGGGAATCTGTGGGGAGGTGTTAGCTTAGGGTAGGGTAGGTTAGGGTGTGGTTTGCTTGGGTTACATTAAGTTAGGTCAGGAGAAACACCCTTGAGAACCCTGCTACCTGTATTTAAAAGGCTGTAGTTGAAGTTACTGTGGTTTTAAAGGGTGTTTTTAAGGTTCCAGTGACAGATTAACATTTCTGCATTACTGACAGGAGAAACACCCTTGTTAACCCTGCTACCTGTATTTAAAAGGCTGTAGTTGAAGTTACTGTGGTTTTCAAGGGTGTTTTTCAGGTTCTAGTAACAGATTAACAACATTTCTGCATTACTGACAGGAGAAACACCCTTGTTAACCCTGATACCTGTATTTAAAAGGCTGTAGTTAAAGTTACTGTGGTTTTCAAGGGTGTTTTTAAGGTTCCAGTAACAGATTAACATTTCTGCATTACTGACCGGAGAAACACCCTTGAGAACCCTGCTACCTGTATTTGAAAGTCTATAGTTGAAGTTACTGTGGTTTTCAAGGGTGTTTTTAAGGTTAACATTTGTATATTACTAATGAGAGAAATACACTCCCAAACACACCCACATCTCCTAAAACCCAAAACACACCCAAACCTATGCAAAACTCCCCAAAACACTCCAAACACACCAAAACACACACAAACCAACCCAAACAGACACCAGAACACACTCAAACATAATAATTATAACTATAATAATTAATAATAATAATAATAATAACCATTCCTTTCCTGTCTTCTCCACTCTTTCATTCCTATCATGCCCTAACTCAGTCAGTATCACTTGCATCATCTCATACCTGTCTCTGGCATACTTCACACACTCCAGCACCACATGTTCCACCGTCTCATCCTCTCCCATGTCACATATCTGGCACACTTTGCTGCGGGACTCAGACCACCTGTAACTCCTTGCATTCACATCCATACACTGTGCCCTCGCTCGGAAGAGAAGATCACCGCCCAGGCTTCCATCATACCACCTTTCATACCTCGAGGCCTCTTTCTCCTTGTACCATTCCAGGGTCTTCTTTCTTTCCATTTCATTCTTCCATTCATTCAATCCCACGCATTTCACTTCTTTGTCTATCTCATTCTTCCATTTTCTCACATCCCATTCGGCTCCCACTCTGCCTCCTCTTGTTACCACCCATTCACACTCATTTTGATTCCTCCCAGCCATTCTTATCGCCCACACCACTTGCAATTCATTCCTGTCTGTCATTCTCATGCATCTCTTCCTCCATTTGCTTCCACTTTCATTCCACAGGTACACCTTCCTTGCTATTCTTGCATCATCCATTCTCTCAAGCCTAATCTTGTACCTAAGTGTGGCTTTTGTGAGTCTTTCTCTAAAGGTGCTCCATCCCATGTCACCTCTCAAGGCTTCAACTGCTGTGCACCTCGGTGCACTCAGTGCCATCCTTGCTACTCTATTCTGGCCCACTTCTAACTTATCAATTTCACTTTCATTCCATGCAATCACATCCATACCATACACTATACATGGCACAGCCACACTCTTCCCCACTTCTCTCAACACATCATACTTACTTGCTCTCATCCTTGCCGCGCTTCCCAATCGACCTACCCACTGGTTTACCATACTTATCTTTTCATTCTTTGCCTTTGCACACCCACTAGGACTCATCCACATCCCTAAGTACTTGTATCCTTGCACCTGTCTCAACTCATTCTCTCTAAGTCTCCATACCACATTACTTTCATCCTCTGATCTATTCACAATCATTACTTTGCTTTTCTCACTGCTAAACCTTACTCCAAAGTCTTTACCATAGCCATCAACTACATCCAACAAACTTTGAAGTTCATCTGCCGATTCACTCATAACAACTACATCATCTGCATAAAGGAGCACACATACTTTATCATTCCCCACACTTACCCCTACATTCATTCTTCTCATCCTGGCTGCTAGCTCCTCTGTATACAGGCTAAAAAGGGTTGGTGACAATATACAGCCCTGCCTAACTCCTCTCTCACTCTTCACCCAGTCTCTTTCTATGTCTCCTAGTCTGTATCTAGCTCTTGTGTCCACATACATACTTTGCACTATGTTAACTATCTTTGCACTCAATCCAATCTTTTCTAAGACTCTACCTAGCATTTCTCTGTTCACTCTATCATAAGCTTTCTCTATATCCAGAAAACCTAGGTACAATTTACCCCCATCCTTCTTTTTCTTCTCAATCATTTCATTCACCACAAACATATTGTCCTCAGCTCTCCTATCCCTACGAAAACCATTCTGTTCTTCACCCAGCAATCCAGCTCTCTCAATCCATTTACACAGTCTCTCATTCAACACTGCACTGAAAACTTTACCTATTGTATTCACTAATGCAATTGGCCTGTAGTTCTTTAGATCATTCTTACTCTTAAATGCCCCCTTATGCAACAGACACACTCGGCTCTCATTCCACTTTCTTGGCACTCTCTCTTCATCCCACACTCGGTTGAATAACTCAGTCATTCTGTCTATCACTACCTCCCCACCATTCTTGTAGAACTCATAGGGTATATCATCTGGACCTGCTGCCTTGCCATTCTTCTGCCTTCTCACACACCTCTCCACTTCATCCCTACTGATTCTTTCATCCAATTCATCTGCATTCTTCCTTTCCAGTGTTACACATCCTTCTCTCACACTAAACATCTCACCTACCCCACCTACTTCTTCCCAGAACCCTTTGATTGCCTCCCTGATTCCCTCCTTCTCTGTTATAACTACACCCTCCACTTTTAGATTCTCCACACCAACACTGCCTGACATATTCTCACCTCTCATGAACTTGTACCATTCACGGCCACCTTCCATACCTTTCTCCCTTAAAGATTGAATCACACTCCTTTCACTCTTCACTTTAGCACTCATTATCATTCGTCTTGTGAACCGCTGCTGCTTCACATACGCTGCCCGTGCATTCTGATACTCATTCTCTGCCTCATCGCTTTCATGCCTCTTTTTCCTCAGCCATCTACACTGTCTACTCATTCTCTTTCGCTCCTTCCTAGCCGCTCTGATTTAATCATTCCACCATGGTTTACATACATTTTTTCTTCTACCTACTTTCACAAATCCTATCTGGTTCTCAGCAGCACCCCTCACGTCCTCAACCAGTTTCTCATTCAGACGCTCCACGTCATGCACACTTCCGTCGTCCCAGCTTCTCTCACTCAGATCAACCTGAAAATTCTCCCACCCTACATCTCTCAGTCTCCACTTCTTTCTCTTACTTGCCACTTTCACTTCATTCCCACCCTGCATCAAGCACTCCACAACCAGCATGTTGTGATCAGACACAATATCAACCAAACCATCCTCATCTATCCACATATGCGACACAATTTCACGCATTCTTCCATTCACCAACACGTAGTCAATTGCCAACTCCTGCTCTCTTGCACTCCGAGTCACACGCCCCTCAGCCAAAGAAACATTCAGATTTTCCAGCCCCAGTTCATCAAGGAACTCTCCAAGCATTTCACCATTCCTGTTCAACTGTTCCCCCAGTATTCCCACATGTGCATTCATGTCACCCATAACTAGCACTCTCTCCTCTCCATGCTCTCTCACAACTTTCTTAAGTATGTCATACTTCCTCCTATTTTCCCTCTCTGCTCTTTCACTCATGACAGTCATGTACGCTACCACCAATACCACCTTCTCTGGTCTGCCACAACCATCCATGCATTCCACTCTTACTGCAAGCACATCCTCACTACTTGTACACTCACCCACATCAATCTCCTCTACTTTCAGTCTTTCTTTCTTTCTTGTAGAGTAGGGCTACGCCTCCTCCCAGTGTTTCCTGTGCCTTACGCCCCTTTCCAATCATAACATACTCGCATCCCTCCATTCGTACATCATCTCTCAGGTGAGTCTCAGTGAGCCCGACTAAGTCGAACCTCCACTCCCTGAGCTCCTTGCATACATCCTCAAACTTGCCCACACCCCATCCTCTCACATTCATACAGCCAATCTTCACACATTTACTTGCCTGGCTAGTCTCTTTTCTTCCATATTCGCTGACATCAGTGGGTCCTCCTCGTCATGCCTCGTCCACACAACACACCTGTCTCGCCCTCATCCACTCGGCCAGTCGACGTCCTAGCCTCTCATTCCCGTTGTGGTTGAGGTGGACCCCGTCTCTCCCGAAGAATTTGTCCTGGTCGAGGATCCCATCCATGTCCAGGAAGCTCACGTTGCTCTTCTTCCCTGCCATCCATTCCATTTTGACCTTCATGAGTTCCATGCATATCTTGCGGTTCGTTTCTCTTCTGACCTTCTCATACTGCACTCCTTCCCGTGGGCGCCGCAGGACCCCCACCACAGCCACACACATCTTCTTTTCTTCTGCTGCCCTCACTGCTTCTATCACTTCCTTTACTGTCTCTTCAGCGTATTGGAGTCCTCCTAAATGATCTTGGTCTTGATCTTGATGCTACAGGTGGCACAGGATCACTCCTGAGCCAGGCCTTTGGATCGGCAACTCCTGTAGAAGGGAGGAAAAAAAGAGAAACGAACAGCATCCTCTATCCTAATTGTTCGTACATCTGGCACACCACATTCTCTCCAGAAACTCTTTCACTGCCTCAATCATCCTTTCATTCGCCTCTCTACACAGTCCCAGCAACAACACCATCCACTCTTTTCCTGTCTTCTCCACTCTCTCATCCCTGTCATGCCCTAACTCAGTCAGTATCACTTTCATCATCTCATTCCTGTCTCTGTTCTCTTTCCAATCTGAAGTTCCTCAGCTTCCCAGTCATCTCAATTATACTGTGGCTTAGGTGGAGGTGGGTGAATTTTTATTGTAGTGGAGTTTGATAGCAATTCCTTCTGCTGTTATAGGTTTGATGGAAATAAAATAACATTAATCTGTAGCATATCTATTTACTGTGTGAGCTGATTGGAATCAAACTTATAAATTTCATCACTGAGAGAAATAGCATTTTATCTCTCTGGTAAGACTAGTTCCTTTTGAAATACAACTAAGCATGAATACTTCTATTAATTTTAAATGACTGAAGGGTTGATTAATAATGACTGTCTTTCAGGTGATAATTGGACAGCAGCAGCAACAGACTCGCATCTTGAACCACAAGACAAAAACCTCCATGTCTTCACCAATAAGCTGTACAGGATCATACACCAGACATCAGGCAGCTGAGAGTGAAACGAAGAGTGGAACAGACACGTACAGTGAATGTGAGAGGATGAAGGTGTAGCTCATGTGGTGCCCTCATTGAGGGATTGACATCTAGGTGCAAGAACATCTTCATCAACGGCATGCTACAGGTCATCTTTGCCCATGTGGTGCAAGGCTGCAGTGACTACAATACTCCTCTTCTTCAGTCACAATCTGAAAACAATCACTCAATCACTACCCTCTTCAGAATACATTAAATCTAATTTTTTTTGTGTGTGAATCCTAGATATAAGACGATTTTCAGCTGTGAATCTCAATGTATTTGAGTTTAATTCCAAATTATTCACAAAGAATGATGACAAAACCTTAAATTCGATTTAGGCATCATGATGCAATGGGGAAACTTTCAGGTGTGTGTCAAATATCACACTTTCTTCACACAGCAGTTCCTATATGTATGTACATGTTCAATTTTATTAAATTAGCATAGAGTGTGTAAAAGATTTAATCAAAGATTCTGTAATGACATACCCACAAGGTCAGTTACATGAGTATCTCAACTAAGCCACAACACAAAGTAATATACAAACTTCCAGTCTGGAGAGAGGCTCAGTATCTGAACAGTAAATCCACTTGAAGGGACCATGGTTGATATCTGCTTCATGAAGTCTCTCCCAGATATGTACTACTGTTGTTGATATATATGATGGCTCACAAATCATTTGCCCATACTTTATCTGTATTCTCTGTGAAAATGTAAATGAAATAACTGACACAAAGTTATTGAGAATGCACAAAATTCAAACTCATTTAAATACACACACAGTACTTAAGTGATTCCAGATCCTGCTGTATGAGCCCCCTCACTCAAAGAGTACACCTGCAGACTCCTCAGAGACAAGGCAATAGGGACCAGACAGCACTGCTCCATAACAGCCTTGGTGTGCAAATTCAGAGCCACTAGGAAGTCTCAACTCACCAAGGCTCTGATGAAAATTTTGAATCTCTGCAATGATTACTGGCATTAGACAAAAGAAGAGTAATGTTCATTGACAGGAAAGCTCCTTCAGGACAAAGTTATCATACTATAATTCTAAAATACACTGCAGGTGGTAAAACATCCTGATGTGTGTGTGATGGTGTCATGTTCTTTTAGTTAAACGTTATAATGAAGGAGAGTAAATGCAGTGATTAAGGGAGGAAATCCATTGTCATTATGATTTTTTCCATGATACTTAGTGACAGAGGAATAAATATGAAAGAATTGCTAGAAGTCAAGCTCAGATGAAATTTGAAATTCAGAGGCATGCCTTCACCGCTACTACTGCCTCTTTCTATAAATATAAGGAATATGGAGCTATTGCACGAGAATGAGAAGAAAATATAATTTTGCTTATCGGACATGGAAATAATGAATGGCATACAAAGAGGAAATTACTAAAACAGAATAACACGAGATATTGGAGCTCCAAAAGGGAAGATAGATGCATAAACAAGCAGCAAGATTTTACCTGCATAAAAAAAGGACAAACCAGTAGCCAGCAAAGACGACACCTAACTGTTAACAATAAGGAACAAGATGGCGCCGAGGACACATACACAGGACATCTTTATGCTGAATGAAGGAAGACAAGATACAATTCAGACAAAACTCAAGGTGGTCACCTAAATTATGATCACTAAATAAGGAAACGCTTTTGGTATCACAGGACAGTGAAGATGGTATGATAAATGACTGAGATAGAATTAGGTCACTAATATGTACTTCCTAACTAATTTCAAGCTGTTAGTAATTAACTGAGTTATATCAGTGCTGTTTCGTAATTAAATACACAACTGCAGTGAAGACATCTGGAATCACTGTGTGTGAGAGAGAGAGAGAGAGAGAGAGAGAGAGAGAGAGAGAGAGAAACTCAACTACCATGAACTATAAACTTGCCTGGACTATTAGATTGTTAAACTTTAGGTGAGCCTTTCCATTGCTTTCTGTGCACTTTTCATCTTAGCACATTCGACGTATTTCCTTAAACTCCACTGAGGTTTGGTGTCCACTGTTGACAGCTGCCAATACACAGAGGTTGCATACATTGTTTCAGAGAAAATGGACAGGAAGCATCATGAGGATATGGTCACGGTTATAAAATCTAATACTTGTTTCGCAGTAAAACACGCAAGGATACAGTAACACATTAACAATGTAGGATACTAATGCCAATAACTGCTTGTTTTTAATTTGTTTACAGGCAGGTTTCATAAAAAATTAATAAGTTATTTCTCTTGACATCAGTAGTTACTTTCATTCGCTTCTTCAGAAATCAACTTCCATTATTAATGACGTTGCCCCGCTCATTAATACTGAACATAGGCTTTGCTTCAAACAACTTTTAAATCTAGTTAAGAATTTCACTACTAAGGTCAATAAGCATTTCTTGAAATAATCATTCAGTGCGTTTCTTCCCAGACCGCAATAACCTCAGGTGATGTGATATTTACCCATTTGTAATGATGATAACACTATTTCACTGCCTAAAAATCTCTACTCACCATCGAGTTTGTTCACGTTTTGATACCAGGTCATTTTGTACTTTTTCGTCTACTTAGGAACAGTTTCAGTAATAGTAATAGTCTTTGGCTTAGTTAAAGACTATTCCGGAGGAGGAGGAGGAGGAGGAGGAGGAGGACACTGCACCATGACTCCCAGAACATTGAATGATATGAATATGCACTGCGTAAATAAATGGGCTAATCTGCTATCAAGCTCTATTCCAGAGTCGTTTAAAAACATTCGCTGAAAGACTGGCCAGCTGCACTGACTAGTAAATACTCCCCACACACTCGTATGCAAGCTTGTGGGGTATCAGCTGCCTCTCCCTCCCAACATTCAAAGTGCATCTAAATGAGCCAGCTATATCGACCTCTTACTGATTCCGTGTGCGCTCTGAGGGGACATCCGTGGAGGAGGTTTTAAACAAAGTGACTGGAATAAATTTGCTTTCAGAGTTGATTGCATTTCTACGACATTCTGTCCTGAAGGAAGAAATGCTATCAAGTTAATAGCTTAGGGTATAATTTTTTTTTCTCAATAAAAGGCTGCATACTAAAGTGAATGATTAAGTAACCCTGTACACATTTGAGAATCATTTGCTTTATTTCACTTTAGGAAAAAGGTTGCCTGAGACGCACACACATACACACTAAAGCATAACTCACTGTCTCCACACCATGACTGTCCTGTAGCACTCCCTTACTGGCAGCTGAGTCACAACACCGGTTTGAGAACACCGAGGCATGTTCTCTTCCTTACTTTTCGTGACAGACAGATGGAAACCCGCGATGACATACTATTTACAGCCCCCACTTACTTCACTTATCTACCTGCTTAGCTAAGAACAAGTTAATTTACCCAAAGTGATGAATTAGTGATCTAAAACTCAAATACCAGTTAATACGTGAACTAACGACCTGTTTTACATTAAGATTTCCACAATGAACAAGAAAGTAATGGTTAGTAGTCGCCAGATATCTTTTTAAATGAATTGTAGAATGTGAAATAATTTTAAGCGAATGTAAACTACTAAAACCAACAATAAACCAACATCAGACGAACAATTAACAGGTGCAAGTGTTCCATGATTGTCCTGCCACATCCAGCGGGACGCCAAGTGATCCGTAAAACAAGTCTGCGGAGCACCGAAGCGTATCTACTCCCTTAATTTTGGTAGTGTACGGATGAAACCCATTCCAGACAAGCGATTCCCACTCTTTGCTACTAGTTATTTAATTTCCTATTTACTTATCAACCTACCCTACTTACTACCTATCCACCTACCTAATTATAGCCTGTTTATTCTACTGCCCACCTACCAAGCCTATTAACTTCCCTATATACCTACTTACATACAACTGTCCTGCTTACCTACCTACCTGTCTGCAATTTCGTCTACACAAGAGGTACTTCCCTCTCCTAGAAGCACCGAGGCACTATCGCACAACGGGAGTCATCCAGCACTGATCAATAACTGAGGGATAAACGAAAAATAAAGTTGGGAGGGACTGAAATATGTAGCAAGGGTGAGGCTGGGTCGTGGGCTGCGTGACGACTTGTCAACCCGAGATTCCAGGAAAAGACGTGAGGTACACCAAGAACGTAATGGAGATGAGTACGGGAGTGAAAGTGTAGTAATGCAGGTCAGGAGTAAGGAACGCACGCTATGTAAATCCCAGGCGAATCTAGTCCTGTCTCTCCTTTGATGTCATACAGGAAAGCAAACATGAATGAATTTTACTGGCGAGAAGGTGCGTCAATACAACGCTCCTGCGTGTGGGCGGTGTGCAGATCAGCAAGGTAAGGAGGCAGAGACGGGAAGAACGTCAACCACAAGTTTATATACGCCGCAGCAAATCAGGTTATTATACAACAAAAGAGAAATGGTAAAGAAAAAAATGAATAGAAAAAAAAAAACCTATTTGTCGTTAAAAAGAACTAGATACCATTAACTAGAAAGTAATCCAGGAATATTTAGGTGATGTGCAAAGATGAAAGAATCCAAAGAAAACCATGATTAGTAAGAGCACCATTAAATATACGGTATCAAATAATTAATACAGAATATAAAAAAAAAGTCGAAATCTTTTCCGGAAATAGCGTTCGATAGCGCGGCTCACATACAGCTTATTGCAAACTCCGTGATTGGATTCATTCAAGCCCGACAACTTCATAAAGGTGTAATGGGAGTATTCATCTTTATGGCTGTTAACTGAACTACGTGGCTAACACTTACCATTGCATTTACTACTAAAACTGCTCTCTCTCTCTCTTGCTCAGTCACACACACACACACACACACATATGGTGACGTTCCTAAGGGCCTTCCCTACACCACTCTCCGCCGGAAACCAGGACGTCAGGAAGCATCTCAGAGGCGCACAACCAAAAGCTTTGTCTCGTCCCTGAAGACTGACTGGTAAAGTTGTTGTGGGAGTCCTAGCAGTGGCTTCTGTGAGTGTGTGTGTGTTTGTGTCATGGTAATCTATCATGCTTTGCGTGTTTCTCTGACAGCACAAGGATAAAGGTCAAGGGCTACAAGTAAATATCACAAAAATGCCATCCGCTGTACGCTGTGCCTCCTCTAGGCCACGAAGCCTCGGTACACGAGAGGCTATTCTGTGAAGGAAAAAATCGGCTATCAATATAATTTCTCTTATTGTGAAAATACACAAACTAAGCAAAAAAAATGTGCACTAATTTCCTAAGGATGTCGCCTGCAGGTAAGAAGAGTGTAAGTCCAGGAATCTGTTTCATCATGACCACGAAGGGAAGCCGAAACTTACGAAGACGAGAAACACACACACACACACACACACACACACATACACACGTTATATTCTACGACACACAACCAAGGAAGCTGAAGCATCTAGCCAAAAAACGTAGATGATTTAGAGCATTCAAAAACCACCCAGGCGTCAGTTCGATTTTAAAGTGAGGCCTCACGTCCACCACTTCATTACACCGACTATTCATCCACAGCCAACAAAGGTTACTGATCTCAGGTTGAAAGGTGGTCACGAGGTTTACCAGAAATATTGCAGTGAAGATGAAACTTAAAACTCGATTAAATCCGGTAAAATCCTCTTATTCATCACGCGTGAGAGAGAGAGAGAGAGAGAGGCAGGTATAAGTTGATTAAGGCAAACGGGAAGGAAATTGTTCATCATCATTAACCTAACGCTGCATTCATCTAGGTTCACAATGGTGTGTATGTGTGTTCCTCTCATTTTAAAAATTTGCACTCACTTTGAATAACAATCACTGGGAAAAAGTATACGTAAAAGAAATAACAATTAAAACTTTCTAAAATTCACTTACCACCATAACAACCACCATCACCACCACGATTTCTAGATGCTGCATCCGCAAATACCATCATCACCACCACCACAGTCCCGCACATTCACCATCGCTATCACCATCACCACCACCGGTGTAGACAACACCGCCACGTCCACACAGAATGCCAGGCCAGCACACAGAGAGGCACAAACACGAGGGTCACAATGAGCTCGGTCGTTTGCCTCTGAAACACAAAACCGTCGTTCATCAGATGGAAGAACGAGGCAATGAAAGAGCAAACTGGTGTATCTCTCTCAGTATCAACAGTTTGGCGAAAAAAAATCTCTTTTCTTATGCCTCATTAATCGTGCAGGCCAACAAACATGCAAACAAACACGCGGCACAGTCCCAGTGGTCACCTGCATGGCCGACAAGGGTTCATCGAGTCTGTGTTCACTGCCTCTGGTTCTGGACGAGTTTCGAAGCACTTTGTGAAGCCTGAGGGATTAATTTATTTGTTTGTTAGTGATTCAGCCTTTCCGTTTGTTACTCTCGGTGAAAATACCTGAGTTTATTTTGGGTATAACTTCTGGTTTGTTTTTTCTGAAATAAAACTGGCATATTTTCACTTACACACACACACATACAAAAAAAAAAAAAAATCACATACACATATTTACTTTCTATTAATGTACATAAAAAAAAAAGTTCATTTTTAACACTCACTCTTTGCCTTTGTCTAATACCACGACGGCCGTTTTCTGCATTTACTCCGTCAATAGCACTTTTATTTTTCACCGAGTCCTTCATTGCCTGTTATCATAAAATCTATTTTCGTTTCTCTTTGATGTAACAGTGCTTCATCACATCCACTACCAGGCTTCACTTTCCTGACGGGAGCTATTCTGGTTCAATGAAGAGCTTCGAGCGGAATTTCTCAGGAGATTGCTACGTTCCTCTGTCTTCCCTGTTCGAAAATGACCCTACATTATTCTACAGTTCAGCTTGTGGTGTAGGTAGTAGTAGTTATACAGGACATACTTCGTTGTGTGTGTGTGTGTGTGTGTGTGTTTGTGTGTGTGTGTTTAAAGCTCCAGTATTTTTCCGGTAAGAGTGACGGCATGGACGCGTGCATCAGCCTCCCCACAATGGCTATGAAATGTAACACACTAAACTAATTAAGGATGGGAAACTGTATCGCGGTGGTTGTGTTTCTCTCACCGGCCGAGGTTATACGCCCCGAGCACCAGACAACTTCACTATGAGGAGGCACTACGGAGTTTTAGTTTTAAGCTTCTGTACGTTTTCTATCTTTCTGAATGACTGACTGGCCTCCTGACTTTTGATTCGTTTCCACATTCTGTACGTTTAATATGTCTTTCTGACTGACTGACCGCCTTTCTTTGTTCGTTCTCACTTCGTTCTCACTTTATGTATGTCTTATTAATCTTTCTAACTGATAGACTGACTTTCTTAGTTCCTTCTCACTTTCTTTATCTTTTATCTATCTTTCTGCCTGACTAACCGACTCTCTCTCTCTCTCTCTCTCTCTCTCTCTCTCTCTCTCACACACACACACACATACACACAAAACAACTGCCTAGTCAGCAACACCATTCACGCCACACGTGCAGACGCATCTCTTTATACCACTGTATGGGGAGAGGGGGTAGGGGTGGGGGTGGGGGGATAGCATTAGAAGACTTAATATTTTCCACGCCTTCTTCTACGGTCCACTCGTCTCACAGTACGAGAGATTTTAGCCCTGACGTAAGCTGCTAAGGGTCGAGGAGGGAGGGAAAGAGTGGAGGGGAGCGGCGTGAGGGTGCCGGATGGAGGAGAAGGTGGAGAGGGGAATAAGAGGCAAGTGAGAGAAGTGGCAAGAAAGGTGTGTCAAGTAAACAAGAGGGAGAGAGGCAGGCACTGGGGAACAACGCTGGGCTGACGAAGGCGGCGGCGTGGTCTGAGAGAGAGAGAGAGAGAGAGAGAGAGAGAGAGAGAGAGAGAGAGAGAGAGAGAGAGAGAGAGAGAGAGAGAGAGAGAGAGTTGTAGAATCTGGAAGAAAAGTACAATACAATCGGCTTGAACGACTTACGTGGTCAAATCATTGGTGTGTTTGTGTGTGTGTGTGTGTGTGTGTGTGTGTGTGGCCAAGTAATGTCTTAACACTTTCTTCCAACAGCTTTGCAAATTTGTATCGAAAAGAAGACACTGAACATTACAACGTAAACACACACACACACACACACACACACACCATCATAATTTTTCTACTACTACTACTACTACTACTACTAATTCTAATAATAGTGATACCACCACCACCACCATCACAACATACATACATGATCATTATCACCTGGTACACTCACCCTTCAAGATACACTTTACCTTTGACATTACACTAACAACCTTACAACCTCGCGCCAAGATCAACACTGGGCTCCAAGACTTCACCACCTTCAGAGCAGCACATCACCAAGTTAGCGGGAACGTAATACGGCCACCAGCATTACCATCACCAGTTTTAAGAGCGCAGCGCCTTATGTGAACCACCTCGCTTCCCCGTGATCAAGTTGCAGCCCTGAAGCATCAAGTAGTGTAGGTTGCTTTGCGTGACCTTTAATGGCTATTTCACCTCAAGTAGCCGCATATCACCTGAAGAAGCCAAGTCAGTAGTGCCATCAGCCTGTTGCCACTACTTTATTCCCATCCGGAGTCTGAATTTAATAAGTCTTCCTTTCCAGTACCTACTTTTCATCCTTCAATGGCTATTTCACCACAAGTAGCCGTTCCAATGTCGTTCTTGATGTATATCCCACTTGAAAATGACACGTCAGTATTGGTATCAACTTGTGCTAGCCGCCTTAGGATTCTCCGTCGTCTGAATTTAACAAGTCCTTCCGAATACCTCCCAGAGTCACCCTTTCGTGTACAGGTTAGCACACCTACTCCTACCGTCTGCTCCTCACCCATCACAACACAGCGTGATACGGGATATACAAGAGGGCCTGAAGTATCCTCCGTATGCTCCTCTGCATCACCCACACCCACATCCAGCGCCCCTTCACCCACAGCGCCTCGCCGCCTTGTCTCTCCATAGCCTGCGACTCACTGAGTGTTTGGCGACGCGCTGCTGACACATTATCTTGACGTCTCCCTGTCACACCTTAAGTCAGCGCTGCCTCCCCTTCCCTGCCACCACCACCACCACCACCTCCTCCCTCGTCTCTCCTGACGCTGTAAACCTCGTAAACAAGTCGTAAAACACGTGTAAACAAGCAAGCTCGTCATGCTAGTTGCGTCAACTTCTAATTAGTCTTTTTAATTTACATTCATTAACTTTATTCTGTTGTTCGTGACTAATTATAAGCTTCCAGCTCTCGTTACATTGTTGATTGCTGCTGCTGCTGCTGCTGCTGCTGCTGCTGCTGCTTTTATCATTTTGTTCTTTTTCTTCTTATTATTTCTTTCTTTTTCTTTTCTTCTTCATTTCTTCTTCTTCTTCATTTCTTCTTCTTCTTCTTCTTCTTCTTCTTCTTCTTCTTCTTCTTCTTCTTCTTCTTCTTCTTCTTCTTCATTTCTTCTTCTTCATGTTCTTGTTCTTGTTCTTCTTCTCCTTCTTCTATGGTCATTATTGGCATCTATTCATCGTTAGTGGTGTAGCTAATATAATAGTTTTTAGTGTTTTATCTGGACAACTTTTAACGGCCTCTAGTGGAGATTATTGATATTTCCAAGTATGTTTTCATGACTCCAGTGATAGTTTGAGTATTCTGCATCACTGGTAAAGACGCCTGCCTCTTAGACTACGATTTATAATTTCTGTAGCATCTGAATACAACTCTTATGAGAGACTAAAATGTTTATAAAATACTGGCCGCAGTGACTTGACTTTTCTTGCAACATCAAGTGGCCTGAGATCACTCACATGCTGCCATCAACCACGATTTTCTATATAGAAGAGCATTCCGAGACTTCACTTCAGAAAAAAAAAAAAAAAAACTGCTGGGCCACCACGAAGGGAGGCCAACCATCCATGTCACTGAGAAATATAATCCATCAGGCTGAGTATTAAAACTTGCGGGCGATACAGGCCAGAGATCACTCACAGGCTGAGACAAACTACGATTTTTCATGGTGGGCCACTGCGAAAGGAGGCCAACCATCCATACCACTGAGAAATAAACCATCATACCGAACATCGAACCCTGCAGACGATACAGGCTGAACAAAAATCACTGCAGTGTGCGCCATAATGCGATTACAGAGGGCGAGTAGGGAAGCTGCAACTCTCCCCTCTCTATTTACTGTCTTTGTATTGGTTTGCTTCATGTTTTCTGTTATCACCCTTCGTTCTAGAATTGCCGTTTTGCACCTCAGGAGGGAAAGCAAGAGTGCGTAACATTATCTCCTTTAACACACACACACACACACACACACACACACACACACCTTAACACTGTATTAAGCCAAGCCCCCTCAGCTTCCTCCCTTCACTTCATCTTTTACGTCTTGAGGGAATGAATAATAACGAAAAAAAAAAAAGAAATATCAGGGTGGGTGCCGGGAAAGAAAATGGGGTCGAGGGTCAAGAGAAAACTGGGGTAATTAGGGAGGGTAACTGGGATATTTAGACTTCCCAAGAGAACTTTAAGCCTCCCCCACACACCACTAAGAAGAGCGGAGGAGTGAGGGGGAAAAAAAAAGTGAAGCGAGAAGTGTGTGGTGAGAAAAGAGGGGAGAAACCTGGAGAAGAAAATATTAAGACGCTTTATGAAGTATTGAATAAAGGGACGAAGAAAAAGAGAGGGAGAGAGGGAGAGAGAAGAGGGATGGAGCGAAGGAAACAGACAAGGAAGGGGAAGTATATGATAAAAATAAAGTGTAAAAGAATCCTCGCGTAATGGAATTCAATTTACATTTTTGCGCGCTTGTCTTGTTCATGAATTACGCTACAAGTGGATCTGGGCGGCGTTGTGAATACGTGGTGCTCGACAGTAATTAATTCCACTCGCTGATAATGAGGAAAATAACATTACATCATTATAAATTGTCGCTTCATTTCTTTCTTTTCTATTTCGAGGGATTAATCTGTACGGAAGGGAGGGAGAGGATGGGAAAGAGAGGGAGGGAGAAAGTAAGTGTGTGGGACAGTTGTTTAGTGAATGTTTGTGATGCGGGAATGTGTGTGTGTGTGTGTGTGTGTGTGTGTGTGTGTGTGTGTGTCGTGGATAAGTAGTGCAAAAATAGTTCAATTTCATGAGTATTTAAGTTGCATCTCGCCATGGTAAATATTTCCGGTGCCTGATTTATTTATTTATTTGTTTATTTTTTTTTCCGGTTAGTAAAGATTCAATATCTGGAGCAAAGGAAAAACTGCGTCACCAGTCACTATAACTTTCATCTCTGCAGGCTTTCCCAGGCATCTCTTGGGCGAGTCAAAAACTTTTCATTTCATTAACTCTTCTCTTTAAACTGACGGACTGTAAATCCTCACTCGTCTTCGTAATGTGGCATCTCATTTTTTTATCTTATATAGTTATACGATTATCAATGATTTGTACTTCTTTTAATTAAGTGTCTACAATTTTTTTTTTTTTACTCTGCGTCGTAATGTTGCATCTCTGTTTATTTTCTTCTCTCATAAGATTATCCATAATTTCTGCTTCTTTTAACTATATTATTTTTTTTTCACTCTACGTCTCTTTCTATCTTCTATCATACTATTATCAATTATTTCTGCTTCTTTTAATTGACAGTTTTCATTTATTTTTTTTTTTTTTACACACTGCCGTAACATTGGATCTGTTTTTATCTTCTGCCAACATACGATTATCCATATATTAACTCCATGTTACCCAACACTTCCTGGCTAAGAACTGTCTGCCTCGTCATGGACCCAAATTCAGGCCAGGGATCAAAAAAGTGAAGACCATCAAGCTCAATCCCCCAAAAGCCACGCCACCAAACTCACGCGGGAGGGAGTGATCAGTGGGTGAAGTATCTTAGTGACGCAATAAGTCTCTGTTGCTCAGAGTTTTAATGGAGTGTTAACACCTTCACATCGAAACACATGAATCAAGCTTAAAAACTGAGGATTCTTTTCAAGGACACGCGGTTCGTTCCAAAGTGTGTGGGCGAGTGGAGACAACTGTGTGGTGCGAGAGAACACATATTTCCTTCTGGAGTATAGCAAGTGTATGTGGGGGAAAATGTGAGGCAAGAAGTTCGTTATTAAGGCCAGAAAAATAACAATGAAAGTGATTCTCTCTCTCTCTCTCTCTCTCTCTCTCTCTCTCTCTCTCTCTCTCTCTCTCTCTCTCTCTCTCTCTCTCTCTCTCTCTTGCTCGCACGACGACACTAAGATGGAAAACATGAAGAAAAAGGGATGAAGACGTCTGGCCTCGCCTATGACATACACACACACACACACACACACACACACACACACACACACACACACACACACACACACACACACACACACATTTTCAAACACATACATGAAAGAAGACTTAGTTCGGGGCTGTGGGAAGGCAGAGGGAGCAAATGTGAGGAGGAGGAGGAGGAGGAGGAGGAGGAGGAGGAGGAGGAGGTGGAGGAGGAGTATAAGAAAACGGAAAAAAAAGGCCAGGAGGATGAAAAACAAGAACAGGAAAGAAAAGAGAAAATAAATTTAAGCAGAAAGGAGAACATATGAGCTGGAGACAACGGTACTTACTGAATCCAGAGAGACAAAAGAACAGTTCACCAAGATTTACGTTCTTAGAAACCAAAACCTAAAAAGATATTTCCACCTTTTCGATGTGTTTTTTCCCACCAACAAGAGAAATGGGCAGGCACAATTTAAACTGGAAGATGAAAAAGAAAAATAGAAATTATGTACTAAAAAGGAAGAAGTGAGATGAGTTTTTGGGATTATTTTTTTCTTTTGCTAAGAAAAAAAAATGGCAGAGAAACTATTTTAACTGAGAGAAGATGAAGGAAATGCAATATATATATATATATATATATATATATATATATATATATATATATATATATATATATATATATATATATATATATATATATATATATATATATATATAAAGCAGGAACTAAGAATTTTCCTGTTTTCTAATCCGTATTTTCTCCCCCGCCCACACACACACACACACACACACACACACACACACACACACACAAATATATATATATATATATATATATATATATATATATATATATATATATATATATATATATATATATATATATATATATATATATATATATATATATATATATATAAGGAAATGGATGACGAACTAGGAAAGGTTGAACGAAACGAAAAAAAAAAAAACATGAAAAAAAACAGGTGAATATACGAGCACTACATACACTTATTGACAATAAAAGAGAACAACAACAAAGAACCAATGACAAAGTGAAGGATGACGGGAACAATACTCATACTTCAAAAAGAAGGAGAAAGATGCTGAATACACAGGGGAGGATGAAGGAAACGAAGAAAAAACCCTAAAAAAACACGGAAAAAGTGAATATACGAGTACTACATGCACTCTTTCACAATGCGACATAAGACAACAAGGAATGATTGACAAACTGAAGGATGGGAACAATACTTGTATTAAAAAAAAAGACAAAAAGACACTGAATATACATACACACTTTCCCAATGCCAAGGTAACGTCAAAGTAACCAGCTCAGTGAGGATGACGGGAACACTCCATTCCACGCCCTAACGACCTGAGGATGCTGAGGCCAAGAGTCCAGAGCAGACTTTTATAGGTACGTCCAGCACACAGGGGAGAAAAAAATGGAAAAGAAAATGTTCGTGAATATGAAAAAAAGACAAGTACCCAAGTTAGAAAATGAAAGAAAATTCCTGGCATGTGAAAATAAAACAAATGAAGGAAAGTCGTGATATCGAGACAAGAAGAACACAAATGAAACACGTGTTGTTGACATTACTAAGAACTAAGTCTGTCTGTCTCTCTGTTTTTTTGTCTGTCTCCTTGTCTGTCTGCCTGCTTGTCTGTCTCATGTTTTTTTTTTTTTCCCAGTAATGAGGTTGAGTTAAGTGATGAAACTAAAACCATTCAAAGCAGAAAGGTCGACAACCCTAACTGAAAAGTAACGAAACTCAAAAAACTTTGACTATCAGAAAAAAAAAAACTATATTCTAAGTGCAAGGCATGCTTAGGGCGCCGATATCCTCTTGATTTTTTTTTTTTTTTATGTAGGAGGGACACTGGCCAAGGGCAATAAAAATCCAATAAAAAAAATGCCCACTGAAATGCCAGTCCCATAAAAGGGTCAAAGCAGTGGTCAAAAATTAGTGGATAAGTGTCTTGAAACCTCCCTCTTGAAGGAATTCAAGTCATAGGAAGGTGGAAATACAGAAGCAGGCAGGGAGTTCCAGAGTTTACCAGAGAAAGGGATGAATGATTGAGAATACTGGTTAACTCTTGCGTTAGAGAGGTGGACAGAATAGGGGTGAGAGAAAGGAGAAAGTCTTGTGCAGCGAGGCCGCGGAAGGAGGGGAGGCATGCAGTTAGCAAGATCAGAAGAGCAGTTAGCATGAAAATAGCGGTAGAAGACAGCTAGATATGCAACATTGCGGCGGTGAGAGAGAGGCTGAAGACAGTCAGTTAGAGGAGAGGAGTTGATGAGACGAAAAGCTTTTGATTCCACCCTGTCTAGAAGAGCAGTATGAGTGGAAATCCCCCAGACATGTGAAGCATACATACTCCATACATGGACGGATAAGGCCCTTGTACAGAGTTAGCAGCTGGGGGGGGGTGAGAAAAACTGGCGGAGACGAGACGTCTCAGAACATCTAACTTCATAGAAGCTGTTTTAGCTAGAGATGATATGTGAAGTTTCCGGTTCAGATTATAAGTAAAGGACAGACCGAGGATGTTCAGTGTAGAAGAGGGGGACAGTTGAGTGTCATTGAAGAAGAGGGGATAGTTGTCTGGAAGGTTGTATCGAGTTGATAGATGGAGGAATTGAGCTTTTGAGGCATTGAACAATACCAAGTTTGCTCTGCCCCAATCAGAAATTTTAGAAAGATCAGAAGTCAAGCGTTCTGTGGCTTCCCTGCGTGAAATGTTTACCTCCTGAAAGGTTGGACGTCTATGAAAAGACGTGGAAAAGTGCAGGGTGGAATCATCAGCGTAGGAGTGGATAGGACAAGAAGTTTGGTTTAGAAGATCATTAATGAATAATAAGAAGAGAGTGGGTGACAGGACAGAACCCTGAGGAACACCACTGTTAATAGATTTAGAAGAACAGTGACCGTCTACCACAGCAGCAATAGAACGGTCAGAAAGGAAACTTGAGATGAAGTTACAGAGAGAAGGATAGAAACCGTAGGAGGATAGTTTGGAAATCAAAGCTTTGTGCCAGACTCTATCAAAAGCTTTTGATATGTCCAAGGCAACAGCAAAAGTTTCACCAAAATCTCTAAAAGAGGATGACAAAGACTCAGTAAGGAAAGCCAGATCACCAGTAGAGCGGCCTTGACGGAACCCATACTGGCGATCAGATAGAAGGTTGTGAAGTGATAGAAGTTTAAGAATCTTCTTGTTGAGGATAGATTAAAAAACTTTAGATAGGCAGGAAATTAAAGCAATAGGACGGTAGTTTGAGGGATTAGAGCGGTCACCCTTTTTAGGAACAGATTGAATGTAGGCAAACTTCCAGCAAGAAGGAAAGGTAGATGTTGACAGACAGAGCTGAAAGCCCTTCTTGCCCAAAAATTGCGTTTTCTGTCAGCAGCGCAGTTTAACTCTTTCACTGATATGATCTTCCTTTGTTAAGATTGAAAACATTGTAGAAAATGCTTACAGAAAGAAGGAAAGAGTGTGTGGAGGGTAATTTAAGAAAATGTAGTACATAAGAAAGTATCTAAAAAGTTGTAGACGGATACAGAAAAGTATTTGCCTAGCAGTGAAAGGATTAATATCCCAGATGGCACTGTACGCAGCAATGCCCACTGCAAACTGGGCCCTTGTCTCATCTAAAGGGCAAATGGAAACTTGCACCATGCAATACAGGGAAATGGAAAAAAAGTGACATCCCTTAAATAAAAAAAATAAAAAAAAGAGGAAAGAAAAGCAAACTGGTGGCATCCAATTTCTCTTCGGGTCCCTTTACGAACTGATAGAGGGAACGCCGGCGGTAAATAATGATCGCAGGAGAGGAAAGCTAACAAGATAATGAGATTCAGGTCCAGACAGCAAGCCAGACAGACAGGCGCTTTGACACCCAACGTACCCATGTTTAAGGATGGTGGCGACGACAGTGGCAGTGGCGGTGGCGGTGGCGGTGGCAGTGGCGGTGGTGGTAAAACAAGCGATGGGTAAATGGTGGCGAGGGAGAAGGCGGAAATGGAAGCAAGGAAAAGATAAGGATGAAAAAAAAAAAAGTGCAGCAATTTCCCCCGCAAAATTAGATGAACGAGATAACACTTGGAGAATAGACACGTGGGAAATTAGAAAGGAAAAGAGAACAGAAGAAAAGAAAAGGGAAGAAAAGAAAGGAGAGAGAGAGAGAGAGAGAGAGAGAGAGAGAGAGAGAGAGAGAGAGAGAGAGAGAGAGAGAGAGAGAGAGAGAGAGAGAGAGACTTTTACATAAATTAGGTACAAGAAAAAAATAAGGCACAGGATTAAAGATTAGGGTATGTAAAATAAACTTTGGTAAATCTGCAAAAAAAAAAAAAAGTAAAGTAATATGTAAATCTGTAAAAAAAAAGCAAAGTAATATGTAAATCTGTAAAAAAAAAAAAAAACATAACCAATATATTTATATGTACAAGTATCTGCTTGTGGCATATATCAAGCTGCACTCAAGAAAGAAGAAAATATTTTGAGAAAGGCAAGACA
This sequence comes from Scylla paramamosain, assembly GCF_035594125.1. Taxonomy (NCBI): domain Eukaryota; kingdom Metazoa; phylum Arthropoda; class Malacostraca; order Decapoda; family Portunidae; genus Scylla; species Scylla paramamosain. The sequence goes on from NC_087180.1 coordinate 184,039, forward strand.
AAAGAAAGAAAGAAAGAAAGAAAAAAAAAGTAAAGACCAATTCAATTGGAGATAATTTTCCACTCTCCATTTCCCCCAAGAATCTCTGTACTTACCTCATATGAATACCACAATATTTTCTTTTTCTTTACTTGCTAACTCTGTCTGTTGTTGCTGTTCAAAACATTCACCTCACTTCCTTTACACAACTCTCTGATCCTCTACAGACTCCCACATGGTGCCCATAACCACCTGTGGCAGTGTTATCTTCAGTATTTTAGGATTGAGGCCTTTCTGTGATAGTTCCTTATCTCCCGAAAACTTGTTACAACACTTCTCTCTCGCTCTCTCCACCTTCTCTCTTCGTCTTTCCGGTATTCATAGTTTTCTGTCTTTCATTAATATCTCCCCCCTACTAATTTTGTTGATTAGATTTACTTAACATTGTCGTCCTTTATGCCTTATATTAAATTTCAGAGAATGAGTGTAATGAATCTTTATATATTTTATTTCTATTTAGTTGATAGTCTTTCAGCAAGTGTAGTAACCAAATGATGATGATGATGATGATAATGACGTATAGGCTGATAATGACAACAGTCTCTATAAAACTTATTTCATAACTTTTTAGCTTAACTTAGTTCATTGTTTTTATCTATATATTTATCTGCTTTTTACTTGATTTTTTAAATTTTTATTCGAGTTTTTTTGTTGTTGTATTTATTTACTAATTTACTTATTCGTTCATTCATTCATTCTTTCTTTCATCCGTTGGTTCATTCACTTGATATCTTTATCTTGGTAAACGCTTAACTTTTTTTTATATCTAAACAGCACAATACAGCTTGGAACCGCTTTACATATTTGATCAGACTATACACTATTATATAAACACAAAAATTGACACGCTTCCTCCACGTAAATTAAATGGGTTTGAATTTATAGGTAAAGAGATGGTTCACACTCCCTCCTCCTCTCGAAGGTGTTATTTGTTATAGAAAGGGAAATATGTAAGCGAATAATACTTCCTCGTGTTGCCCGCTGAGAAAATTTAAGACTGCCATTGGCTATAAATAACACTTGAGGTGGTGGTGTACGTGAGGTGCGCGGTCAGGGTTCCTCTTAACATAATCTATATTCATTTTTCTTCATGTTGTTTGTTGTGTTCTGTGGTAGATTTGCCATTTGTTAACGTTGAGGGGCAGATCCCATCAATTCTTCCACCTTTTGTAATTCTTTCCTTTGGATTACGTAGAGTAGTTTACATCATTCCGACACGTATTTATTGTTATTCATTGTATCGTCCTTTTCATCGTCGTTTTCACCGCTTATCGTTGCTCTTCTACGTTATTTTCAACATCAATTCTTCCTCCTTTTGTAATTCCTTCCGCTGGATTGGAGTTGTTTGTCTCATTCCGATATGTATGATTTTGTTATTCATTGTATCGTCCTCCACATCATCGGCCTTTTCATCCCCTGTCGTTGTTGTAGTTCTTTTCAACATTAAATAGGGTAAAGTGGAAGGGTGTGGGCTTGACCAGTCGCAGGAATTATAGAACATCAGCCGGACGGACAAGATCATTGGATAAGTGAAGGAGTGAGGCAGCCAAACCTCTTCAGGCTCGCCTCTTCATATCACATCGTCACGTATCCTTTCATAATTTCATCACCCAGAAGGCACCAGTGATATGAATACTCCCTGCGATGTTATTCAAGAGATTGTGGTGGCAAGGAGTCAATTTGTAATGTCTTAATCCGGTGATAAAGTGACTGGTTATGATTGAAATTTCATCACTATTGTCATTTTTTTTTTTTTACGATTTCAGTGGTGGATAAATTCTTCTCCTGACCTTCTTCACTCATCTGTCGGTTGCCTGCCCATTAAAGGTCATTCCTACAGAACTTTTTATTTTATTTTTCCATTTTTGTATCCGTCTGCACTACCGTCTTTTTTTTTTTTTTACGATATCTTGGTTAATAAAATAAAAGCAAACACGTTGCTCTCCCTTACAGAGATGACTCTTCACTGCCTTACCCACCCGACGAGTGATATAAAATGCCAAACAGCGACAAGTACGGACTCACCCTCTCCACTCTAATATAAAATGAGAAACAAAGTCGAAAGCATTTCATTTAGCTTCACACCCACGCCACTCCCAATGGCTCAGCGCTGTCATGAGTCTGGAATAAATCACGAGGAAGAAGTTTGTTATGCTGGATCTCTTTCGCCTCATGTCAGCCTTCGAATCTCTGAGAAAAAGAGGTGGATGTTTAAGATTCTTTTTCGTTCTGAAAGAATATCCTGTTCGTATAGAAGCTGACTGATGTGTAATTACCGTCTATTCATCTGTGTGTGTGTGTGTGTGTGTGTGTGTGTGTTATATCTTTGTAAATAAGAAAATAGAACGAGATTTCTTTTTTTCTTCTTGTCTTATGACACAAAGATGAATGAAGTTTTCTTATTTATTGTCTCCATATATTTTGTTATTTGCATTTCTTTGTCATAAAGTTTGAGTGAGCATTAAACAGCTTTTACTGTAAATCTGCATTTATATATCGTTTGATTCTACTTCGTTGTAAAGTAAAAAGAAAAAAAAGTCACGTCAGTTTCATCAAAAAGTTTGCACGGTGATCGAGTCAGCAAACTTAATGCTCTGAAGGCCACGACTGTACTTAATGCTCTGAAGGCCACGACTGTACTTAATGCTCTGAAGGTCACGACTGTACTTAATGCTCTGAAGGCCACGACTGTACTTAATGCTCTGAAGGCCACGACTGTACTTAATGCTCTGAAGGCCACGACTGTACTTAATGCTCTGAAGGCCACGACTGTACTTAATGCTCTGAAGGCCACGACTGTACTTAATGCTCTGAAGGCCACGACTGTACTTAATGCTCTGAAGGCCACGACTGTACTTAATGCTCTGAAGGCCACGACTGGGCTTAATTATGACAGCTCCCTGACGTCACTGGTAAATCGGGAAGTCCAGAATGAGGAAGTTGTTAATGTTACTGAAGGCAAGAGAAAATAATGAGAAGTTATCACACCACCACATTCCCCACGACGTCATCGCCGCACCAGATATCATGTTCATTTCGGAATGCTTATTAGTATCAAGCCACGACCTTTGAGCCTCACGCCACCACATCCTTCACATAAACGAGCGCCGCTATCAGTTGCTGGTATTAATCATGTTGCTCTTTATACAAGCTTATGAAAATTTATAATGCTATTAGTGGTTCAGCTACTCTGTGTGTGTGTGTGTGTGTGTGTGTGTGTGTGTGTGTGTGTGTGTGTGTGTGTGTGTGTGTGTGTGTGTGTGTGTGTGTGTGTGTGATTTCCAAAATTCGAAGATTTGCACGCTTCACAGTATTCTTTTCTAAACAATGGTGAGTTTTTAATTTTTCAAAGCTCCGTGGTAATTCGGCAATAACAAATACTTCACTTGATCCAGTATTTGTAAAATAATCCCAAAATATACACGATAATGGGCGCTACTACTGACGCCTAAGCCTCTACACTGTATCTTCCACTAAGAAATATTGAATACACAATTTTCTCACTCGTTTGAACAAATAGCCACATATATATCAAATTAATGTAGTTTTGTACATACGCTTCAGGAACACAGCTCAAGTCTTTTATTTGTTTCAGGATCCCTATACTTATGTGTGTGATTAAGGAGAGGCATCGTGCAAGGCAGCGGTTCAGGGCCAGCACGCCGCCATGTGCTGTCTCCATTGTTTCGTAACCTTGAAAGAAGTAATTGCCACGCCCATCACTGTCTTTGAAAAAAAAAAGTATTATTTTTAATGATGTACTGTGTTACACTTTAAAGGCGCTGCTAAAATCCAGTCTGTAGTGATTCCGAAAAGTTCTAAGTATGAAGTCGTGTAGTGATGCTCAATATTCACTGATCATTATGTTGAAATTCATCGATTTACACAAATTGATGTTTTGCGCCGACACTTTTCTCTCTTAGATGGACTTCAAGACAAAAGCTACGAGTTCATAGCATACAGCCACAGCTCATACCCAGTGACACTCAGTAAGTCAGGCTGTATCAGATTGTTATGGCTCGAGTTACAAAGAACCGTGAGCCTTGAGTGTCCTGTCATGGGTTTGATCCCTGCCACCTCCTTTTTACCTGTATGTTATTTATTCCCGAGCAATCCAAGCGCTCTAAAACACGCTCATTCTCATAGATCTGGATCAACCATAGATGTTTCTGATATTTCGTCTGTTCCAAGTTATGCTGGATAGTTCCTTAATATTTGTGTGAGTTTTAGATGAATGGTTTGCCAGAGATATGGTTGGCATTATAGTTCTATCGGTTATTTTATCTACCATTATTTTTGTTACATAGACATCACTCGCAGGCAGGTTATGCTTGGCTCATATGGAACATTCACCCGCACTTTACCTGCCAGAAAGAAATAAAGGTTTGTAGATTAATTATTTGTCAGTTTTGTAATAGTATACTCGCTAATATAAGTGACTGATGAACATTTAACATTTTTCCTTGAACTTTAATGTCCTATATATGATTTAGTATCTGAGAGAGAGAGAGAGAGAGAGAGAGAGAGAGAGAGAGAGAGAGAGAGAGAGAGAGAGCGAGAGAGATTCCCTTTCATACAAGCTGCGCCACTGTGTTAACATTTCATTATTGTCTTTCATTATTGTCTTTCCTCTCAGTGTCCTTCCCCTCTCTCTCTATCTCCCTCCCTCTACCTACCCTCCTCGCCCTCTCTCCCTTCCTCCCCACGTGGCGCCAGTGTCTCATCACGTCCCTGTGTTGGCTCCGTGTGTCATCTGATGGCCTCGTCATACAGAACTGTACACTAATCGCATCCCTTGGTCCCTGTTTGCTCTCGAGTCCTGCCAATTCCATTACGTAATTATTCGGGCCATTATGGGGAGGATAAACAAAAAAAGAAGGGAATACTCAGAGAGATGCATGATGTTGTTTCATTTGGGTTTAATTTGACGAAGTGTTGCACGGAGGAGGGTATTACGAAGCCGGGCGTTGCGTTGCCATGTAATTTGTTCCTGCCTCGCTCCGTCATTTCCGCACCGCCGGGATGCTAATGTTGTAACACACGAGAGTGGCGCATTGCATAAAACTTAGATTAGACAGACTTGGGTAGGCAGAGGTTGGGATGACTGCTTGATGCTGCTCTCTCTCTCTCTCTCTCTCTCTCTCTCTCTCTCTCTCTCTCTCTCTCTCTCTCTCTCTCTCTCTCTCTCAGCATTATTTATTCTCTCCTCTTATTTATTTATTTTTTTTCATTTCTATCTTCTCTCCATATTCACTTTCCTCCTCCTCTATTTCCATTTCATCCCTTCCTCTCCACAGTTCTGATTCTCTCCATTAATTTTTTATCCATTATTTATTCATATTCTCCCTTCCTCCACTCTTGTTTCCCTTACCTTCCCTTCTCTTCCACCCACTGCTCCTTCTTTCCTTCCTTGCTGCCAATTTCCCTCATTTACCCTTTGCTTATTTTATTCTTTCTTTTTGTATTCCCTTTCCTTTCTTACTTTCCTTTCCTCCTTCCATCGTTACTTCTCTCTTAACGTTTGAGTTCTCCCTCCTTTCACTCCTCCTACAGAAGATGAAAGGGAATCAAGGGGGAAAAATAACGTGCCCATGACTACTATTCACTCTGTCTACCACCTCGCTCCTTCCTTTCCCTGCCACCCACACTCCACTGAAAGCATTATAGAAACTCTCATGCAAGAAATACGTACATATTTATTTTTACGTGTGTGTGTATGTGTTGCTATATTTTTTCCTGTGTACTAGTAGAGGCGTTTCAGAAGTTGGAGACGTGAGAGAGAGAGAGAGAGAGAGAGAGAGAGAGAGAGAGAGAGAGAGAGAGAGAGAGAGAGAGAGATGGACAGACAAGGAAGGAAGGAAGGAAGAAGAGCGCAGGATTGTTTGCTTGTTTAAGGGAGAAGTAAAACAAAGCCCCACTTCAGAGCCCTCAGCCCACCTACCCTTTCTTTTTCATCAGCTTCCGAGGTGTGAGAAAGAAGTCAGAGAGAGGCAGGGAGAGGGAAGAGGAGGAGGAGGAGGAGGAAGTGAAAGCAAGTGAACAGGGAAAGGATATAACTGAGTGAAGGGTGGATGGATGGGAATTACTGATGATGGAAAGGAGGAAGAAGAGAGAAGAGCGAGGAGGAGGAGGAAGAGGAAGAGCGTTAGTTGAAGGTTATTGTAAAACAACTATAACAAAGCTGCACATTTACATCACCTCAGACAGGGCACACACACACAACGAGGGCCAGGTCAGTGGGAGTGCTTCTTAATTAAGGTTAGAGGACAAGTTTGTCTCCACCCGAGGTTCTTCACTCATTAAAGTTCCAGGAATGAGAGGCGAGATGAAAGTGTGCCGGAGTGGAGTCCCTCAGGATACATCGTGGGGTTTGGAGAACACCAACTCTCCTGAAAAAAAAGTGGTGTCGCTCGTTTTTTATTTCTAACCTCTCTCTCTCTCTCTCTCTCTCTCTCTCTCTCTCTCTCTCTCTCTCTCTCTCTCTCTCTCTCTCTTTCTTCCTGGCCTTCATTATCCTCCCTCTCTTACGCCTCCACCTCACCTCCCTTCACGTCAGCCTCTCTCGCCAACACGAGGCTCGCGACACCACACGGCAGAAGTGCGTCGCGTCCCACCATTGTGTTCCTCCCGTCATTCATACCTTTGCGCGAACACTGCGCCTGCTCACAAATGTTGTCTCATGAGCGGCTTTCGTCTGGGGAAAAATGCCTCTTAAATTAAGCTTTTTGAGAGGGCGGGTTACGGCCCAGACTCCAGAAGAATCACGGCAAAAGGCGATGCTCTTCCTACTTTATATATCACCGAACCCTAACGCTCTGGAACGCACGAGGGACACTGTAACAGAGGACACGTCGAGGGAAGTGCCAAAGTGTACGGTGACATATACATGGTAACTTCTGAACTGCGACAATGGGTGGAAGATGAAGGGGGGTGGCACTAAAGGGATCGCCGACACAGGCACTGAAGGAGGTGGGACAGAGAGTGTGGAGTGCCTACTGAGGTGATGAAGGGAGGGGATCACGCAGTGGGGTGTTGTATTTCAGAGAGAGAGAGAGAGAGAGAGAGAGAGAGAGAGAGAGAGAGAGAGAGAATCAGGCCCTTCCGGTAAGGATGAAAAAATGAAGGAAGGAGAGAAGGAGGAGGTAGAGACAGCGCTAGGAGTACTAAGGAGTGGCAGGGAGAGAGGAGGAGGAGGAGGGAGATGAGACTAAAATAAGTCACGTATTAAAGTTTTGCATGTTTTACTTTGGAGATGAGAAAGTGTAGCATAAAAGTTTACATGTAGAGTACCCGGGCTCTTTATTTTCTCTCACGGAGCGACACAACAACGACAACAATTTTCTGGGTTGAAATTTACGTTCAAATATTCGTTTTACTTCTCAAGAAACTCCACAACATTACTGGAGTTACAGTAAATAATTTTGTTCTGTGTGTCTGTGTAATAATAATAATAATAATAATAATAATAATAATAATAATAATAATAATAATAATAATAATAATAATGTGTGTGTGTGTGTGTGTGTGTACTCGAATTTATGCTCAAATATTCGTTTTACTTCTCAAGAAACTCGACAGCATTACTAAAATTAGTGTAAATACTTTTCTTGTGTGTGTGTGTGTGTGTGTGTGTGTGTGTGTGTGTGTGTGTGTGTGTGTGTGTGTGTGTGTGTGTGTGTGTGTGTGTGTGTGTGTTTATTCCTATACGTAAATATCACTCCTGACAAATTACCTAAGTGACTGCCACCTGTTTCATTCTCAGATTCCTCCTTTTCTTTATTTCCATTAGGTGTGTACGAAGAATCTCCATTCTTATTTCATTCCCTTTGCACTTTACAGTTCTGATGGACGAGTGATAAAACGAGCATCTCTCTCTCTCTCTCTCTCTCTCCTCTCTCTCTCTCTCTCTCTCTCTCTCTCTCTCTCTCTCTCTCTCTCTCTCTCTCTCTCTCTGTATCACATTTGATCTCTGTATCACTGAGTTCCATTTCAACCAAACGTTCACTCTATTCACATACAGTTTTGTGGCGCCAAGATCAAAGATATTATTCAAACCTGGGTACAATTATTCCTTTGAAACAGTGACACTGACTAGATTCAAAGAGGCATTTCCCCTCCATTAGCGGCCGTTACATAGCACAGGTCATGACTGGGGCGGCCATGCAATGAGGCACAACCGAGGCATTCAGAAACCATCTGGGTCGATACTCGATACCTGGGGCAGATCTCTGTTTCTTCCCGTGTTGAACCACGAACGGCGAACGTGACTCGTATTAAGTGACCACATCTACTCGAACCAGCTCCCTCCCCCCACTCTCTCTCTCTCTCTCTCTCTCTCTCTCTCTCTTTCTGTATCGCCACGCATCAAACATAAACTATCTTTACCCGTCCGCCACTGCCTGCTCTGTACTTGTCCCGACGCTTCCTCGATTCACCAACCAGACAATATTACCCTAAGCCGCCGCCACTCCACCGCCTTCATCCCGTGCTGCACATATACGTACATGATGAACCTCTGTACCTGCCGGGAGAATGGAATAGGTAAGGAAGAGGGTGTAGGGGATGGTGAGGATATTGAGGAAAGGGGGATAGAACACAGGACATGAAGCGAGAATGGTGAATGTTGTAGGGTTAGGAGGACAGGACAGGAGGAGGCAGTTGACACCTGCCGAAACGATAATTACTCCCAGTGAGGTCTAAAGCACTGTTCAGGGGGTGCTGTGAACTTATCATTAAACCCAGCTGTGACCTCACTGAACGTTTCCCTTTGTGTCTCACAACACAAGGGGGCAGTCACAGCCTGCCCTCTAAAGACAACTCTCTTCCTTCACACAAAACTACAAGCACCTAATAACACACACACCCTTCACTCAAAAAATTTTAAAATCATGGCGACTCCTACACCAGCCTCGGAGTCCCCATCTGGGGAGGGGACCATAAATGTCCCCAGGTCGGACTGCCTTTCCGTCGACGACCCTAAGTGTCTTGACACCCCCCTCAACTTTTTCTTCATTAATTTCTGCAACATTCGCGGTCTAAGATCTAATTTTCAATCTGTAGAACACCACCTCTCCTCTTCTAAACCTCATCTTCTTTTCCTCACTGAAACTCAGGTGTCTGAGGCAACTGACAGTAGCCCCTTTTCTGTTCCCTCCTACTTTCTCTATCCTCATTTTCGATCCAAAGCTGGATGCTGCGTTTATGTGCGCAATGACTTAACTTGCTCTCGTGCCCACGCTCTTGAATCTTCCGAGTTTTCCACCATCTGGCTACGACTACAGAGTCATTCTCATACTAAATTTATCTGTGCTGTATACCTCTCTCCTAACTCCTCTGACTATAAGAAATTCTTTGACTACTTAACTTCCAAAGTGGAGCACATTCTGACCCTCTTCCCTTTTGCAGAGATCTCCATTCTTGGAGACTTCAATGTTCACCACCAGCTTTGGCTTTCCTCTCCCTTCACTGACCATCCTGGTGAACTAGCCTACAACTTTGCTATCCTCCATGACCTAGAGCAATTGGTGCAACACCCTACTCGTATTCCTGACCGTCTTGGAGATACGCCCAACATTCTTGACCTTTTCCTGACCTCTAATCCTTCTGCTTATGCTGTCACCCTTTCTTCTCCGTTGGGCTCCTCCGATCACAATCTCATATCTTTATCTTGTCCTATCACTCCAATCCCTCCTCAGGATCCCCCTAAGCGAAGGTGCCTCTGGCGTTTTGCCTCTGCCAGTTGGGGGGACCTGAGGAGGTATTTTGCTGATTTTCCTTGGAATGACTACTGCTTCCGTGTCAGAGACCCGTCTTTGTGTGCTGAGCGCATAACAGAGGTGATAGTGTCTGGCATGGAGGCGTATATTCCTCACTCTTTTTCTCGTCCTAAACCTTCTAAACCTTGGTTTAACACAGCTTGTTCTCGTGCTATACATGATAGAGAGGTGGCCCACAAAAGGTACTTAAGCCTTCCTTCACCAGAATCTCATGCACTTTATATTTCTGCCCGGAACCATGCCAAGTCTGTTCTCCAACTAGCCAAAAACTCCTTCATTAACAGAAAATGTCAAAACCTTTCAAGATCTAACTCCCCTCGTGATTTCTGGCATCTAGCCAAAAATATCTCCAATAACTTTGCTTCTTCTTCTTTCCCTCCTCTACTTCAACCAGATGGCACCACTGCTATCACATCTATTTCTAAAGCTGAACTCTTTGCTCAAACCTTTGCTAAAAACTCTACCTTGGACGATTCTGGGCTTGTTCCTCCCTCTCCTCCACCCTCTGACTACTTCATGCCACGTATTAAAATTCTTCGTAATGATGTTTTCCATGCCCTCGCTGGCCTAAACCCTCGGAAGGCTTATGGACCTGATGGGGTCCCTCCTATTGTTTTCCGAAACTGTGCCTCCGTGCTTGCACCTTGCCTAGTCAAACTCTTTCAGCTCTGTCTGTCAACATCTACCTTTCCTTCTTGCTGGAAGTTTGCCTACATTCAACCTGTTCCTAAAAAGGGTGACCGCTCTAATCCCTCAAACTACCGTCCTATTGCTTTAATTTCCTGCTTATCTAAAGTTTTTGAATCTATCCTCAACAGGAAGATTCTTAAACATCTATCACTTCACAACCTTCTATCTGATCGCCAGTATGGGTTCCGTCAAGGCCGCTCTACTGGTGATCTTCTGGCTTTCCTTACAGAGTCTTGGTCATCCTCTTTTAGAGACTTTGGTGAAACTTTTGCTGTTGCCTTGGACATATCAAAAGCCTTTGATAGAGTCTGGCACAAAGCTTTGATTTCCAAACTACCCTCCTACGGTTTCTATCCTTCTCTCTGTAACTTCATCTCAAGTTTCCTTTCTGACCGTTCTATTGCTGCTGTGGTAGACGGTCACTGTTCTTCTCCTAAATCTATTAACAGTGGTGTTC
>NC_087180.1:200000-212500 GCF_035594125.1 Scylla paramamosain
TGTCACTTGTTTTCCGTCACAATAAATTAAAAGTGCATGATCATAAACTCTCTCTCTCTCTCTCTCTCTCTCTCTCTCTCTCTCTCTCTCTCTCTCTCTCTCTCTCTCTCTCTCTCTCTCTGCCTCAGGAGTTTCCATCCCTGTGTCCAAGACCATTTACGTACTATTCATTCGATCAGTCATCAATTACTTTTCTCTTTTTCTCATTCAGGTCTCCAAGATGACATTGGAGCCTCTCGGAAAATTTCAAAATAGAGTGATGAGATTTATCCTGGGGTGTCCACTCTCCACCATGCATGGTTCTTAACATGTAGGCGTAGCTTGACTTGCCCCCACTTCTTAAGAGGATATACGCGAATGTCACTTCAGCGTAAAGTGCCTCTACTCTCACCATTATGTTCCTCATTACTTTAATGTTATCAGAACTTCACTCAATCCAGGCGCGTCCAGACCTCTACTTCGACCTGGCGGCCGCATCCTCACCAAGATGGTATGTGATACCATTCGCAGACTGGCTGTTGATGTTCCTGAGGCAGAAATTGATCCTGGATTACCACCATGGCGTGTTCCTCAACCGGACGTCTCCTTTACTCAGACCTTCAAAGCAGACCTTCCTCTCCTGCAGAAACACCTGGCTTTAGAGACCATTGCCAGAGCGTCTGCCTCTGTTCCGGCGGCGCATCACGTCTACGTTGACGGCTAGCTGTAGGAGGATGGGAGTGCCGTGTGCTCCATATTCTCCGTGACAATGGTGCCGCCCGGAGGAGAGCAGTGAGCCGGCGACTCACAGTCGGCTCTTTACGCCCTCGCTTCTCCAAGACCAACGCACCAGGAAGATGTACAGAAAACATTACGTCAGCTGGCCACAGCTCAAGGCAACAGGTTAGTCATATCATTCTTGTGGTACCTTCTCATGTCAGACTTCCAAATAATGTCACTTGATAGTCTCGCCAAAGCTGTCTGTGCTCTCAATTTACTTGACATGCGTGATACTCCCTCCCTAAGTAGTTATAAGAAAGATTATATTCGGACGTTCACTCCATGGTGGTACACATCGCAGAAACGTTGAGAGGGCAAAGCAGTGTTTCCATCCAACACCATGACAAATTTCTCGCTGCTCCTCATATGTATCGTCGTCACGGACTCACGGTGCGAGACACAATGTTGTGAGTGCCAGGCTGAGGATGGGCTACTGCCCGGTGTGGCAGGTCTCCCATGCAGAGGACGTGCCTCACTACTCCACCTACAGGCTGTGTAACCTTCCCGATGCCAACACTTTGCAACACTATTGCCTTGAACGCATCGCTGTAAGGGACTTGTTACCTGAAGGGCAGGAATTAATCAATATTTGTAAAAGCTTATTTAACGATGATTATTTAGACACAATTCTTGTCAGTCATCCACATTTAGATGGATATTAACTGTATGATCTTAAGCTTATCTGTGTGTGTGTGTGTGTGTGTGTGTGTGTGTGTGTGTGTGTGTGTGTGTGTGTGTGTGTGTGTGTGTGTGTGTGTGTGTGTGCGCGCGCGCGAGATATATATATATATATATATATATATATATATATATATATATATATATATATATATATATATATATATATATATATATATATATATATATATATATATATATATATATATATATATATATATATATATATATATATATATATATATATATATATATATATATATATATATATATATATATATATATATATATATATAAGTGTGCACATTCTACCTAAACAATGTACCCTGCGTAATACGTAAACTGATTGACACAAAAAAAGTTCCCTCTCTCTCTCTCTCTCTCTCTCTCTCTCTCTCTCTCTCTCTCTCTCTCTCTCAGGGCAAGATGGCGGTGTTGGCTCAGTTATATTTTTATTAGATATCGCCCGGAGGCTCTTTTGATCTTTCCAGTGATCTTCTGTATTGAATCGCCGTCCGCCCCGCCCCTCCTGGCCCAGCCTCCCTCCTTCACCTCGCCTCACTCTTTCCTCCTTTTAAAACCTTTCATATATTTCTTTTTTATTATCGACTCCCTTGTTCCTGACAGTTCCCCAGCTTTGCCTGTCACTCTTCTTCGTTTCCTTCTTCCTCTGCTTCTTCCTTAAAATCTCAAAGAGTAGTCCGTGTTTGTTTCTCTGTTAAATATTTTGTTTTTTTTTTTTCCTCTAGGTTTCGGTCTCTCTCTCTCTCTCTCTCTCTCTCTCTCTCTCTCTCTCTCTCTCTCTCTCTCTCTCTCTCTCTTCTTACTTTTTTTCATCTATCTTGTTTTCTTCCTTTTTTCTTTCGTCTCCATGCTTTCAGTTAACCTTCTTCCACCTCTCTTGTTTTCTCTTTTCTACCTTTCAGTCATAATCTCTCTCTCTCTCTCTCTCTCTCTCTCTCTCTCTCTCTCTCTCTCTCTCTCTCTCTCTCTCTCTCTCTCTCTCTCTCTCTCTCTCTCTATCGTGTCTACATTCCCTTTTTATTTCGATTCCTTTCTCTTCCATCTCTACTCATATTCCTCTTCTCTTTCTTTTATCTCTATTATTGTCCTTCTCTTCTAACTGCTTCTTCCTTTCTTCTCTTCCCTGTAGTAAGATGTAAGATAAAGTAGGGAAATATTCACATAACAACAACAACGACAACAAAAGAAAAAAGAAAATTGATGGAAAAATAAACAACAGAACGAAAACAAGCCAAATAAATGTACACGAGCAAAACTGAACAAAATAGAAACATAAACCAGAAAAAAAAGAGAGAAAAACAGATGAGAAAGATGTAAAATAGAAGAACATTAGAACGAGGAAAACGGAGGAGGAGGCGCTAGAGAAAGAAAACGAGAGTGTGGGGATCCTACTGCTGCTGCTCCTGCCTACTAGCTCAGTAGCACGAGAAGGAACAAGGCGGAGCATCAAACCGTGAATGAGTCTACGGCATGAACGCGCTGTTGCCCTACGCCTAACATAACATAACCTAACCCAAGCCTTCCCCCTAACCTAACCTAACCCCTCCACTGCCTGATAATGTTTCCCCACCATCGCTTGCAGGTGTTTTAATTAGCTTATTTTCCTTTTTCCTTTTTTTTTTTTATCTACTACAGTCTTTAGTTCGTTAGCCTAGAAAGAATTACGTTAGTTTTATATTTTCTCTTACAATGTTCTGAATGTAAAAAAAAAAAAAAAGACTATCAGGAAAAAGACTTATTCTAATCCTCACTTAAGCTAATCCAACTTACCTTAAGCCTTACCTCACCTAACATACACGTTCAATAAGCCCGCTATCGTAACACCCACACCTCTTTCCCTCTTCTTCCTCCCCCTCTTCCTTCCTTCATTAAAAGGGAGAGACAACACTTCCTTAATTCTTTGCCATCAGTATTTAGGTTCTTTATACACACTTAAAAAAAACTCATCCTCTTTCTTCTCAACCTCCCCTTCTTTTGTTTTTTCTCCAACTAGGCTACTTTTAACTAAATTAATCTTCATCTCTTTGCTATCAGTACTTTAGTCTTACCTTTTTTTATTTGCTTCTTTTCCAACTCCTCCCTTCTCTTGTTCCTCCTCCAACGAGCGCCCCACTCACCAGAATAATGAAAATAAAGGAAAACACAACTTTCTCATCTTATATCTAGTACTTTAGTCCTTTATATCTACACTTTAAAAGAAACTCCTTCCCCTGCTCCTCCTCCTCTTCCTCCTCCTCCTCCTCTTGCCCATCTTCTCTTCCAACCGCTGACTAACTCACTCACTTAAAAGGAAAGAAGGACTGTACAGCTTCTTCCTTTCCTTATAATCCGTGTTTCTTTTCCTGTTCTTTCAATAAATAGATTAAAAAATATTTTCTTTTCACATCCTCTATTTGTAGCCATATTCCTAACTCACTCATGAAAAAAGAAAGCTTCACTGTCTGACCTTGCAAACATTACTCCCATCTTGTCTCTTCAAAATGTAAAAGAAAATGAACTTCTCTTCTTTATCCTCTTTTCTATCTACATTCACTTCCCACATGACTAAAAAATAAATAAATGAGTAAATAAAATAGTAATAAAGGTAAAAATAAAAAAAAAATGACACCTTCTCATCTCGCAAACATTACTTTCTTTTTATCTCTTCAAAATCTCATCTTCTTCCTCACCTACACCCACTTGCCACCTCACCCAAATAAAAAGGAAAACAGCATCTTTCAGTAAGTGTTTTTCATTCCATCGCTCCCGCAATTAAATGATAAGATCTCTTCATCTCCTCCTCGAATGAAAAGAGCAAAACATAACTTCCTCATTTCATTCCCACCAGTACTTTGCTCCCCTCCTCTTAAGCACACAAAGGAACAAGAACACTTAGCTCCCTACACTTTACATTAACACACTCCGCCATTGTTTTACCCTTCCGGTGCTGCACGATTTTCCCCATAACCACCTATATAGAATTTTTCGAACACCTCTTTTTGTACTACAGTCTTTTATAAAATTCCGCAGCCAAGATTCACTCTTATACTTCTACTACTGCTACTACTACTACTACTACTACTACTACTACTACTACTACTACTACAGCTACTACTACTATTACTACTACTACTGCTGCTGCTACTACTACTACTTCTACTACTACTACTACTACTACCACTGCTATAATGATAATGATGATAATGATGATGATGATGATGATGATAACATAATAATTATAATAATAATAATAATAATAATAATAATGATAATAATAATAATAATAATAATAATAATAATGATAATAATAATAATAATAATAATAATAATAATAATAATAATAATAATAATAATAATAATAATAATAATAATAACAGGTTTTTTGGCAAGAGCAGCACACAACACGAAACTTTCTTTGTGTTTCTACATACTTTTGAGAGAGAGAGAGAGAGAGAGAGAGAGAGAGAGAGAGAGAGAGAGAGAGAGAGAGAGAGAGAGAGAGAGAGAAATAGGTCTACCTACTCTCACGCTTCGCGCCTCTCTCGGTTACTATCTACTCCTCCTCCTCCTCCTTCTCCTCTTCCTCCTCCTCCTCTTCCTCCTTCTGTAGTTTAAGGAACCGTGAGGCTCTAAAACATTATATGGTCGGATACTCAGTAGTGGTAGTAGTAGTAGCAGGTAGTAGTAGTAGTAGTAGTAGTAGTAGTAGTACTAGTAGTAGGTTAAGAGAAGAAGAGAGATGGAGGAGGAGGAGGAGGAATAACAAAAACACATAACAGGACAAGAAAAAAAAAAAGAGAGCAAGAAAAGAAAGGAAACAAATAGAGGAAAAGGAAATGTCAAAGTTACCATTAAGAAGGATAATTTCAAAGATAAGATAGCTACTCGCAAGACATAAAAGACTGACGGACTGACTCACTGACCGACCGATTGACTGACTGACTGGCTGACTGACTAACTTACAATCTTAACGTGCGTCAACAAAAGGGTCATATGGCGCCGATGACACGTAAGAGTGCTAAATATTATTCCTTATCATCATTTGGTACATTACAGAGAGAGAGAGAGAGAGAGGAGAGAGAGAGAGAGAGAGAGAGAGAGAGAGAGAGAGAGAGAGAGAGAGAGAGAGAGAGAGATAATACTTAAATCTTTGCTATTCACTCCAGCTTGAGAGAATTATCCTAACCACAATACATCTCAGGCAAACTATCTCTGCCAGTCTTTCTTATCGCACGGCAATCCAGCATTAGCCGAGCTGTTGCTGTTTATTAGTGAGTGTATCGCCAGACCAGGTAATCTCCGCACTCACTGGGGGATCACGAGACACCAGAAACAGGCTTACCACCACCTCCTCCTCCTCCTCCTCCTCCTCCTCCTCCTCCACACCACACCTACACCTCATTCTGCTTCTACGCTTCCTCTACCACCTCCTCCTCTTCCTCCTTCGTCTCTTCCTTTTCCATCATCTTCTATGTTTCCATTAGTTCCTCATCCTGGTTTTCCACATCCTCCTCCTCCTCCTCCTCCTCCTCCTCCTACACTTTCACTATCTTCTCTTGTTTCTCCTACTCTTCCACTTCCACCTTCTTCTGCTCTTCCATTACTTTCACCTCCTTCTCCTCTTGTTTTTTTCCATCACATCCTTCTCCTTCTCCTTTTCCTGCTCTTCCATCACCTCCTTCTTCTCCTTCTACGCTTTCTGCACCTATTCCTTCTCCTGCTCTTCCACCACCTCTTGTTCCTGCTCTTCCATCACCTCCTCCTCCTCCTCCTCCTCCTCCTCAGCTTTCTGCTCATCCTGCTCTTCCATCTTCTAGTTCTCGTTCTGAATTCTTTCTCTCGTGCTACTGTTTTTTTCCCTATTTTTTTTTTCTTTCTTTCCTCCTTCATCTTTCCATCTCCCATCAAACGACTCGTCTTTCCTCTCCTGTAATTCCTTTTCTCCTTCAGTAGTCCTTTCTCGTCTCCCACCCCCTTTCCTCCTTCTCTTCCTCCTTTTTTTTTTATCTCCTACTCTCCTCCATTTCATCTCCCACCTTCCTCCTCCTCCTTCTTTTCTCCTATTTAACTCCTATCCTCCTCTTTTTTCATCTCCACCTTTCTTTTCCTCTTCTTTTTAGTTTCTCCTTCATTTCCTCATACGTTTCTCTCCTTTCTCTCCTATTCCATCCTTTAATGTTTTGCACCACCATTAACAACACGAAACAACTTTTTTTTTTTTTACTTTTCTTTTTCGCTACTGCACAACTACGACTTTCTGGGGTGTTATTTCATTATTTTGAATCTGTGTGTGTGTGTGTGTGTGTGTGTGTGTGTGTGTATGACAGTATCCCAAGCGTCTCGAATCACTACTTGAAGCGGTTCATTCCAGCTCTCTCTCTCTCTCTCTCTCTCTCTCTCTCTCTCTCTCTCTCTCTCTCTCTCTCTCTCTCTCTATGACGTCACAAAGCCAGCCCAAAATAGCCTGGCCACGGTTCTCATCAGTGGCCGCTATCACAATCCCGCCATCAGGCTCTTTCTCCAATTACTGCCATTTTATGATGCCTTCCATTGTGTCAACTTTCCCGCTCTCCCCCGAAGCTCATTGTGTCAACTTCCCCATTCAGCGCCGCGCGGGGGAGGAGGCGAGGCAATAAGGGGCTTGGTGGGTGGCTTACGCGCCTGCCATTCTATGATAATTGCTTGCCAAGGGTGATTGTGTGTGTGAGGACTCCCCGGCATCAGCGAGTCATCTCTGAAGGGTGTCCGTGTGGAAGAATATAAGGGGAGAGGGGGTACTTTCTAAACTGTATGTGAAAGTATTGGGGGAGAAAAAGGGAGCGAAAGTTTTTTTTTTTTTTGTGTGTGTGTGTGTTTATGATTTTTCGTTTTGTTGCTATCGTTGTTACAGTTATACTACTACTACTACTACTACTACTACTACTACTACTACCACCATCTCTACCACCACCACCACCACCACCATTACCACCACTACTACTACAACGTTATACTTTTGCTTTTGTTGAATAGAAATTGATTTTGCCTTATCAAATTACTTACTGAATTTGAATGCTTTAAAATTATGAAAAGGTGGCAGACTGACATCAGAGGTCATATGGCGCTGTGGCGATACACTAGATAGTCATGTAAATGTAAAGATATTGTGATGTATAGCTAAGATAAAGGCCTGTAACATATAAAAAATGCGTTATAATCAAATGAAAAAATATTATATCTGTATTTTCTCTGATCGTTACTAATAATAGATTCTAACTGGCATTCTTTTTCATTTTCTTAACACATCTGTGGACGTGGCCGTGAGGTGATGCTACGCGTCAGCATCACCTCCCAGTAGGCGCTATAAAGCTGGGAGCCGTTTTGTGAGTGTAGATATTTTATCTCGGCCTAAATGGGAACATTATCTGACGAAGCAGGATGAAGGAAGATCAGTTGCATACAGGAAGTAATCCCTGCAAGTTGTTACGCTACTAATGCATTATTATTATCATCATCATTATTATTAACGTCATCATCATCATCATTAACAACAACAACAACAACAACAACAACAACAACAACAACAACAACAACAACAACAACAACAACAATAACAACAACAACAACAATGACAGTAGTAAAAAGAGAAAAAAAGAAGAAAGAGGAGAAGGAAGAGAAGAAAGAGGAGGAGGAGAAGGAGGAGGAGGAGAAGGAGGAGGAGGAGGAGAACATGAAGCAAGGTAGACGATCACTTCGAGATAACCATTTGCTTTCTCCTTTTCCTCCTACCCCTCCCGCTCCCCCTCCCTTTCCTCCTCTTACACTGTACATTCATCCCTCACCCACCATGACGCCACACTCCATCTAAACAAAGACTACACGAAAGACAAGAAAACTCAACGAAGCGGTATGACGGTTGGTGGCAAGCTGTCTTCATAGAGAACGGGGCGGCCACTACGCAAACGCATACTAATGTACTGTAATTATAAATGCTAAAAAAAATAAATTACTGTAACAAAATATTCAGCAACACTACATATTTTCTTCTGCTAATGTGGAACTTATTCAGCTGGTTATCGATCTCAATAATAGTTTTAGTGTAGTTTCGGGCAATACGACACATATTTATAATGAATTTGATTTTTATACCTCATTAGCAGGAATAGTCTCGAAACTTAACTTTTTACCCCAGTATTCTCTGTGATCTACTTGAGTTACAGTGGAAGCAATGAAGCGCGGCATGACAGGTCAATAATGAGGCAAGTTAGGGTTGTGATACAAGTGGTCGGGCAAGACGGCTGATTGCCTAATTGGTAGTTAACGCCATGAAGCGCACATCACACTCCACATATATATACGAATAATACTAACAGAAATAATGTCAGAAACAAAACCACAACATTAACATACAAACATATGATAATGTCAGACGCAATGCCATGGATAAAATTATAAACCAATACACACATGGCTTAAGCAGGACGACTAAACCAGGGTCATTGCCCACACCATATATGACAACAACGGAAACCTGATATGGTGTGCCAGAACCTGCTCTCCTGTACTTCATGTGTGATTTACACGATCTAGGCTTTCACTTTGATATAACAGTTGCTCTTTTCAATTTTGGCACGAAAAAAGGGCATATTATATCTACAATCAGTGACTTGGTAGAGTAGACATTATATAATTAGCTTGCACAGCACTAAAACACAGAAAATCAGACTCTAGCAACTATTAACATTTGTAAGGCATTCTTACCTTTGAGGTGCAAGATAGTCAGGTTTCATCTTCCTTCCCTGTGTCCTGAAAACACCTCCAAAACGAGGTAGCACATCTTGCATTGCTTTTACGCGGAGGAAATAGCAGTGGACTGATGATGATTGTTGTAGTTTCCCGCGGAAGTCCAGTTGATTCTGCTTTTTCAACGGGGTTTTCTTTCTTACGTAAATGGTAAAGCAAGTGTCGAGGTCCCTGATTGGCTTTATTTTGATCCAGTATTTAACAATGAACATTTTATTTTGATATTACTATAATAATTATTGATGGTTGGGTGTATTGATAATTAAGGGAACATTTTTCAATACAAACGAACATGAGAACGTAGCAACAGGAGTGAATAGTCCCAATGAAATGAATACATGTATATAATTTATGTTGATATTATCGCCTACATATTTTCTAAGAATAAGCAAGCAATTAATCAACACAAAGTAAAAAAATAAATAAATAAACAATATAGTGTTGTATAGCAGCTACACGAATGGATGCCAGATGTACGATGACGTCATTTATTTATGGTTTTGGTAACAAATTCCTGCTTTTGATTTGCCTTCAGAACGAACATAAAAGTTTGTCTGACTGGTGGGTCAAAAGGTTGCTTGCCCGCTGCCACTTCGCCTCAGGGTCTCCGCCAGCGCATCCACCAGGTTAACCATCAGTGTGTTGCCTTCGCACTGCCCGCCGCCTCCCATGACAGCCCAAGTGAACCACCCCTGCAGAGGAATACATGCGCACTGTTGGATTAACCCGGAATAGGACTCTTTTTATCACAATCCAGATATTTATTGGTTTACAAGTCACAGCCCAGTAAAACTTTCTCCAGAAATAAAATCAGTTATTTTTTTTTCACGAGTCAAAATATTCCTTACCTTAATTCTGCCTATCACTTTGTGTTCAGCTTCGTAAAGTAACTGAATCACCTAAGGATTTAAGCTTACATCCCTAGCCTCTATACAGCCACTAAGATAAACAGTCACAAAGATAAGCAAATGGGATACATTCTGTCCAACAAGGTTCAAGACTAACACAGACGACTTGAAATGAATCTAGGTCGTCATGCTCTCTTAACTTCTTCAGTATCCTGGCATCGACTTCACTATATTTCACAAGTCATTGGAGGACTTTATCAAGTGAAGGATGATACGTTCGTGATCAAAGCATTTTAAATAATCTACAGCTACTCATTCAAAATCATTACGTCTTGTTCACTCCATTGTCTATGAAGGGATATGATGAGGTTCGGATGTTATATATAGTACTGAAAGAGTTAATATTTCCACTGAGCACACCATGACTCACTGAGCCATATTCTGAAACATGCATGTGGCGCAACTCCTTTCCATTCAAATGGCTCCAGTTGAAGTTAGACGGGTTTTTAAGGGTGTTTTTACTGTTCTAGTGACATTAACAATATTTCTACATTATTAACACGAGAAACACTCTTGATAAGCCGCCAAATCATCACTGTGGCCTTGGAGTTTAGTCGTGATGATAGAGTAAAGCTTTTCAAAACACGAGCCACAACACCCACCTGCGCCAGCCTAATCCACTCGGAGGGCACCACCACCTCCACCTCCTCGCCGCGGGAACGCAGCAGCCCCGCCCGCTCCAGCACCGTCCATACTGCCTCCCACAATCCTACGCCTTCTGCTACAAAAAAAAAAAAAAAAAAAAAAAAAAAATTCACTTGGCGTGGCAGTAGTGTGTGTGTGTATGTGTGTGTGTGTGTGTGTGTGTTCGCTGCCCGGATCAGGATTACCTGCCCGGTTACTGCATATTTTTTACTGGCATTGATTAATTAAATTCTGGGGAGAGTCCTGATCTTTTTTTCTTTTTTTTTTTTTCTATTTTCAGTACGTAATTACCTGAGCAACAAATTTGAGTTACTTTCGCGTTTCAAATTAAGGTAATGATCTCATCTAATATACGTACGAGCAGTTGCCTAATTAAAATTCCTGTTGTGTTTTGAGAGCTTATCTAGACATCTATTTATTTATCTTCTTTCTTGAAGTTCTTCATTATGAATTGTCTCGTCTTTGCTCTGCTTCTATTTTAAAGCCGAAACTATCTATACCAGCCCGAATGCTGGTGTAAAGAAGGAAACAGTACCTGCTCTGCCACGGTCACCTGCAGCAGCTACAGGTAGACATGCAACACCTGCGAGGAGGAGTTTGTTAATTACCTGTCCCCATTTCCTCCCTGAAAACTTCCAGCAGGTGATGTAAGTCTGCCTCGGTGCCAGACCCCAGCAGCAGGCGACGGACCTAGGGTGAAGGAACGAAGGCAGGAAAAGGGTGTGCATGAAGAGCAGGTATAATATATATATATATATATATATATATATATATATATATATATATATATATATATATATATATATATATATATATATATATATATATATATATATATATATATATATATATATATATATATATATATATATATATATATATATATATATATATATATATATATATATATGAATTAACTAGATATAGTGCATAACTAAAGGCAAACTAACTGATAATTGACTAATTTATTGAATGACCATTAAGTAGGTACTAATGAAATAATTATTTTATAGTTATAATTAATTAATTTACTATGTATCAAAATAAGTAGCTGAGTGATTGATTAACCGACTAAGTCATTGACCAATAACTAACTAGTAACTTACAACAAATTAATCACAAACCAGTTAATAACGAACTATGTAAAAAATTAACTAACCAACCAACTAACTAAGTAAACTAGCTGACCTATCAAAACTTCAATGCAGATCATCAAAGTAAAAACTTAATTCATCAAGAAATACTTGAGAACCGTAGCCCTCCCACCCCAGCAAAGGCTCCTCACTTACTTCCTGCAGCAGATCCGCCCAGAGACTCGCCGGTGACTGTCCAAGGAAGTCGTGCAGGAACTTCAGAAGCGTGGCGTGGTCAGGCACCTCGCCACACAGGTCAGGGCTCTCCATGGCCTGATGGGGAGGTGGAGGCGTCGTCATCATGAATCAAGAACACCAGTCACGTTCAGTTGGGATTAATAAGTAAATAAATAAACTAAACGACTAGCAAATGATTATGTTAAATACTCGAAGCACCACCGCTGCACCTACTACACCATTAACACACTACCACACTACTGCCACACCACCACAGCTCCACCTCCACCATCTCCACCATCACCACTACCACACTACCCATATCGAACCACCACCATATCACCACTATAATATACCTCCTACACCACCAACACCTCCCCGCAACCACACTAAATCACCATCACTACATCCCAAC
>NC_087180.1:217500-240000 GCF_035594125.1 Scylla paramamosain
CATTTCATTCGTTCATGTAAATTATCTTTGTAGTGTCGAGTACAATAATTTCGGATTAGTGATGATTATAGATAGAGTTTCTTTATAGCGGTAAGTTCGATAATTACAGAATAGTTTACCACTTCCAACGTAATCGCAGAATAATTCCTCTTGGAAGTTGATAATCTGCGTATAGTGTCGTACAATAATCACACACCAGTTCCTTTAGGTAAACTATTTGTTATATTGGCTAATATGATAATTATAGAATGGTCAATCAACAATGTTTCCACTAGGACGAATAACCCCACTCGCTTATGAAACCTCAGTTCCATGGTATAGCAGGTCGACGTTTTACTTAAAGAATATCCACACCTTTCCAGTTTTGGATGCTAACCGGGGTAACTCAATCATCTTCCAAGACTGAATAACATTATGCTTGTGGCGCTTCCTGGCTTTCCACTTTCCCTTACATATCCAGTCACGCGGCAATTTCAAAATACACGTTAGAATATTTTCGCGAACGGTGAGTTTATTTGACGGTTTAAAATTGTTTGGATTTCTCTCTTACTTGAATCACGGTTGGTAAAATAAAGTGAGGATGTTGTGAAAGAACAAGAAAAGAATGTTCCCTCGTGCAATTGTGGGGCATGTGGAGGCACCTGGCAGCTCCCCTACTCCCCTTCCTTTAGTCTCCACCTCACGTAGTCACTGCTGCAGACGATGGGAGACGGCAGAGTTCATGCTTACAAACCACAATGTAGTTTTATAACATGCTTTCAATATGAACCGTACTGTTTTCAGTAAAGTAAAGGAGCAAATGATAGTATACTAAATAATAGTACGTGTTCACTAACAAACTTAGGTACCTTATTCCCATCACACACACACACACACACACACACACACACGATTGTTAGCATACATCATATGGAAGAACATCTAAGGGCCGTATTGTTAAATCTCTTCGTATCACCACTACCTAATCTACTCACCAAAACACCAGTACATGTTCCTCGCTTGGCACCACCCAGATGGATCACCGGGCAGTGTTGGTGTCCTTCAGCTGACACACACGAGCGTTCACTGGGGCTGAGCTCTCCCAACTAACCCTGCCATGACCCTCAGCCTACACCTCGCCTGTCACCTTTCCCCCCCTCCCCCCCGCCAGCCATTCTATTCGGGTAAGGCACATGACACAAGAATAGCAAGGAGATGAAGTATCAGGAGACTTGTAAGGTCCAGCACCCAGGCCGAGAAATCTTAAGTCATCATGAATTGGCGGATGTATTTACTTATCAATTCACTTATTATTATTATTATTATTATCATTATTATTATTATTATCATTATTATTACTTCGAGGGATGGAACACCGTATGAGGAGGTAAAGCCTACCTTAATGATATCGAAATACCTCTATCGTATCACCACGCTCCCTACACCATTCCAGTGACTAGCTTTTTTTTTTTTTCAGTCCCTGGATCATCCTAGTCACTCTTCTTTGCACAGCCACAACTGTACACCGTAATGTAAGAGAGGCCTTATCAAAGCACTAAATGCACTGTTTTATAGGCCGCAGACTTGTAGTATCACTTTGTTTTCTCTCTCTCGAAGATTTAGCTATCTCCCTGGCCTTTAAGCTGCTGTTATATATTGTGCATCCCCGCTCTCTCTCTCTCTCTCTCTCTCTCTCTCTCTCTCTCTCTCTCTCTCTCTCTCTCTTACTTCTTACGTAGAGAACGCTACCTCATTGATATCGAATTTCATTTCACACTTTTCTGTCCAATCATACTTTCTATCCAGTCCTGTCTTATCTTCGTAATTTGGTGTCATTCGCAAATTTACTGACGTCACTACTTACTAGTAATTCCGGAATATAATGATGCTAATAATGGAGGAGGAGGTGAGAAGAAACAAGTGCTGGGAGGATAGTTTATTCCCGACTAGTTTCGCACAAGTTTCTTCAGGGGAACTAGTCGGGAATAAACTCACCTCCCAACACTTGTATTTCTTCTCACCTCCTCATCCAGCTTGTCGGAATGTCTGAACAACAATAATAATAATAATAATAATAATAATAATAATAATAATAATAATAATAATAATAATAATAATAATAATAATAATAATAATAATAATAATTATAATAATAATAATAATAATAATAATAATAATAATAATAATAATAATAATAATAATAATAATAACAATAATTATAATAATAATAATAATAAGAAGAAGAAGAAGAAAAAGAAGAAGCGGGAGAACAAAAAACAAGAAGAAGAAGAAGAAGAAGAAGAAGAAGAAAAAAAAAAAGAAGAAGAAGCAGAAGAAGAAGAAGAACAAGAACAAGAACAAGAAGAACAAGAAGAAGAAGAAGAAGAAGAAAAGAAGAAAAAGAAGATGATGATGAAGAAGAAGGAAAAAATAAATAAATAAATAAACAAATGAAAATAACAATGAATTCAAGGACATTAGTTACTCATATAACTTCTAAGATTTGTTCTAGAGCAAACAAAAAGTGACCTGAAAAAAATAAATAAATGCAGCAGCTCAGTGATACAAGACGGAGGGCAGTCCGATGTGCTACTGACAGACTGCGAAATTACTTCCACACACGAGCAGACAAAATGTGAACAAACTTGTAACTTTAAAACTTTTTTCCCTAAACCCTTGAAACAGCTATTCTTTGTCAAATGAACGGTTGCCACTCAACACTGAAGAACCAGTGCCAGGACCTGCTGAAGCTGTCGGTGGTGTTCCCAGTTTTTACAAGTCTATCAAGATGGCTGCCATTCCTACGATGCTCACTCTGAGCCTGAAAGAAAGAAAAGGAACAAACGCAGAAGGAAAACCTTGGAAGTAATATAAAGCGATATATGGAAGAAACAAAGATGTAAATATTTGCCATCATGCTTACCACGTCATCAATATTCTCCTAATTATTATAAATTCTTGTTATAGTTAGAATAATGTTGGAAGAGAGATTTATAGTTACAATAATGCTGGAAGAGAGAATTAATAAGAAGCAGCTACAAGGAGCCAGTAGGCTAGTAGTAGTAGTGACAATGTGCATATAAAGTATACACACTACAATCAATTTCCAATTATTCATTTTATTTATTTTTTCTTAAGCCCCAGTTAAATCTGTACACACATGTGCACTCTTTTTTTTTATGCTGCTGCTGCTTCACTTTCTTCTTCTTCTTAAAGCCACACCTTCCTGTTATGGCAAAACAGCCCCTCCAAACAAACCTTCCACACACCGTGCCTTCTCTCTCCTCACCCTTCACGCCCCAAACCTGCGATCCCTTCCTCACCATCTCTCTTCACTCAATCTACAAATGTCTTGTCGCACCGATGAGGATCACAATAAGTATTTAATTTTAAAATCGTTTTATACGATAAAAAGTTTGTTTACCCCAACGTCCAGCTCTCGTAGCAGGAGGGGGTGAGGATCGCACAGAACAGGGCGAGGTTCCCCAGGTGGGACTCAGACCAGCAGTATGCCTGCACCAGGGCAGAGTCGGCTGCTGCCAGGGACGACTGATAGTTTAGGGACTAAATTATCAGTTCAGGGAGTCACGAGGCAAGCCACCAGGGAACAGCAAAACTAGAATAAACTAAGAGAAAATCTGACGCATCCTCACACAATAGACACGATGGACGTCATCCACTTCGTGAAGGGCGTCCTTCAGTGAAAACACAGAACATTGGAAAGGAGACCGTCAAATGAAAAGAAGGAGTACTCCTGAACCACAGCACCTCAGTGGAGGGAGAATTATATTGGAAGTCAATTCTGCGGAACGGGCAGGTGTCCACCACCACCACCTGTCCTGCAGGATAGGTATCCACCGCCACGACCATCACCTGTCCTGCAGGGCGGGTATACACCGCCACCACCTGTCCTGTAGGACGGATATCCACCGCCATGACCATCACCTGTCCTGCAGGACGGGTATCCACCGCCACCACCTGTCCTGTAGGACGGGTATCCACCGCCACCACCTGTCCTGTAGGACGGGTATCCACCGCCACCACCTGACCTGTAGGACGGGTATCCACCGCCATCACTTGTCCTGTAGGACGGGTATAAACCGCGAGGACCATCACCTGTCGTGCTGGACGAGTATCCACCGCCATGAACATCACCTGTACTGCAGGCCGGGTATCCACCGCCACCATCTGTCCTTGTAGGACGTGTATTCACCGCCACCACCTGTCCTGTACGAAGGGTATCTAGCGCCACCACTGTCCTGCAGAGCAGGTATCCACCGCCACCGCCTGCCCTGCAGGACGAGTATCCACCGCCACCACCTGTCCTGCTGGACGGGTATTCACCGCCACTACCTGTCATGCTGGAAGGTTATCCACGGCCACCACCTGTCCTGCGGGACGGGTATTCACTGCCATCACCTGCCCTGCTGGACTGGTATTCAATGCCATCACCTGTCCTGCTAGACGGGTATCCACCGCCATGACCACCACCTGTCCATCTGGACGGGCATCCACCGCCACGACCTGTCCTGCTGGATGGGTATCCACTGCCACCACCTGTCCTGCTGGACGGGTATCTATTGCCACCATCTGTCCTGCAGGGCGGCGGGTACCCACCATACCCGCCGCCATGACCATCACCTATCCTGCTGGACGGATATCCACCGCCATGACTGCCACATGTCCTGCTTGATGGGTATCCCCCGCCACCACTTGTCCTACTAGACGGGTATCCACCGCCATGACCATCACCTGTCGTGCTGGACGGGTATCCACCGCCACCACTTGTCCTGCTGGACGAGTGTCCACCGCCAGACATTCACCTGTCCTGCTGGATGGGTATCTACCGCCATAAACATCACCTGTCCCGCTGAACGGGTATCCACCGCCACCACCTGTCCTGCAGGGCGGGTATCCACCGCCGTGACTATCACCTGTCCTGCTGGACGGATATCCACAGCGACCACCTGTCCTGAAGGCCGGGTATCCACCGCTATGACCATCACCTGTCCTGCTGGACGGGTATCCACCGCCACCACCTGTCCTGCAGGGCGGGTATCCATTACCACCACCTATCCTGCTGGACAGGAATCCACCGCCACCACCTGTCTTGCTGGACGGGTATCCACCGCCACCACCTGTCCTGCTGGATGGGTATTCACCGCCACTACCTGTCATGCTGGAAGGTTATTCACGGCCACCACCTGTCCTGCGGGACGGGTATTCACTGCCATCACCTGTCCTGCTGGACTGGTATTCAATGCCATCACCTGTCCTGCTAGACGGGTATCCACCGCCATGACCACCACCTGTCCAGCTGGACGGGCATCCACCGCCACCACCTGTCCTGCTGGACGGGTATCCACTGCCACCACCTGTCCTGCTGGACGAGTATCTATTGCCACCATCTGTCCTGCAGGGCGGGTATCCACCATACCCGCCGCCATGACCATCACCTATCCTGCTGGACGGGTATCCACCGCCATGACTGCCACCTGTTCTGCTGGACGGGTATCCACCGCCATGAATACCACTTGTCCTGCTGGACGGGTATCCACCGCCACCACCTGTCCTGCAGGGCGGGTATCCACCGCCACGACAATCATCTATCTTGCTGGAAGGGTATTCACCGCCATGACTACCACCTGTCCTGCTGGATGGGTATCCACCGCCACCACCTGTCCTACTGGATGGTTGTGCAAAGCCACCACCTGTCTTGCTTGACGGGTATCCACCGCCATGACTACCACCTGTCCTGCTAAACGGGTATCCACCGCCACCACTTGTCCTTCTGGACGGGTATCCACCGCCATGACCACCACCTGTCCAGCTGGACGGGCATCCACCGCCACCACCTGTCCTGCTGGACGGGTATCCACTGCCACCACCTGACCTGCTGGACGGGTATCTATTGCCACCATCTGTCCTGCAGGGCGGGTATCCATCATACCCGCCGCCATGACCATCACCTATCCTGCTGGACAGGTATCCACCGCCATGACTGCCACCTGTCCTGCTGGACGGGTATCCACCGCCATGACTACCACTTATCCTGCTGGACGGGTATCCACCGCCACCACCTGTCCTGCAGGGCGGGTATCCACCGCCACGACAATCATCTATCTTGCTGGAAGGGTATTCACTGCCATGACTACCACCTGTCCTGCTGGATGGGTATCCACCGCCACCACCTGTCCTACTGGATGGTTGTGCAAAGCCACCACCTGTCTTGCTTGACGGGTATCCACCGCCATGACTACCACCTGTCCTGCTAAACGGGTATCCGCCGCCACCACTTGTCCTTCTGGACGGGTATCCACCGCCATGACCATCACCTGTCCTGCTGGATGTGTATCCACCGCCATGACCATCACCTGTCCTGCTGAAATGGTATCCACCGCCACGACCTGTCCTGCAGGGCGGGTATCCACCGCCATGACCATCACCTGTCCTGCTGGACAGGAATCCACCGCCACCACCTGTCCTGCTGGATGGGTATCCATCGCCATGACCATCACCTGTCCTCCTGGACAGTCATCCACCGCCACCACCTGTCCTGCTGGACGGGTATCCACTGCCACCACCTGTCCTGCTGGACGGGTATCCTTTGCCACCACCTGTCCTGCAGACCGGGTATCCACCGCCATGACCATCAACTGTCCTGCTGGACAGGAATCCACCGCTACCACCTGTCCTGCTGGACGGGTATCCACCGCCACCGCCTGTCCTGGAGGACGAGTATCCACCGCCACCACCTGTCCTGCTGGACGGGTATTCACCGCCACCATCTGTCCTGCTTGACGGGTATTCACAGCCACCACCTGTCTTGCTGGACGTGTATCCACCGCCATGACCATCACCTGTCGTGCTGGACGGGTATCCACCGCTACCACCTGTCCTGCAGGGCCGGTATCCATTACCACCACCTATCCTGCTGGACAGGAATCCAACGCCACCACCTGTCTTGCTGGACGGGTATCCACCGCCACCACCTGCCCTGCTGGATGGGTATTCACCGCCACTACCTGTCATGCTGGAAGGTTATTCACGGCCACCACCTGTCCTGCGGGACAGGTATTCACTGCCATCACCTGTCCTGCTGGACTGGTATTCAATGCCATCACCTGTCCTACTGGACTGGTATTCAATGCCATCACCTGTCCTGCTAGACGGGTATCCACCGCCATAACCACCATCTGTCCAGCTGGACGGGCATCCACCGCCACCACCTGTCCTGCTGGACGGGTATCCACTGCCACCACCTGTCCTGCTGGACGGGTATCTATTGCCACCATGTGTCATTCAGGGCGGGTATCCACCATACCCGCCGCCATGACCATCACCTATCCTGCTGGACGGGTATCCACGGCTATGACTGCCACCTGTCCTGCTGGACGGATATCCACCACCATGACTAACACCTGTCCTGCTGGACGGGAATCCACCGCCACCACCTGTTCTGCAGGGCGGGTATCCACCGCCACGACCATCATCTATCTTGCTGGAAGGGTATTCACCGCCATTACTACCACCTATCCTTCTGGATGGGTATCCCCCGCCACCACCTGTCCTGCTGGATGGTTATAAGAACATAAGAACATAAGAAATAAGGGAAGCTGCAAGAAGCGACCAGGCTTACACATGGCAGTCCCTGTATGAAACACTCCTACCTATTTCCACCTATCATCCCCATCCATAAACTTGTCTATTCTTCTCTTAAAGCTCTCTAGTGTCCTAGCACTAACTACATGATTACTGAGTCCGTTCCACTCATCTACCACTCTATTCGAGAACCAATTTTTTCCTATCTCCTTCCTAAACCTAAATTTTTCAAGCTTGAACCCGTTATTTCTTGTTCTACCCTGGTTGCTGATCCTAAGAATTTTGCTTACATCTCCCTTGTTATAACCCTTATACCACTTAAAGACCTCTATCAGGTCCCCTCTTAACCTACGTCTCTCTAGAGAATGTAAATTTAACCGCTTCAACCTCGCTTCGTAAGGAATACTCCTCATCCCCTGTATCCTTTTAGTCATTCTCCTCTGTACTGATTCTAATAGACCTATATCTTTCCTGTAATGTGGGGACCAGAACTGCACAGCGTAGTCTAGATGAGGTCTGACCAGCGCCAAGTATAACTTTAATATTACCTCCGGCCTTCTACTTTTAACACTCCTAAAAATGAATCCTAGTACCCTATTTGCCTTGTTTCTGGCTTCTATGCATTGTTTCCCTAGACGGAGTTCAGAGCTAACTATAACTCCTAAATCTTTCTCGTACCCTGTACCTACCAGAGTTTGGGTGTTTAATGTGTACCTATTGTGTGGGTTTCCTCTACCTACGCTAAGCACTTTGCATTTATTGATATTAAATTGCATTTGCATTCTATCCGTCCATTCATTCATTCTATCTATCATTCTATCTATGCAGAGCCACCACCTGTCTTGCTGGACGGGTATCCACCGCCATGACTACCACCTCTCCTGCTGAACAGGTATCCGCCGCCACCACTTGTCCTTCTGGACGGGTAGCCACCGCTATGACCATCACCTGTCGTGCTGGACGGGTATCCACCGCCACCACTTGTCCTGCTGGACGAGTGTCCACCGCCATGACCATCACCTGTCCTGCTGGATGGGTATCCACCGCCATGACCATCACCTGTCTTCCTGAACGGGTATCCACCGCCACGACCTGTCCTACAGGGCGGGTATCCATCGCCATGACCATCACGTGTCCTGCTGGACGGGTATCCACCGCCACCACCTGTCCTGCAGGGCTGGTATCCATTACCACCACCTATCCTGCTGGACAGGAATCCACCGCCACCACCTGTCTTGCTGGATGGGTATCCACCGCCATGACCATCACCTGTCCTCCTGGACAGTCATCCACCGTCCTGCTGGACGGGTATCCACTGCTGGACGGATATCCACCGCCACCGCCTGTCCTGCAGGACGAGTATCCACCGCCACCACCTGTCCTGCTGGACGGGTATTCACCTCCACTACCTGTCCTGCGGGAAGGTTATCCACGGCCACCACCTGTCCTGCGGTACAGGTATTCACTGCCATCGCCTGGACGAGTATTCACTGCCATCACCTGGACGGGTATCCACCGCCATGACCATCACCTGTCCTGCTGGACGGGCATCCACCGCTACCACCTGTCCTGCTGGACGGGTATCCACTGCCACCACCTGTCCTGCTGGACGGGTATTCACCGCCACCACCTGTCTTGCTGGACGGGTATCCACCGCCATGACTACCACCTGTCCTGCTGGACGGGTATCCATTGCCACCACCTTTCCTGCAGGCCGGGTATCCATCGCCATGACCATCACCTATCCTACTGGACGGGTATCCACCGCCACCACCTGTCTTGCTGGACGGGTATCCACCGCCATGACCATCACCTGTCCTGCTGGACGGGTATCTACCGCCACCACTGTCCTGCAGAGCGGGTATCCACTGCCACCGCCTGTCCTGCAGGACAAGTATTCACCGCCACCACCTGTCCTGCTGGACGGGTATTCACCGCCACCACCTGTCCTGCTGGACGGGTATCCACTGCCACCACCTGTCCTGCTGGACGGGTATCCATTGCCACCACCTGTCCTGCAGGCCGGGTATCCACCGCCATGACCATCACCTATCCTGCTGGACGGGTATCCACCGCCACCACCTGTCCTGCTTGACGGGTATTCACCGCCACCACCTGTCCTGCTTGACGGGTATTCACAGCCACCTCCTGTCTTGCTGGACGGGTATCCACCGCCATGACTACCACCTGTCCTGCTGGACGGGTATCCGCCGCCACCGCTTTCCCTGCTGGACGAGTATCCACCGCCATGATCATCACCTGTCCTCCTGGACGGGTATCAACCGCCATGACCATCACATGTCCTGCTGAACGGGTATCCACCGCCACCACCTGTCCTGCAGGGCGGGTATCTAGCGCCTTGACCATCACCTGTCATGCTGGACGGGTATCCACCGCCACCACCTGTCCTGCTGGACGTGTATCCACCACCATGACCATCACCTGTCCTGCTGGACGGTTATCTACCGCCACCACTGTCCTGCAGAGCGGGTATCCACCGCCACCGCCTGTCCTGCAGGACGAGTATTCACCGCAACCATCTGTTCTGCAGGGCGGGTATCCACCGCTATGACTATCACTTGTCTTGTTGAACGGGTATCCACCGCCACCACCTGTCCTGCTGGACGGGTATCCACCGCCATTACCATCACCTGTCCTGCTGGACGGGTATCCACCGCCACCACCTGTCCTGCTGGACGGGTATCCACCGCCATTACCATCACCTGTCCTGCTGGACGGGTATCCACCGCCACCA
This sequence comes from Scylla paramamosain, assembly GCF_035594125.1. NCBI lineage: Eukaryota > Metazoa > Arthropoda > Malacostraca > Decapoda > Portunidae > Scylla > Scylla paramamosain. The sequence goes on from NC_087180.1 coordinate 227,837, forward strand.
CCTGTCCTGCTGGACGGGTATCTACTACCACCACCTGTTCTGTGGACGGGTATCTACTGCCACCACCTGCCCTGCTGGATGGGTATCCAATGCCACCACCTGTCCTTTAGGACAGGTATCCACCGCCATGACTACCACCTTTTCTGCAGGACCGGTATCCATCACCATCAATACATCCCAACACCACACCGCCACGCTACCTCCTACCCAGTCCAGTCACGATTGAACCGAAATATTTCTAGAATTCCGAGTGATAAAAAAAAGTCTATTGCAATATTTTTCTTGTATAGTTTAAATCATCATTCTCTCTCTCTCTCTCTCTCTCTCTCTCTCTCTCTCTCTCTCTCTCTCTCTCTCTCTCTCTCTCTCTCTCTCTCTCTCTCTCTCTCTCTCTCTCTCTTGCTTTGAACTTTCGCTTCTCAGGCTCCGGTTCACTCACGGTTCAAGTTCCAGCCAAGGCGAGGACAGAATGCCAGGTGTGTGCGCTGCAGGATCCGAATCCAGCGTCCTCCGTCAGATGAGACTATGCGTGCGGTGCGTGGAGGGAGATAAAGGGAGGGTGTCGTGAGGTACAGGTAAGTAAACAACTCAAGTACACTACTGTGGCACTGATGACGCGACCGACAAAAAATATTAGAACAGTACTATCCAAATAGTTATGATTTCAAAAGGTATAGCGAACAACTTTTTTTTAATTATATATTCTTATTTGCAAGAAATCAAGTATATAAAAAGACCTGAATAAAAGGACTTACTAACATCATAAGAAACGTATCATTAAATTTTGCCTTAATAGTCAAATTTCGTTCTACATGAAGTGTGGACGTACTTACCGTAAGTCTTCATGTTGGAAGAAAGGCTGAAAACCCGGGAAGTTAATTTTTGTGTAGTCTCTTGAACAGCTTCACTTGACACTGACTCTTCCGGTCCATCACACTCCGCTTTCTTGGAACATTCTTCGTCTACATTTACCATTACGGAATCATGATCATTTTGCTTTAAGTCTTCTGATTTAGGATCTCGACCACTACAAACTTCATTCTGGTCTACTGTCTGTTCTTTTCTTAAATCTGAGTCGCAATCACTGTCGACGTGGTGCCGCGACTTGGCTTTTGGCTCCTTGACACCGCCGTCCCCACAACCTTCAGCATCACACCTGCCAGCCTCACCTCTGTCATCCGTGACCTGAGTCTCCTCGTCCTGCTTCTCCTGCTTGAAGTGAACGAATTCTAACGATATGTCAGATTTGGTAGACTTGACTTCCCCATTAACTTCCCAATGTTGCTTGCCCTGATTTTTCCAGAGCTTCGTCTCCCACTCGAGGGCTGTAGAGATAATTGGCACATGTAGGCTCACCTGCCAGTGTTCTCTGAAAGTTAAGAGAGGACTCATGGTTATAAACAATTGTCTAATGTAATCTATCAGTGCTTGAAAAGACATTTTACAGAAAACTTTTTTTCGAAACAAATGAAGTATTGGCACCTTCAAACACATGACTGCAAACCTACCCAGTGTGTGGCGTGACGGTGAGGTTCAGGAGACGCCGACGCTTCCCCGGCATCAGCGAGTCCACAGATACGCCAAAGATGGATTCAGAGAACTGAGTGCGCACCACCACGCCCCGTCCTGCCTCGGTTCCGGCTGCGTCTCGCTCTATACGAGGTATAAACAATCCTTTTAATTCGTTGCCTCAAGGTATATCATAGACTCCTTTATAAAGAAATCTATGGTTGCATCTTTTAGAAAGGAAAATTACGACTCCGACTATAGCAATGCCTTTCATATTTTATGCAATTTTTATTTCTTCCTTTTTCTTTTTCTTTTTTTTCCCATCCTAACATTAAATTTAACCGCATCCATATATATATATATATATATATATATATATATATATATATATATATATATATATATATATATATATATATATATATATATATATATATACTCGTATAACAAGAAAATCTATAAGGCAATATTCTCACGCTCTCTCACCTCTTCCTCGGGGTGCCACGCTACGCTCACCAACTCCTCAGCTGATCCAACGCCCCCCACATGCTGGTACCTCTGCGCCACGATTTTGAGCGCATCACCTGTGTAGCCACCTGTCACCTGGAGGACGCGACCTGAGTAATTCCCGGTGACATTGCATCCACAGTTAGTCAGGTCAGTCTGTGAACAATGACATCTTACATTAGGCGAGTGGGAGGAGGTGTGTGTGTGTGTGTGTGTGTGTGTGTGTGTGTGTGTGTGTGTGTGTGTGTGTGTGTGATTTATTCCAGCAGGTGTTCAGCTTGAGTCTTAAATTGAAAAAAACGTCATTAAATTTAGTTAGTGTATTGTTCCTTCTTTTAAGACACGTTAGGTTATGCACCCACCCACCTGCACAGCCAAGGTAAGGGACCGGGTGGAGGGAGAGGTCCCCACTCTGAAATACAAGAAAAGTTGAAGCTTCTCTCTCTCTCTCTCTCTCTCTCTCTCTCTCTCTCTCTCTCTCTCTCTCTCTCTCTCTCTCTTTCTCTCTAATACATTAGTTCACTTAGAAATAATTTCTACCCTGACCAAACCACTTAAATGACATGTCGCTGAAGGACCACGACCAAATAGTCTCATTATATTGAATTTATAGACATGTAATAAAGAAGTGTCCTATAGCTGTTATTTTCACGCTATAGGTATATCAAATAGGGCAGTGATTCCTAACCTTTCCCAAGTTCATGCATCCTTCCATGAGCTTTTGAGATATTCATGTACAATTAATTAAAAGAAAATCACACTTTTCTCTAACTTTAAGACTGAAAATATATAAGTAATAGTACTTATCTATCCATCTTCGGTGCGGCGTATTAAGTGTTACCTGAGAAATGTTTGAGTGGAGTCATCAGTTCGGTTTAACGTGTAAGCGGTGACCAGGCGGAAGGATGCTGCCGATGCCTGCTGGCTGTGTGCCGGGATCCCCACCACTGTTACCAGCATCAACGCCGCACCTAGAGTAAGGGAAAGATGGTTGTATGGTTTATGACAATACACATTTCATTCGTTCATGTAAATTATCTTTGTAGTGTCGAGTACAATAATTTCGGATTAGTGATGATTATAGATAGAGTTTCTTTATAGCGGTAAGTTCGATAATTACAGAATAGTTTACCACTTCCAACGCAATCGCAGAATAATTCCTCTTGGAAGTTGATAATCTGCGTATAGTGTCGTACAATAATCACACACCAGTTCCTTTAGGTAAACTATTTGTTATATTGGCTAATATGATAATTATAGAATGGTCAATCAACAATGTTTCCACTAGGACGAATAACCCCACTCGCTTATGAAACCTCAGTTCCATGGTATAGCAGGTCGACGTTTTACTTAAAGAATATCCACACCTTTCCAGTTTTGGATGCTAACCGGGGTAAGAACATAAGAACATAAGAAATAAGGGAAGCTGCAAGAAGCGACCAGGCTTACACGTGGCAGTCCCTGTATGAAACACTCCTACCTATTTCCATCTGTTATCCCCATCCATAAACTTGTCTAATCTTCTCTTAAAGCTCTCTAGTGTCCTAGCACTAACAACATGATTACTGAGTCCGTTCCACTCATCTACCACTCTATTTGAGAACCAATTTTTTCCTATCTCCTTCCTAAACCTAAATTTTTCAAGCTTGAACCCGTTATTTCTTGTTCTACCCTGGTTGCTGATCCTAAGAATTTTGCTTACATCTCCCTTGTTATAACCCTTATACCACTTAAAGACTTCTATCAGATCCCCTCTTAACCTACGTCTCTCTAGAGAATGTAAATTTAACCGCTTCAACCTCGCTTCGTAAGGAATACTCCTCATCCCCTGTATCCTTTTAGTCATTCTCCTCTGTACTGATTCTAATAGACCTATATCTTTCCTGTAATGTGGGGACCAGAACTGCACAGCGTAAACTCAATCATCTTCCAAGACTGAATAACATTATGCTTGTGGCGCTTCCTGGCTTTCCACTTTCCCTTACATATCCAGTCACGCGGCAATTTCAAAATACACGTTAGAATATTTTCGCGAACGGTGAGTTTATTTGACGGTTTAAAATTGTTTGGATTTGTCACACACGTGACTACTCTACCACGGAACCAGGTGCCTGCCTCTCAACTCGTGGCGCTGCCACGTGTATAGCTTGAGGCATACTGGATACGTGACCTCTAGCAGGCTACCAAGCCGATAACGAGGGGTGGAGTTCCATCGAGCTTCAGTCTCCTCCAAGGGTCGCTACAGCTCTGAGTTCGCCTTAGCATACGCTGGGAGCCTCATATACACTCGAGAGCGGTGGTAAGAGTTACACCAGTGTTACACACCCACACACACATAAACACACACACACACACACACAAACACATTTATATTTATTTTCTATTATGTATATGTAAAGGTGTTTATTTTTGTAATTTGTATCTATATGCATTTACTAACTTGGCTTAAGTTATTAACTGAACCAGTCTTTTAAGTTATTCAGTCCAGTTCAGATTGCCACTCCTTGTTACTTACTTTTACTTACTTAAATAATGTTCAATTTTGTATTGTTACTTAATTTAAGGGTTAACTTTAAGATATTAAGTACCAGTTAAAATGTCTCCTTTTCTCTTTTCTTTTTACCCTTCCATTGTTAGTGTGAGCAACACCCCTTCATGGTCCATCCCCTAGAGTTCAGTCTCTCTCTCTCTCTCTCTCTCTCTCTCTCTCTCTCTCTCTCTCTCTCTCTCTCTCTCTCTCTCTCTCTCTCTGACATGTACGGCATAGAAATGGTTATATTATTTTACCTGGAGATTTATATTTATTAGAGGAGCAACACAGGCAAATAATGGACACGTCAAGTGCAATCCAGTATCGAGCTCAAGTATTTTGTCTTGATCCTTTTTTTCATTAACCGGCCAATTTACTTGACGTATTAACAAAAGGCCAATGAATTTCCAGTTTGACTTTTTCTTTCATAGTACAAAATGTTTAAGTGTTCGTTATTATTCGTATGAAAATTAACTTAAGTCTTCAATTACCCTTCATAGGACAGTTATTTTATTTTTTTTTCTTTTGTCATTAGAATTTTGTTTTATTGTTACTATTCATAAGATTTTTTTTTGTTTACTTTTATAGAAATATATATCTATGTTTTTATTACGACCCAAAGAACAATGAACGTAAGATTTAATGCCATTTACTGGACAAGCAATATTCAAGTTCACGTTACCATCCCCCGTCCTTGCAATCAATCAGCCAAGCTTTCAACGTGCAAGAGAAATGCCGTGTCTTCTCACGTCCCTCTACCCAACAACTGTCGCCCCGGGGACGCACAGAGGGACAAGTGTTCTGAGTGGAGCATTGGCGCGAACGTGACTGACGGTGAGGGAATTAACTCAAAACATAACAACCACTGGCCAACGAAATTATTCCTAAAACAAGCAACGTTTATGAATACTGAAAATTATTCGTTCCATTTAGTATGATGTAAATTAGTCTCTCTCTCTCTCTCTCTCTCTCTCTGCGGTAATGATAACATATCTTGTAGTTGTGTCAAAGTATCATTCATTTAATCTCTCTCTCTCTCTCTCTCTCTCTCTCTCTCTCTCTCTCTCTCTCTCTCTCTCTCTCTCTCTCTCTCTCTCTCTCTCTCTCTCCTACCTACTAAACACGCCACCTACAAATTCTCTCTCAATATACCACGCGTATAAATAATCTTCCACCTTGTATACAGCTGCCATCAATTTCCCCCTGCAAGCTGTGAGTTATCCCGCACTCTACGCGCCAGTAATGAAAAATAAGGAGGCTGTGGCGTCCAAGTTGGTGGGAGATGCATCGCGCCATCATATGCACACACTGACACGGCACGAGCAAGGGGAACGTGTGTGTACATGCTGCTTCGTGTTTGTGAGTTATGCGAGTTTTCTTTGGCTATTTTACTGTGTTAATGCTGCAGTTTATAACACTAAAAAGCACTGTATGTAATTATAACAGGCATCTACGATAAAGAAAATAGATCAAATTTTTTTTTTTTTTTTTTCACTGTAATGCGCTAAACTTTGCAACACAAAGTACTGCACACAATTTTAATAATCACATACGTATGTACAAGACAGCAAATTACAGTAGAATTTTTTTTTTTTTTTTTTCATTATGTAATGAAGGGAAGAAAATGAGAGAGTAGTTTATCAGTACAAAGCTGTGTGTCATAAGCAGTGAACAAGCTTAATCACAGACCTGTTATCAAAGGCCACACTGGTAATTAGTCTGGCTCAGGTTTTTTTTTTTTTTCTTTTTCCTGTGAATGATGCAGAATCCTTGCTAAATAATAATTAAAATCCCAATAAAGACCTAGAAAACTATAATGACTATTACTACAGCCTGTGAAATGTTGCGATAAGACGTAGAAATGTTTGATAATGTTGTGCGTCCTCATCCAAGTCAGATTCAGTGGGAACACGTTCTCCCTGGCCGTCCTTGTCCACATGTCACATTCGGTGCAGTTCAAACTGAAGTAAAAAATGCACCACCAGTTTTGTTCACGTGACAATGGTCAGGGTCAGACTGCGCTGTGTCTTGTGTCTCCACGAATACCTCTGGCTGCTTCAATTGATTGGTTCGTTTTTCTTCCTCTTTTTTTATTCATTTTATTTATTTTTCTTCCTCTTTTTTTATTCATTTTATTTATTTACTTATTTCTTTTTCTTTTTTTTTTTTTTGTTATGGTTAGTGGAAGACATGCCTGTGTTAAGTACTGTGGCAGGTGGGGAGGTGTCGTGATGCACCTGTACTCCACACTCAGGTGATGAAGTAACAAATATACATTCGTACCTTAATAACAAATCGTAATTTAACCACTTAATCATAGCGACAAAATAAAATAAAAAAATTAAAATTAAAAGTCTAGAGTTGAAAAACAGTGTGTTATGCAAGTCAGTAAACAAATGACAGCTTTGGTGGCAAGATAAAAACAAAAAAGTGTTGCAGTTTTATACGGTAATCGTAGTGAATATCCTTCCCAACATTAAAAAAATAAAAAAAACCAATGGCTATGTCTTGTATGAATTAATTTTATTTAGTCCACCAGCCGTTCCTTGGAATCTACTCCAGGGTGACTATAACAAGTTTGCATTTGCTCCGTTTCCTAATACTCTCCTCCTGCATACTGGATTCCCTGTCGCCCGCCCTCCCCTTATCTCCCTGAAGCATTCCAACACTGTCTTGCTATCTGATGAGGCACTACACACTACTTTAGTCAGCACAACACTTCACACAGAGTTAAATATCCTTATTTCCACGTTCCTGATCCTACCGTAACAATATACATGAATACACAATTTTATGTGTGGCAAGAGGACTCTTCTATAATCATTATAAGAAGGAATAAAAAAAAAAAAAAGCCGTAGAGGACAAGAGACTTTATGGCGCACAATATTTCACTGAGACACGAGTGTTCATTTTTCCGCGTCTCTTCAGCATACATACAGATGAGGGGCGCTGCACTAAGGGGACGTGACTGGATGAGCGCGGGTAGGGTGGCCATGAATGCGGTGGAATGGCGGCCCTGATGGTGGTCATCCACCCATTAAGTGTTCCCCGCCCCTCAACTAAGAGAATAAAAAGTAAATAAAAAACAGTTTTTTTTTAAATATTGACCCATAAATAATTTACCGTTACATGGACACTTTTAAGTCTCAACACACTGCCGGTGGCTGGGAGCACCAAACACTGATGCTGAGGCACGCTAAAAAGGCAATCAAGGAAGGTCAGTACCCCTCTACACTAGGATATTTAAGCTTCCGAGTAAAATAATAAGAGCTTGCTCTCTCTCTCTCTCTCTCTCTCTCTCTCTCTCTCTCTCTCTCTCTCTCTCTCTCTCATGGTAATTAGTGCACCAGGACTCCCCACATGTGCACTACACGTGGTGATGGCGGCACGAACGGAATGAATTAAACATACGAGTTAGTCGGCAGCCAATCATCGTATTACCAAGGCTAATCAGGTGCTCACTCCCGCATGTTTTGGCAGACTAACGACCCTCACTGAATTAATTACGAGGATCACTTATATTTCTTAACTCTTACAAACACAAGGTCTCATCCTGGAACCCTCTGCTCTTGTGTGACGATAACAAGCTCAACTTTGCTTTTCATTTTTTTTTTAGTACCGCAGCAGCAGCAGATGAATACTCTAGCTAATATTTTCATCTTTTCAATGTCTGCCGTTTTCTAGAATCTTTGTCTTATTTGACCTACTTTCCACTTTCCAAAATGACCCAGGTGACCTCGTTTCTCCCATTCCCTATTATCACCATATCCGTAAAAAATGTCCTGCCTTTCTACATCACGTATAGCTACTATTGTCAACACCATCCAAACTATACTTAACTTCTTAACTACTTTCCCTGTTCCCTGTTCTTCTCTGAAAGGTACTAATCGTGATCACCTTGACGCAAGTGTTCTAAGAAATATGAGGCACCATTCTTGTTCTCTGTAAAACAAGTGTATTTGAGAAAGAATTAAAAATATACCACTTTAATACTGTAAGATTTCCTAGTGATATCCCATTGCAAGCACTTCTGACCTCCTATAAGATTCATTGAAGACATCATACCAATATCAACATCACCAAGTGTTGAAATTACAAGGATTAGGTAAAGACAATCAGTCACTGCTAGCATCCAAACTAATATTATATTCCTCTCCCTCCTTTGCATAATTGATCTTTCCAAGCTTATGATGCAAGGCTGAACCTTCAATATAAGCAAGTCGTTATAAGAATTAAGTATATCAAAATCACACGAAAGAGGAAGAATGACTGGCTTTCAATATCCTTCTTAAATTAATAAGCTTGTTCTTCTTCCTCACACTTCCACAAAATGAATTTCCACAAATAGATGACCAAAGCGACATTAAATTAACTAAAGTAAAATCCACATAAATAAAACACTAGAAACACGAAAAAAAAAATAACGAACTATTCTCAATCCCAAAGTTGGATTCTTCTAATATAAATATGAGAGAGAGAGAGAGAGAGAGACAGTCACCCCACCAAGCGCCACTCGGCAGGATGTCCACTGTCCACTAACCAGCAAGGCCACGTAGCAAGCTCCACCTCACTGTTTACTCTCACTCCACTCCATTAAGAGAAAATTGAACTTGTGTGTACAGTAATGTGTGGCGGGGGATTCAGGATAATGTAGGTGGATTACTGAACAGAGTATTTGATACGGTTGAGGATAATACACACACACATACACACACACCTCTCTCTCTCTCTCTCTCTCTCTCTCTCTCTCTCTCTCTCTCTCTCTCTCTCTCTCTCTCTCTCTCTTTCCACTTCTATTTCCACAAATAATTTATATTTCCACAAATAATAAGTAATAAGTTAGTAGAATAAAAAAGAAAAAAAAAACAGCGAAGCAGCATTATTTTTCTCCCCAGCAGACTTGATGACGTCAGCCATGATGGCGACGCGCACCGCTGCCAACACACCCCGAGACATCACCGTCCTCTACAAAAGGTTCTGTCGAAATGGAATGGAAAATAAGAGGCGAAGAGAGTGCGGAAATCCATTCATCAACAACGCAATCGTGACATAATCTGATTTACGCTAAAATGAGACTTGTTAGGGGGAACAGTTACTGCGCAGGTGGTTCTCCACTAGCATAGATAACCACCATCAGATCAATCAGTACTACACCACTGCTATAGTATCTTCCTTACTTAATAGATAATGCCAATGGAACAGTTAAGATTAACAAACATCGAATAAACACCACAAAGTAACGAGCCAGAGGGAGGGAGCTTTAAAAGTCGAGGAGACGAGATCCTTCTATCCTTCTCCTCCCTTTCCTCTCTCCCACTTTAATCAACATAAACACGTATCTTTTATTTCAAAAGTAGAGATTCAGAATAAGATTTGCACGTGCTTCTGTCACTTCACACATAACAAATAAGCAGTACTTATGGTAGAATTCCATTAGTCTTATTACCTACGTGTTATATTTGCATCGACATTTAAGGGTGCCAACATTTCCGAAATACGATTCAGCGCTGGCAAATATTGTAATGCCTTAAAAGTACATTTTTACAATCTTCTTCACTCTGAACAACAAAATGAATGAAACGACTAAATACAGTAGTGAGTGGTACGGCAGAACATCGTTTGAGACACACTGAAATAGAATATACTAAATAGAAAATGGAAGCAGAGCACAGATGTATCGCAAAGGTTGGTACTCCTGTCCGCTACCGCTTGTTCCGTCACTTCGCTCCTCCGATAGTCATCACCACCACTGTTTTCCCACTGTAACGACCAGAATACTGGGCTCGATTTGTACTCAGTGACGTTGTAATTGCTTGATAAGCATGTATGTAATGAGTGGATTCACGTGGAGGTGGGGAAGCGAGGGTGTGCGAGGTGATTTACGAACCTGCCGAAACAGGGAAGCCAGAGAGCAGCTGCGCGCCTGACCTCTCATGCCCCTGCCTGCCTACTTCCACCTGTACGCCTGTCCGCCTATATTTCCTATATGTATTGTTGTTTACTCGCCTTCGTGAAATGCAGCTGGAGAGCGTGCGTGTGGCTTTTCTTCCTGCCCCCTACTTCCAACGTAACACCACTCCCTGCAATCACACCTACCTTGCACATGTACGATATTGCCTCTGGAATCATTAAGTTTAATAAACAACAAAGCATTAACATTAATTACAACTCCCGGAGAGCTTCAAGAGTCAAGACAAGACGTTACCAAACAAGCCTACCCACTAACTACCCTTATATAGTTCTCACTCCTTCACCTCAATTTAACTCATACTACGGTGGAAATCAAGACAAATCTCACCTTCTGTTTCCACAACGTAAAGGCCCACACGTCCATCACCATATATCGTCACGAGGGTTCTTTCACGCTCACTCAGTACAAAGCAACAGCACTACGCATCGCCGCTGCTACCTGAGACTGCAGGGAGGCGCCGGCGAATGACTGCGGCTTGTGCCCACCTGTGACGTAATTCTCGGATGGCCATGTGCAGGGCTACCAACTCTTCCACCACGACATACCTGCGGAAGGTGGACGTTTATCTGTAAATATATGATTACAGATAAAGGATATACATACATGCAATACATACATATACATACATACATACATTCATATGGCAGTGTCAAAAGTATATATATTGAACCATGAAACTGACCCAAAACACACACACACACACACACACACACACACACACACACACACACACATATATATATATATATATATATATATATATATATATATATATATATATATATATATATATATATATATATATATATATATATATATATATATGTCCTGTCTAGTCCTTTGCTCCACTATGATCCCCCGTCCTAGCCTTCCCCTTTCCCTCCTACCCTCCTACTCCCACACACGCTCGTCCTAGGCTTGGAAGCACAATGTCTGCACGAATTAACTCAAACAAAAGTCATCTGTCATCTACCACGTCAAAGCTTTCAATACCTAACACCAAACATTATTCCAAAGTACACGCAGATCCAGAACACACACACACACACACACACACACACACACACACACACACACACACACAGTGTCAAGCATACATCTCAGAGTTGTCAAGACAAGATAAAAGATTTTTTGATAACGAAGGTAATGATATTATGACGGAAATGAAGCTACGTTAAAGTAAATTAATTTCATAGCACGGGCGTCTCTCTCTCTCTCTCTCTCTCTCTCTCTCTCTCTCTCTCTCTCTCTCTCTCTCTCTCTCCATCGGGTGTTTTTCCGTTCCTCTGTTAATTCCTGATTATATAGATGGGAAATATCTTGCTAGCAGAGAGAGAGAGAGAGAGAGAGAGAGAGAGAGAGAGAGAGAGAGAGAGAGAGAGAGAGACGTACACTGACACTAAATAAACAGTGTTTGCATAACAATTTTCAGCCGCACTCAAACTGAACACTGGTTTCATCGCATGTTGCACGACGGTATCAAACCTACACTCCACAGAAATAAAATAAACCAAGCACTGAAACCACACATTTCTTTTTCCTGCATACCACATTTTGTCTCAGAAAACGTAACGAGGTGCTACGTGTATCCACTGGGCTGAGTTATTCCTCATAGAAACTTTTATGAAAACAAAAACAACAACAAAA
>NC_087180.1:245000-295000 GCF_035594125.1 Scylla paramamosain
TTTTTAATGTGCATTATATTACTTCTTTAGTACCATTTCAATAATTATATGAGATTCAGCTAAGGCAAAATACAAATTTCTTTATTAATAATTAACAAAAGAAAAAATAACAAATGGAATCAATGAAATTACAGGATTTGCTAGAGTGGTTGTTATATATGGACGTAATGAGTGTAGCACTGTACACACTCACGGTAGTCACGGGTTAGGGTTGTGGGGAGGAGGGGGGCCATGGACAAGGATCATGTATGAAAAGTGGGCAACGACCAGAAAAAGTTTGGGAACCACTGCTCTAAACTAGGCTACTACTGCTACTTATACTACTACTACTACTACTATTACTGCTACAACTACTACTACTGATCTCTCTCTCCCTCTCTCTAGCTTCGTGTTTCTGGTATTAATGGAATACGCAGTCATCAGTGTGATAATGGGAGACGAATCACACTTGCGCAAATTGAAGAACTGCGCAAAATATGGAAGCGCAAAAATTAATTTCACAACTGTCAAGGTACGTTTGTGTGTTTGTGCGTTTCAATGTCATAAATGTGAAGATAGTAAGTTTTGAAATGATAACAAATCCCCAATTCTCTCTCTCTCTCTCTCTCTCTCTCTCTCTCTCTCTCTCTCTCAGCAAAGAAGGGCACAGGCCATCAAGGTGGACAGGCTGGCTAGGTTTATCTTCCCAATCACCTTTGCTGTTTTAAACTTCATCTACTGGGCAACCTTCTGGGAGTACCTGTAGTAGTAGTAGTAGTAGTAGTTATAGTAGTAGTAGTTGTAGTAGTAGTTGTAGTGTTTGGTTGCAGAATTAGATTACAACAACGATTTTTTTTCAATTTCTTCAGTATTATTTAATTTTTTCTCATTTTTTCAGCGTTTCTTATTTTTTTCATAATTTTTCATCATTTCCCTCCATTTCTTTCAGCATTTCTCCATTTTTTTCAATATTTTTCACAATTTTTCCCCCTATTCTCTTCACCTCTTCTTATTTTCTAGTATATATGTGTCATGAAAGTAGTAGTAGTAGTAGTAGTAGTGGTGGTGGTGGTGGTTGTAGTAGTAGTAGTAGTAGTAGTAATGCATATCTATTTACACTTATAAATGAAAAAAAGTAATATATATTTTTTTGTTGTGTTAAAATTTTGTGTATCTCTCTCTCTCTCTCTCTCTCTCTCTCTCTCTCTCTCTCTCTCTCTCTCTCTCTCTCTCTCTCTCTCAGTATGGTATGAAATCAATAAAACTCGTAATTACAAATAATTCTTTTTATTACTGACAAACATTATCAAGATTACAATAAATTATTATTATTATTATTACTATTATTATCATTATTACGGTTATTACTATTATTTTTACTGTTATTATTATCAAAGGTTGTAAAGACTGACAGACAGACATACAGACAGACAGACAGAGACAGACAAAAGAAAGATAGATAGAGGTGTGTGTCACTTTTGCCCGCATACCCACTACTGTCTGAAGGGGAAATCATACGGAAGGCTGCCAAAATGAGAATATAAACTTCAGGTTGACAAAAAAATGAAAATAAGCGTTGATATAATACAGGATCCTCACCTCTGGCAGGGAGCAGAAAAGGGTGTATTAAGATTTCGGTCAGTTAAAAGAATTGTGATTGCTTTCGTAATAAAAACTTATCCAACAAATAAAGGTACTTGGTCTATTCTTATTCCGAAGGATCGTATATTGATTAACGGTTGTTATAAAGTTAACTGCTCCAGGAATTGAAGATACACCAAGGAGTGGACGAGTTAACGAGGGGGCGAGAACGAGCGGTACAAGTCATAAATGAATAATAACAACAAAAACAAAGATAATATTTGATCCATGAAGTAAAACAAACAACACATCAACACACACATTGTCATCGATCTATCTCAGTGCGCATACCTGTCCCATCACCACGAGTGCATTGTGTTTAGTGGTCACCTGCAATAATTAGGACAGCCACGCACGCACGGTCACGTGACGCACCTATTACTGAGGGCGGCCGCGGGCACAGGAGGCGAGTGCTCTTCCTTGCCTTCATTCCACTTTGTGACGCATTCACTGACTGTGCGTGAGCGTGGCGGGGTGCAGAGGTGCGTGAAGGAGTATTGCACCATCCGTAGCAGCTTCATATTATTAAGGTGCGTGAAAGCAGAGTGTGTGTGTGTGTCTAGAGAAATTGAGCGAGGTAATGAGCGTCGGCTGTGTGGTTTAAAATGTTCGTATTTTGTGTCATGTGGTGTGAGTGAGTGAGTGAGTGAGTGCGTGAGTGTGACGCTGTGTGGAGTTACGTTTAGGTCTGCTTTATCAACTTTATTAACGTCACATGTCTAAGGTGAGTGAGAGTGACAGTTACGTGGTGTTAGTGTTTCTTAATTTGTGACCGCAATTGTCACCCCCACTAATTACATAACCTGATTAGGATTTCGAGCCGTTTTTTTTTACAACTGTCGCCTGTCGCTAAGCCATGACCCCATCCAGCATTGCAGCTAGGTTTAAGATTCTTTCAATTTTGACAATATCTCGTGAGTGGCTTTAAAATACTCGTTACTTAGGTTTCCAGTGGCTCGTAGCAATATTAGGAATGATACACGCAAGCTACCATGCCTGGAATGGACTGGAATGACCTAAAATCTGGAAACAAGCAAGCTACCGTGCCTGGAATGGACTGGAATGGCCTAAAATCTGGAAAAATGTTTTGTGATTCCAGTGAGGTTAAAACAAGTATATTTTCTGACCTAAAATCTGGAAACAAGCAGGCTACCATGCCTGGAATGGACTGGAATAGCCTAAAATCTGGAAAAATATATGTTTTGTGATCCCAGTGAGGTTAAAACAAGTATATTTTCTGACATTTCTCTTAGGTTTATTTGCAGTTAGAGGTGATGTGTGGTTAGAATTGTGATGTGGTAGAGCTGTGGTGAATGTGTCCTGTGGTGGAAGACTGGGTGTGTGGTGTTGGGGGGAGGGGGCAGGAGACAAGGAAAATCAGGTTAGGTTAAGTTAGCTTAGGTATTAATTGTTTCGTACTAGTAGTACTAGCAGTAGTACTATTATTCCAGAATGCCGAACAACTCCGACATGGTAAAAGGGGCAAGACGACTTGGTAAAAGGGGCAAGCAGTCTTCCTTTCTCTTCCTCTTCCGTTTTTGCCAAATCATTATCATCCTCTTCCTCCTCCAAGACCAAAGGAGGAGGAGGAAAACAAGTCAAAGAAGGAAAGAATTCGGGAACGGGTGGAGGTGCAGGGGTGTCATCTGCTGCAGGAGAGAGAGCTTGCGTACAAAAAAATTCTACTTCTACAACGGGTGGAGCAGGGACATCTGGCAACAATGCAGCATCCTCCTCCTGCACCTCTTCCTCTGCCTCCAAAGTTCGATTTGTGGGCCAACCCAGCTCGGAGGTAAGATAGTGCTAACCCAAGCCAAGCCAGTTATTTCCTTGAGCCCTCAGTGGGAAAAATAATGAAAACAGATGCTTGAAGTGAAGAGATAATTAGAGGAAAATGGAAACATATTGAAAAGTGTTTATATTGAAGTAGAAAGAGGAAAAAAATAGTTTGTGGGGGAATATAGATGAAAATGTGATTAATTATAAAGTACACAAGTTTTGACCTTTGAGGGAAGAAGGAAAGGGATTAAAAAATTGTGAAGGAAAGATAGATAAGAAATGTGTGATTTTGTAAAATGATAATAATAATAATAATGCCTTTACTATTACTTAGCAAGGAGTGAAAATACTGGTTAACTCTTGCACTAGGGAGGTGGACAGAATAGTGGTGAAGGACTGAGTATACAGATTAACTCTTGCACTAATGGATGGATGTCACAAGAAAGTCGCTGTTTACTGGAATATTACTGATAAATCAACACTGTTTTCACCCACACAGCATGTAATGACGGTGCTGGAGCTCCCCGAGGATCCTGACTACTCCTTGAAGAAATCTATTGATGCCTCAGTGAACGAGGTTGTTAACGTCGCTAAGCTGCTGCTAACGGCCACGGATGAGGGGAGATCTATTGGTGCCTCCATGAACGGGGTTGTTAACGTCGCTGAGCTGCTGCTAACGGCCACGGATGAGGTGAGAGACCTAGACAGATATTAAGAAAAGAATAATATACAAATTAAATCACCACCTCACCTGACCTGACCTCTACGCCCCCACAGGTACGGAAGCTGATCCTTAACGAGTGCGACATGGTTCTGCAGTGCAAAGTATGCAAAAATTTGTTCAGCTCGGTCGATAATTTCTTGACGCACAAACGAATTTACTGCCAGGAAGAGTTTGCTGATCGGACACTTCTTCACCGCGTAAGTTGTTGTTGTTGTAGGGGGGACTGTAGTAGAAGAATCGTTGTTGCTGTTCTTGTTGGAGGGATTGTGGCCTGCGTAGCCTTTGAATTCAACAGATGTACGGCTTCCCTCCACACACACACACATATGTGCGCAAAGTTTACATGTGTACTGGAGAGAGAGAGCGAGAGAGAGAGAGCCCCTCCTTCCCCTTTTCTATGATGAAGCCCCTAACTTCCCTAAGCGGGTTTAAATTGAAACAGTAATAATAATAATAAATGAATAAATAAACAGATGAATAGATGAGGTGAGAACACGAAAAAAACTTTTATTTTAAACGTTTACAACACGATTTAATAATAAAGAAAATGAAAAAAAAACAAATGATCATTACCTTCGGTATTTCCTCGGCAGCTGAACGTTTTTCTAACTTTTGTAGTTCTCGAAATTAAGTAAATGAAAAAATATATCGTTATATTATCAGCGTCGCTTATTTCTATTTCTATTTTTTTCGGTACTTAAAAATGTTTTTGAGAGAGAGAGAGGCATAGGAATAGGACTCTTTCGCTAATTCTCTCTCTCTCTCTCTCTCTCTCTCTCTCTCTCTCTCTCTCTCTCTGAGAGAGATCGACAGCCTACCCCCATCCCCACCCTAATCACCACCTTCCAACAGGCAACACCCGCTTCGCAACACCCGAGACTCTTTCTGTACACCAGCGTTCCCATCACGGCCCCATGAGTTGGATATCCACCTGTCCCATCCGCCAGGCCTCCTTTGTCACCACGTTGGCCGTGACTGAGCAGCTGGAGAAATGTTCGTATTTTTGCTTCTACTGCCGCTGATGCTGCTGGGGTGGGCGTGCGGGTGCTGGTGGTGGTGTAGCGAGCGAGTGCTGTTGGTGTTTGAAGGGTTGTGTAGAGAGAGAGGGTTGTAGTGAAGTTACAGTACTTTTTGTCAGGATCTAAGAGTTAAGATTTTTCTACAACTGTTATTGCTATTATTTTTTCTACAACTGTTATTGCTATTATTGTGTTTAACGCGTTAGTGGAAGTTACTTGGGGTTTCAACTTACGCGGTGAAGTGTCCGATCAGCAAACTCTTCCTGGCAGTAAATTCGTTTGTGCGTCAAGAAATTATCGACCGAGCTGAACAAATTTTTGCACACCTTGCACTGCAGGACCATGTCGCACTCGTTAAAGATCAGCTTCCGTACCTGTGGGGGCGTAGAGGTCAGGTCAGGTGAGGTGGTGATTTAATTTGTATATTATTCTTTTCTTAATATGTCTCTCCTCATCCGTGGCCGTTAGCAGCAGCTTAGCGACGTGAACAACCCCGTTCATGGAGGCACCAATAGATCTCCCCTCATCCGTGGCCGTTAGCAGCAGCTTAGCGACGTTAACAACCTCGTTCACTGAGGCATCAATAGATTTCTTCAAGGAGTAGTCAGGATCCTCGGGGAGCTCCAGCACCGTCATTACATGCTGTGTGGGTGAAAACAGTGTTGATTTATCAGAAGGAAGAGGAGGATGCTGCAATGTTGCCAGATGTCCCTGCTCGACCCGTTGTAGAAGTAGTATTTTTTTGTACGCAAGCGCTCTCTCTCCTGCAGCAGATGACACCCCTGCACCTCCACCCGTTCTCGAATTCTTTCCTCCTTTGACTTGTTTTCCTCCTCCTCCTTTGGTCTTGGAAGAGGATGATGATGATGATTTGGCAAAAACGGAAGAGGAAGAGAAAGGAAGACTGCTTGCCCCTTTTACCAAGTCGTCTTGCCCCTTTTACCATGTCGGAGTTGTTCGGCATTCTGGAATAATAGTACTACTGCTAGTACTACTGGTACTACTGCTAGTACTACTAGTGCTAGTAGTAAACAATTAATACCTAAGCTAACTTAACCTAACCTGATTTTCCTCGTCTCCTGCCCCCTCCCCCCAACACCACACACCCAGTCTTCCACCACAGGACACATTCACCACAGCTCTACCACATCACAATTCTAACCGCACATCACCTCTAACTGCAAATAAACCTAAGAGAAATGTCAGAAAATATACTTGTTGTTTTAACCTCACTGGAATCACAAAACATATATTTTTCCAGATTTTAGGCCATTCCAGGCATGGTAGCTTGCTGGTTTCCAGATTTTAGGTCATTCCAGTCCATTCCAGGCATGGTAGCTTGCGTGTATCATTCCTAATATTGCTACGAGCCACTGGAAACCTAAGTAACGAGTATTTTAAAGCCACTCACGAGATATTGTCAAAATTGAAAGAATCTTAAACCTAGCTGCAATGCTGGATGGGGTCATGGCTTAGCGACAGGCGACAGTTGTAAAAAAAACGGCTCGAAATCCTAATCAGGTTATGTAATTAGTGGGGGTGACAATTGCGGTCACAAATTAAGAAACACTAACACAACGTAACTGTCACTCTCACTCACCTTAGACATGTGACGTTAATAAAGTTGACGAAGCAGACCTAAACGTAACTCCACACAGCGTCACACTCACGCACGCACTCACTCACTCACTCTCACACCACATAACACAAAATACGAACATTTTAAACCACACAACCGACGCTCATTACCTCGCTCAATTTCTCTACACGCACACACTCTTCTTTCACGCACCTTAGTTATATGAAGCTGCTACGGATGGTGCAATACTCCTTCACGCACCTCTGCACCCCGCCACGCTCACGCACAGTCAGTGAATGCGTCACAAAGTGGAATGAAGGCAAGGAAGAGCACTCGCCTCCTGTGCCCGCGGCCGCCCTCAGTAATAGGTGCGTCACGTGACCGTGCGTGCGTGGCTGTCCTAATTATTGCAGGTGACCACTAAACACAATGCACTCGTGGTGATGGGACAGGTATGCGCACTGAGATAGATCGATGACAATGTGTGTGTGTGTGTTGATGTGTTGTTTGTTTTACTTCATGGATCAAATATTATCTTTGTTTTTGTTGTTATTATTCATTTATGACTTGTACCGCTCGTTCTCGCCCCCTCGTTAACTCGTCCACTCCTTGGTGTATCTTCAATTCCTGGAGCAGTTAACTTTATAACAACCGTTAATCAATATACGATCCTTCGGAATAAGAATAGACCAAGTACCTTTATTTGTTGGATAAGTTTTTATTACGAAAGCAATCACAATTCTTTTAACTGACCGAAATCTTAATACACCCTTTTCTGCTCCCTGCCAGAGGTGAGGATCCTGTATTATATCAACGCTTATTTTCATTTTTTTGTCAACCTGAAGTTTATATTCTCATTTTGGCAGCCTTCCGTATGATTTCCCCTTCAGACAGTAGTGGGTATGCGGGCAAAAGTGACACACACCTCTATCTATCCTTCTTTTGTCTGTGTCTGTCTGTCTGTCTGTAAGTCTTTACAACTTTTGATAATAACAGTAAAAATAATAATAATAACAATGATAATAATAATAGTAATAATAATAATAACAGTAATAATGATAATACGATAATGATAATACGATAATCGTAGTAATAATAATAATTGTAATCTTGATAATGTTTGTCAGTAATAAAAAGAATTATTTGTAATTACGAGTTTTATTGATTACATACGATACAGAGAGAGAGAGAGAGAGAGAGAGAGAGAGAGAAATACACCAAATTTTAAGACAACAAAAAAAAATATATATTTTTTATAAAATTTATAAGTAAATAGATATTCATTACTACTACTACAACCATCACCACCACTACTACTACTACTACTACTACTTTCATGACATATATACTAGAAAATAAGAAGAGGTGAAGAGAAAAATTGTGAAAAATATTGAAAAAATGGAGAAATGCTGAAAAAACGAGGAAATTGACGAAAAATTATGAAAAAAAATAGGAACGTTGTCAAAATAAGAAAAAATTGAATAATACTGAAGAAATAAAAAAATAAATAAATCGTTGTTGTAATCTAATTCTGCAACCAAACACTTCTACTACTACTACTACTACTACTACCCGGCCACTGATCTTCTTAAGTAACCATAACACCCCCTCCCGGCCACTGACCCCCGTCAGTAACCATCACATCCCCCGGCAACTGACCCGCTTAAGTAACCATAACAGCCTCCCCCAGCCGCTGACCCTGTTAAGTAACCATAACACCCCCCCTCCCGGCCACTGACCCCCGTCAGTAACCATCACACACAGTAAGTCAATCAGACAGTAGGTAAGTGAGTCATTCCGTCGTGTGGTAAAGGGAGAGAGAGGAATGATTGCCCTTCATCTTAAGGAGAATGAACAGAGAACCTTAGCCGAGACACACCGCCCTTTTATTAAGGTGAAGGACAATCATTCCTCTCTCTTCTTTTACCACAGTAGTTAAAGGGGTGCTTGGATGGTTGTTGATTCCCTCACACCCAGTAATCAAGTTGCTAGTTAAGTCATTGACAAGCTTTAAAAGAAAATATTTGTAGATAAGGATGGCATTTGGAAACTGACCCATGTAGGCGTGATAGCTTCATACAGTTCATCAGTTTATATATATTTAATTTTAGTTTGCTGTTTTATTGCATTTTATCAGCATTGTGAAGATACAACAGTTACCTATCAGCGTAGGAACTGGATGAAAATTTGGTTTACTGTGGAGGAATATTGGACAGAGAGAGAGAGAGAGAGAGAGAGAGAGAGAGAGATAACAAACAGTAAGGTGTCAATGAGTCTACTTTTAGAAACCATGAACCTTGAAACACAAACAAGCAACACGCTTAAAAACATACAAGTACCCTCGCATTATTCCTAGGGGTCGGCGCATCGAGGCTCCTGCGACAGGTGTGCGGGAGTGTGAGTGAGCCCTTGATTAACGGACTCGTGTATTAATGAGGAGATTAATAATACTACATAATCACAGACCTTGCTTACATTGTGTTCGGATAAGTTTTGTGGATATTTTGGGATGTTGACAGTGCTTTGAGTATATTTTGCATGTTTAAGCGTGTGTTGGATGTGTTTGGGTGTTGTTTTTTGGGTATTGTAGGATATTTTGAGTTTCGGGTTTCTTAAGCGTGTTTTAGGTGTGTTCGAGTTTTGTGGGAAAATGTGAGGCTTTGTAGGATATCCCGTCTTGTTCTTCGGTTCATTCTCTCTCTCTCTCTCTCTCTCTCTCTCTCTCTCTCTCTCTCTCTCTCTCTCAGTAGTTCGACGGATTTTCAATGGTGTTTCTTTATAATAATTGGTGTGTTTTTTGTTTTAAGTGTGTTTTTGGGTGTATTTATGGGTGTTGTTTTGAATGTGTTTTAGGGGTGTTTAGGTGTGTTTTGGGTGTATATTAGCTGTTAGTGTGTTTTGGGTATAATTTGGGCGTTTAAGTGTGGTTTAGGTTTTTTTTTGGTGTATTTTACTTGTTTTGAGTGTTGTGGAGTGTTTTGAATATCTTATGGGGTGTTTTGGTGTGTTTTGGAAGATTTTGTGGGTATATTGGTGTTGTGAGTGTGTTTTGAGTCTATTTTGGGTGTTTTATGTATTTTAAGTGAGTTTGGGTGTGTGCAAGGTCTTTTGAGTGTATTTGAGAGTGTGTGGGCTTTTTTGGGTGCGTTTGGTTGTGTGCTGTGTCTTTTAAGTGTATTTGAGGGTGCATGGGTGTGTTTCGGGTGCGTCTGATTGTGTGCGGGCTCTTTTGAGTGTATTCGAGTGTGTATGGCGGTGTTTTACATGCGTTTGGGTATGTGCGGGGTCTTTTGAGTGTATTTGAGTGTGTGTGGTGGTGTTTTAGATGCGTTTGGGTGTGTGGCAAGCCCCGGTTCCTTTCCTTGGCTGGCCTGTGCTGTCCTCACTGCTCACTCTGGCAAGCCCCGTCCCCTTTCCTTGGCCTGTGCTGTCCTCACTGCTCACTCTGGCACGCCCCGGTTCCTTTCCTTGGCTGGCCTGTGCTGTCCTCACTGCTCACTCTGGCACGCCCCGGTTCCTTTCCTTGGCTGGCCTGTGCTGTCCTCACTGCTCACTCTGGCACGCCCCGGTTCCTTTCCTTGGCTGGCCTGTGCTGTCCTCACTGCTCACTCTGGCACGCCCCGGTTCCTTTCCTTGGCTGGCCTGTGCTGTCCTCACTGCTCACTCTGGCACGCCCCGGTTCCTTTCCTTGGCTGGCCTGTGCTGTCCTCACTGCTCACTCCGCTTTATTCTTCGCATCACTAACTTCCTTGATTTATTGTGATTTTCGGTCATCGGGGATATTTTTTGTCGTTTTCCCCTCCAGTTTAGGTAGGTTGTAGATGTTTTTGCTTTCTCTAGTTGTGTTGCTTTCTACTGTTTTGTTGGTGTTGCATATCCGTCGACCATTAACATCTGCTTATGTTTTGCTTAAGTCGTCCTGAAACCGAGTTAAAAGCAATTAATGAGGAGGAGGAGAGGAGTAGGAGGAAGAGGAGGAGAGGAGTAGGAGGAGGAGAGGAGAGGAGAGGAGAGGAATAGGGAAAGAAGAGGAGAGGAGTAGTAGGAGTAGTAGTAGGAGTAGGAGGAGGAGACTTGGCCGTCTGTTTGCTGTTAAGGTTTTGTGTTTGTTTGTACATGAATGAAGGTAAAAAGTTAAGGTTTAGACAGGTATAGAGATGATAAAGTAATTTTTGTAAGATATCTTTTCTCCAACAATTTAATTAAACACTAGAGAGTACTGTGTATCTGTCTGTTAAAAGCTTTCGTATAGACATACATATATCAAGTAATAATAACGTAATTTTTCTTTCAGACTGTCAGATAATAAGAACGTTTAAAAATATACGTGCCTGTGTGTTGATGGTTTGCTGGTTAAAGTGCCTGAGTGCCTGCATGTTGTTGGCTTGGTGATTCAAATGCCTGAGTAAAGTTTGAAAGTTTTAGTATAGGTAGGTGTAGATAAAGATAATTTCATCGACGTAATTTTTCTCTCTTGGTTAATTACTAGTAAAAAAAAGCTGTATGCGACTGTTTGTTGTTGACTTGGTGATTCAGATACCTGAGTGAGGCTAAGCGGCTCCGGTATAAGCAGGTGTACAGATGATAAAGTAATTCTGGCCCCGCTGACTCGAGACACAATTACAGTGGGTTTTATTATGGACAGGTGAGTGGCGGGAGCGTGGCAGGGGTGGTGGTAGTGACTGTCTGCTCAACTTCCTCAGTGTTATAATGCTTACGTGTTTTTAATATTTATTCATATGTGATCAAGCTCTTTTTTTTTCCTCCTTCGTAGTTACATCTTTCTCTTTTTTTTCTTTCTATTGCTTTTTCTTTCTTTTCTTTTCTTTATAGGGTCTATTCTCTTATTTCCTCCTCCTCTTCGTCACTTACTTTGCCATCTTGCCTCTTCTACTAGTGGTTTATATAGGATAGTGATACAAACAGCCCAGTAAACATTTCAAAGTATGTTGCTGTTTATTTTCCTTTGCATTCCCTTGTATTCGCTCACTATTCTTATTATAATCCCAAATACGGTCTATCGTACCTCAATACTGTTTTGGTTTCTAGTACCGAACGGTTCCGAAACTGTACCGAAGAGATGCGAGTCGCTGATCAATCGTCAGTAGAATCGGTGCTGCTGCCCGACTACGTGGGTTGTATTTCTAGTTTGTCCTCTCGAACATTTTATTTGTGGCCAAGGTGAAACAGGACCACCGAATTCCTAACTGAAGCTTGTTCCCAGTGGCCTGGCAAGTATGTTGGGCTGGTAATGAGTGCATACGGACGTGTATTATTGGTGTGCAGTGAAAGAATTGCTGGTGAGCACGTCAGTTAAACTGGCGAGTGGTGTCGCTTCTGGGTCAGGAAGTAAGAGTTGTCAGATTATCATATGTAACACAATTTTATTCTATTTGTTTTGCATTTAAAATACGACTGTTAGATTGTTGAATCTCTTCAGTCCTTTTAACGAACAGTATTAAAAATGGAGTCTCAAGATCTCGAGACACAAAAATTTGAATGATTGATGGTGACAGTGGCGGCATGTGGCAAGGCTGTGCGCATCTACCTAACTCGTCTTCTACACCTAAGTAACCAATAGAATCTTGTAAGGCTCAGGGACACTAACATGTATGGGACCATATTCTTAAAACTTCCTCGCCTTCTCCCTCATATTTAGCAGCCGGTAATGAAAATTATTAAGGTTTTCAAGGGTGTTTTCACGACTCCAAAAATAGTTTAACAGCGATTCTGCAACATCAATAGCAAAACACCCAAGAAAATCCGGTAAATCTTCGCTGTGGAATTTGAAAATAGACTTGATGAGAGAAGTAAGCATTTAACACTGCCACTCCTTAGCATATCACAGACCATACATAACCTTTTCTTTCCATTCCACAGCACGACCAATCCTCTGCGTTGGAGGACACCGTGCACTGCCGCTGTGTGCGCTGCGGGGACGGCAGCCCTGGCTTTGAGGCGCATTTCTGGAGGTGAGGCTGAGAGAGTGATGGTATTAAGAGTGTGTGGTATATGTGTGTGATGGTATTGAAGGTGTGCTGTGTGTCTAGGTGTGTGCTACTGCGGGAAGAAAGCTGAAAGACGAAGAATATAATAAATTTAAAACATTAGTTTAGCACTTTAATTATATCAAAGTGCACATTGGAACCATAGTGACCAATGATGATGGTGAAAATGGTGATAATGATGATGATGAGATAGATGACGGTAGGACCTGAGAAAAGAAGTGAAAGAAATAGGGACAGTGAAGTGGTAGAGGATACTGTGAGGACACAAAATGTGGAGATGTCAGCAGTATCGGATGAAACGATGGTGGGAGTTGTGGAGAGTGCAAGATAGACACCTGGCAGTGAAATGAGGGGAAAGTTAGAGACGGTGAGGCAAGAATGACAATACAGGAATGATAAAAAAAAAAGGTTCAGGCTAGATAAAGAACTAGATGGAGAGATTAATTTAGAAGATTAGGTTAGATTAGATTACGTTAGCTTAGAAATTTTGCTGGTGTGGCATACAGTAGATAGACAGCGGAGAGACAAGGAAACTGGAGTTAGGTTAGTTCAGTTTAGTGTAGTTGACAAGTTTTACTGATGTGGTATGAACTCAACAGGCAGATGAGAGAAATAAGTAAAGATGGTTAAATGGCGATAATGATTATGGTGAAGGGTTGAGGCAGTGAGGAGTGTGTGTGATGACTGGCAGAGGTGGTGAGTGATGACAGAATGATGAACATGGCGTGGCATTCCTAGCGTGACACTACAAATAAAATAGCATCCTGGCCAGAACCGTTTTCTCTCTCTCTCTCTCTCTCTCTCTCTCTCTCTCTCTCTCTCTCTCTCTCTCTCTCTCTCTCTCTTTCTCTTATCTGGTAGTAAGAGGAAGATACATTTATAGTTGTATAAAAATCATGTTTTTATTGTTTTGGTTTAATATGTGCACAGTGGTTAATTTTAACTGTTCAGCAGAGGAAGACATACATTTTAGAAATTGCATTTTATCTGGACAAATTTTATTGAGAAGTTATTCTTGTACTGTTTTTATTATGTATGTTTTATCATCTTATGTTTGTGAATTTGTCAATAAACTAATAATAATGATAATAATCCAGCCCATGACACGTTGATGAGCCAGTGTCTCGCTAACGGTGCCTCGCTGACGATCACAAACAATGGAGATAAAGAACCGAAGTGTTTAAGGCAAAGGGACATGGATTTCTCGTATTGATAACACTTATTTATTGTATACGTGTGTTGGAAAGGGATGGGAAGCGAGTGGGGAAGAAAGAGAGAGAGAGAGAGAGAGAGAGAGAGAGAGAGAGAGAGAGAGAGGGGATGGGGTCTCCGCCAAAACCACTTCATGCAGTGCACACGCCCATTATCCTTCAGTGCCCATCCGGGAGGCGCCTTTACAACCTTCGCCATTTATGTAGCTGTTACTTATACCATGTTTGCTGCTGCTGCTGCTGTTATTACATCTACACCTGTTGCCAGTGATGGCTCTGTTGTTAGTGCTGTTACTGTTGTGCTTGTGAAACTGTAACAGCAGAAGCAGGAACAGCAGCAGCAGCAACAACAAAAGAAACATTGTTCCAATAAATGTTCAACATTTAATGCGCTCTGCGAATTATCCAGAGAGGCAATACCACAAAGGCAACCAGATCCTATTCGTTACTCTTCCCTGATGTACGTGGACACACACACACACACACACACACACACACACACACACACACACACACACACACACACACACACACACACACACACACACACACTTTTATTTATAACAATGTCTCTGCGGCTCTTTGGCCATCAGGAATAGCTTCTTTCGGGATGTACGGATTTCGTTCTCCATGTATCTTCAGCCAAAGGTATTTGTAGAAGCGTTCACACGGAGGAGCCAGGACCCCTGTCCTCAGAGTCCAGGGATTAACCACACCTGCAGCAATAAACATCTTTTTATTTATGCGTTAATAATGTGTTCTACGAACCACGCCACTGCAGACACGACCGTCAGGATATATATATATATATATATATATATATATATATATATATATATATATATATATATATATATATATATATATATATATATATATATATATATATATATATATATATATATATATATATATAACTTTATTATGTTTCACAGCTTTTTTTTCTATTCTGTAGTCCTCCCGCAGAAATCAATTCTGATATTTCATATATCATTAAGAGAGAAGTGGTCTGTTAAGACAACTTGTAATATTGTGTTAATGAAAAACAAATTTGTTACAAAAGCAGAATTAGACTAAAGCAATATTACGTTTACATAATTCAGTTACATGAAATTAGTATTGTGGAGCATGTAAAACTTATTATTATTAAATATCACTCATGCTTTGCTTTACCTGTAAAAATGGAGATAATGTTGGCGACAAGCAGACCGAGGATGAGGGACAGAATGCCCAAGTAGAAGTCAGAAATGTCATAGATGGTGTTTGATTCTGACCTGCAGGTGTAGAATAAAAGAGATGAAAATAAGAATTACTGCACGTAAACCTTCAGTAGTCAACAACGTTAACTACTTTTCATGGGTTATTCTTTAATTGAACATTTTCATTTATGTACACTGATGCTGTGATAGAAACGAAAAGAGTTATCCTTTTACAGCGGATTAGCACATGTACAGGTATTCATGTGGATCAGCTGGTTAATCATTTAAGTGGTAAAACAAAATCATAATGCCTTCGATACACAGATTAAACACTGGTCTGTTCCCTTTGATCCAGTCACTTTTATCAGACAGGAAGACCTGCCTCAGGGTACATGTGGGAGTGTTTCTACATTATGCAGAAGTGAGATACGATACTCCAGAGTTGTTTCAGAATTGGCTTAGTGTATGAAATTGTCTTGAGTCATTATTGTAACAGTTTATTGCCAACTCTTACATCACTATTAGTCCTGTTGACTTTCCATAAGCTTGGTCCGGCTGTGATTTCCTGACAACAAAGCCAACCACAGCACAATGATAACCTTCCCAAATGAAAGCAACTCCACAGTGGGCAGGTAAACTACGCAGATTTGCTCGTCTCCGACTGTAGTTCTCATCAGACTCAACTGCCCTGACACTAAAGCCACTTTATACATTTGGTACGATTTCATGGCCTGGAATCCACGTGTTCGCTGTTCGTGACTGGTGTCTGCTCTAGATTCAAGTGAAGTTAATGGAAAATTAGAAAGTGTCCGATACCAAAATTCGTAGACCCGTGTCAAGAGCCAAACGTTAATGAAGAGCTGTTGTAAGGATAGGACAGAATCAAATGGAGCATTTGGATTTAGTATGATGAATTAATTAAACTCTCCAGGATGAAGGATGGTGATTTTGTGGAGATATCCCTCCTATTGTTCTCCGAAACTGTGCCTCCGTGCTTGCACCTTGCCTAGTCAAACTCTTTCAGCTCTGTCTGTCAACATCTACCTTTCCTTCTTGCTGGAAGTTTGCCTACATTCAACCTGTTCCTAAAAAGGGTGACCGCTCTAATTCCTCAAACTACCGTCCTATTGCTTTAATTTCCTGCTTATCTAAAGTTTTTGAATCTATCCTCAACAGGAAGATTCTTAAACATCTATCACTTCACAACCTTCTATCTGATCGCCAGTATGGGTTCCGTCAAGGCCGCTCTACTGGTGATCTTCTGGCTTTCCTTACTGAGTCTTGGTCATCCTCTTTTAGAGACTTTGGTGAAACTTTTGCTGTTGCCTTGGACATATCAAAAGCCTTTGATAAAGTCTGGCACAAAGCTTTGATTTCAAAACTACCCTCCTACGGTTTCTATCCTTCTCTCTGTAACTTCATCTCAAGTTTCCTTTCTAACCGTTCTATTGCTGCTGTGGTAGACGGTCACTGTTCTTCTCCTAAATCTATTAATAGTGGTGTTCCTCAGGGTTCTGTCCTGTCACCCACTCTCTTCTTATTATTCATTAATGATCTTCTAAAACCAAACTTCTTGTCCTATCCACTCCTATGCTGATGATACCACCCTGCACTTTTCCACGTCTTTTCATAGACGTCCAACCCTTCAGGAGGTAAACATATCACACAGGGAAGCCACAGAACGCCTGACTTCTGATCTTTCTAAAATTTCTGATTGGGGCAGAGCAAACTTGGTATTGTTTAATGCCTCAAAAACTCAATTCCTCCATCTATCAGCTCGACACAATCTTCCAGACAACTATCCCCTCTTCTTCAATGACACTCAACTGTCCCCCTCTTCTACACTGAACATCCTCGGTCTGTCCTTTACTTATAATCTGAACTGGAAACTTCACATCTCATCTCTAGCTAAAACAGCTTCTATGAAGTTAGGTGTTCTGAGACGTCTCCGCCAGTTTTTCTCACCCCCCCCCCAGCTGCTAACTCTGTACAAGGGCCTTATCCGTCCATGTATGGAGTATGCTTCACATGTCTGGGGGGGGTTCCACTCATACTGCTCTTCTAGACAGGGTGGAATCAAAAGCTTTTCGTCTCATCAACTCCTCTCCTCTAACTGACTGTCTTCAGCCCCTCTCTCACCGCCGCAATGTTGCATATCTAGCTGTCTTCTACCGCTATTTTCATGCCAACTGCTCTTCTGATCTTGCTAACTGCATGCCTCCCCTCCTTCCGCGGCCTCGCTGCACAAGACTTTCTTCTTTCTCTCACCCCTATTCTGTCCACCTCTCTAACGCAAGAGTTAACCAGTATTCTCAATCATTCATCCCTTTCTCTGGTAAACTCTGGAACTCCCTGCCTTCTTCTGTATTTCCACCTTCCTATGACTTGAATTCCTTCAAGAGGGAGGTTTCAAGACACTTCACTTATCCACCAATTTTTGACCACTGCTTTGACCCTTTTATGGGACTGGCATTTCAGTGGGCATTTTTTTTTTTATTAGATTTTTGTTGCCCTTGGCCAGTATCCTTCCTACATAAAAAAAAAATAAAACCTAGAACATGAAAAAAAAAGAAACTGCATTGGGGAAGTAAGGTAAGATGAGCTAAGTGAGGGAAGGTTCTAATTGGGATAGCAGCTTAGCAAGGACGTAAGAGTGGGATGTGATAGACAAAGTGAATTATTAAAAGTTGGGCAAGAGGCAGGAGATGAAAGTAAGTGAGGTTCTGCGTGCCCTATACACAATCGTGTAAGTACAGTCTCCCATCGTTTTTTCTCGTGACCTGTGTATGACCAATGAGAAATGAAGGGTTGAACTGCTCAGAGTTTACGATCCAAGAAGTTTAACAGAGAGAGAGAGAGAGAGAGAGAGAGAGAGAGAGAGAGAGAGAGAGAGAGAGAGAGAGAGAGAGAGAGAGAGAGTTGAATGTTAATATATGTGCTGCACATACAAATAGTTCGTATTTTTCGCTGAAGTTGTATTGACCACTGACACAATATTCTGACAAAATATTTAAATCCACTTACCGATGACAAGCACAAAACAGGAATGTTCTTGCTATAATTTTAATTTATTTACAATAATGCGGTATCTTTTCAAACCAAAACAAACTATAGTTCATTTATCACTACTACTGTTTCCACTGGCTATTGTATAGGCTCCATGAACTCCTGTTCACAAGCATGGGAACTGAGACTCAAGCTATGATACGTTCTATATTGACTTGTTCATAGTGATTTCCTGTTTCATTTATTGAACTGGCACCGTCAAGGACTGCCATCCCTTATCAAGTTTGCACATTGCTGTAGAAGTTTATCTTTCATTAGTCAGCTCTTACATCCCTTATAAAGGGATGGGAGTGACTTGAACTTTTACTTTTTGCAAATCACATCTTTAAGAATGCGACATACTGTGACAACTTTACTAAATAAATTTAAATTCTTTAATTTTCGAGTGATTTTTCATGACAAATTCTCTCTCTTAGTGTTGAGATTGTTGTTGTTGTTTTTGTAGGCGTGGTGGTGGTATTATTATTATTATTATTATTATTATTATTATTATTATTATTATTATTATTGATATTTGGGGATCTTAAGCCTGTGTGTGGCTATGTCTGTAGTTAGCAGGACGGCGGTCTTATATTTAAGTAAGTAAAGCAGGCTATTGGAAATTTGCTTGTCGGCTACCTAAAATGCCATTATTATTATTATTATTATTATTATTATTATTATTATTATTATTATTATTTTATTTTATTTATTTATTTTTACTGTATTGTGGGAAATAATTTCCATAGATATAACGCAGAATGCAAAAAAAACTGCGACTGTGCTTTATTATTCGTAAAAAAAATATATATATATATATATATCAGTAAGTTAAGGGTAGGTATATTTAAGCTTGTATGTAAGTGTTGGTAGGCTTAGTACAAGTTAATTGACGTATCATTAAGGTATACAAGACTGCGTTTTCTCGTCACGACAGTGCTTCAGTGCGTTCGACTCATGACTCGACATTCCACCTAGACACGTCTGATACGTTTGATAGGGCGGTATCCATTTAACAGCTGGTGCGTTTCCATCAAGCAGCCGGCGAATATCCTTCGAGGATATGATAGTAATGTCGAGATTGAAGAAGGAAAAATTAAATAGACGATACGTAATGGTGCACATAAACAAAGTGACTAACAAACAGAAATGTGGTGAAAGAACTGATGACATATCCATGTAATATCTACACTACTGTGACCACGACTACATCACGTCACAACCATCGCATCAACATCGTGGTGGAAAATCCAGACGACACCACGATGATCGCTACCTTCTGATACGTAATTATAATCATCTTTACTGTGTGTAACTAGTGGTATATTATAGAGGTGGTGTTACGATATGGGATGACAACAACAAAAAAAGTAAGTTCGTCAGATATGTGAGACGTTTCTCTGTACTTTCTCTTGACCTGTGTCCAAGTAATTTTTAGAGTGAGTTCTTGTGGCTTACAGTAATCCATCAGATATCGAGGTAGATTTTGTAAAGTGTGAGCATTAAAATGTTCCTTAGTTTACTGAGTTTAGGAAGTGATCTAATCGAGGGAAGATTAAGACAGTCTCGGGTTATTTTCGGACACCTATCATTCCTACCATAGCTCAAACACAAAGGAGATTGACATGTACACTGGAGAGAGAGAGAGAGAGAGAGAGAGAGAGAGAGAGAGAGAGAGAGAGAGAGAGAGAGAGAGGAGAGGAGAGGCCTTAACGACATGAAAATAAATAAAGGAGAAAGAGGAGAGGAGAGGCCTTAACGACATGAAAATAAATAACTGCTCGAGTCAATTTAAAATCATGCCAAAAATCATAAGCATATTTACGAATCAGGTGGAGGTGCCTGAGTAACGTTTGGTGGGTAGGTGGTGAGCAAGGCGGCAGTGGTTCCATGCGTTGTGCTGCAGCCAGCGGTGGAGAGATGCAGCATAGGGGTTGGGGACATCCCCTGCATCAGGCTTCCAATTGCTATCCATAAACTGAAGCAAGACGACGCCACCAAACCTGCTATGGCTCCCTGAAAGATAATTGTGATAGAATTCAAGAATACCATACACACACACACACACACACACACACACACACACACACACACACATCAAGTAACACATAAACATCTCTAAATATAATAATACTGACAGTAATGGTGATAATAATAATGACAACAATAATAGCAGCAGTAACAATGATAACAATAAAAATAAATTAAAAAATAAAGCATATCAAAACTTTCACCTTCAGCAGCCACATAGTATTACACAAGAGGGTAAAAAAAAAAAAAAAAAAAAAAAAAACATGCTATCAGGTCTAGAACTTCAGTTTGAATTAACCTTGTAGTTGACCCAGGGATTGAGGATTCCCGCAAGGTACACGGTAAAGACTGAACTAGATGTCGAAACCACTATTAAGTTGGCTATCTTTATAATATGTCCTTTCAGGCCGTCCATCAGGATGCCCAGTATCAGTCCCACCACGCCCGCTAGAAGAGCTGAAAAAATGAAAGCCAATATTGTTATCAGGCTTACGTATACCTTAGTATCAGAACTGGCTCATAAGATAGATAACTGTTGTTTTCGCTTGCACGTGCACCCACCCATACCCACACACACACACACACACACACACACACACACACACACACATTTATTTATTTATTTATTTATTTATTTATTATCAATTTTAATTTAAATATTAATTAATTAATTAACTAATTAATTGATTAATTAATTATCTTTTTGTTGGAGGGGACGCGGGAAGGCCGCTATAGTCATGAGGACAGTGATGTGTAAGCCAGGAGCTGATGAGTAATGATGTGGGTGATACGCGAGGATAGTCGATGAAGAAAGGTCAGTTCAGTTAAGTATGGCAAGAGACGACAAGCGTGTGCTGGAGAACATTAAAAAAAAAAAAATCCTGTTGTTTTTGGATGATGATGATGATGATGATGATGATGATGATGATATTATTATTATTATTATTATTATTATTATTATTATTATTATTATTTATTATTATTTGTTTTATTTATTTATTTATTTTTGAGGGAGGGAACGGGAGGAGGCCGCTATAGTCATGTGGATAGTAATGTGTAAGCTAGGGACTGATGAGTAATGATTTGGGTGATACACGATGATAGCCAATGAAGAAAGTAGTTCAAAATAAAACTGAAAGCCGACTTACACAACATTTTCAGCACAGTGACGGAGCTGGTGGGGCTTAGACGACTGAAAAATGTAATTTCTTTCAAAAAATCCTCCCAAATCAAGCAGGCTATGGAGTTTGAATAACTGGAGGTTGAGCTGCAAACAAAAGCAGACTTTAAACTATAAGGATCATTCTTATAGGAAGCTGAGAAAAATAAAGTGCGCTTACATACATCGAAGTAAATGACATCTGTTGTTTATTTGTTCGTTTGTTTATCTGTTCATCTGTACACTCATTTATTTATTTATTTTTTTTTTATTTAATTGTAAGATATAAATTTTAAGTAACAGCCACTCACCTGAGGGCGCCTCCGCAAACTGCTGCTACGAACAGTCCGGCGACGCCTCTGAGGTGCCCAAGGCGGTCCATGATAAGATAGGACAGAATCATGTCGTGTTTACGTATCTTTCCAGAGGCCAGTGGGTCACAGTCATGGTAAACCACGTAAGCGGCGAGCCCAGAGAAAAAGAACACACTCCACAATATGATCCACCCGACACCGGTTAAGAGGCTAATTCTGTAACATAAAACTCACCAGTCATGTTTAGAGTACCATGAAATGTTAAACATATTTAAAGGAAATTTCTATTGTACGTGTACATTTATATATTTATTTATCGTTCTCTTTATGTTCATGTTTATTCAGGACTAAATAATGCCAAAAATAATGAACATATTTACCTTTGAGCCATCTGCAGGGATCTCATGGAAGAAAATCTCTGGAAGGCAGCTTGGTTCGCACCAAAAAACATTAATGTTAAGTAAAAGCCGTAGACGGCGGTGCCCCATGCAGAGTTGCGGACGAAAATGCTCGGGTCAGTGCTGCAGAGGATGGGTTCTCAAGCTTTGTGTCAGTGTTTTATAGGTGTAGACACCTCCAGTCAGACAGGTGTATGCAGACAAGAAAGAAGAGTTATGAAGAATTAAGAAAATAATAAAGATAAGAAAATGAAAAAAAAAAAAAAAATTCACTGAATAAAATAACACAAAACAGCGCAACTGAAATTCAGTGACATTGAAAATTATATGCATATTGCTTGACCAAAATGGTCTGGGATTTCAAAGAACAAGATACACCTATTTTCTTCACTGGAACAATATGTTAGGTATTTTTACGATGTTATTTCTTTTATGGTCGTTATGTTTACTAAATTCGGAATTCCTAGGCTTCTGAATTCAAATATTTCTCACAATTGGCATGATTCAGTTTAATCTCGTACTCTGCTCTTGCAGAGCAACAAATGAAACATAATGATGGAGACAATACTAGCCGAGTGCTCATGAAGGAAATTTGTAATGATGTAACTTTCTTACGGAAAGACAATACGCAGTAAGAAAGTAACATTATATAATGCGAGAATGCTCTATATTTGCTTAATAGTAAGTGTAAACTTGTAAAGGGTTACGTACTTGACAGTGAAGCGGGAACCATTCTGAACAATCGCCCACGCTTGTCCCACACCGCCTACCTCCGTGATGCAGAGTGCAATAATCGTTATCGGGCCCAGTACCATAACAATAACCTGCAGCACGTCCGTCCATACAACTGCCCGCACACCACCCTGCAAAAATGTCACCGTTTCAAGTCTTCGGAAACTTACCTTTCAACTGAACAACTCGGGAATTATGAAACTGGACGTCCATAATGGTAACTGCTCAGATAGAAAAGAATATAGCTAGATATAACACCACAGTCTCCTGTCACGAGTTGAAGACACGAAAAGGTAACCAAGCAGACATGTCTTTTCAACATATAAATCTGTAGAGACACACTCACCAGAGTGGTGTAGAAGGTGCATACACATCCAAGGAAAAGCATCAGTGCCCATGATGGCAGGTTGGTAACGGTACAGAGAGCGACTGAAGGAGCGTACAAGAGGATTCCCATCAACAAAGTCAAATTCAACAGCTGGGACAGGCATGATAGTTTCCGGAGCACAGGTGAAGCGTAGCGTAGCTCAATGTACTGAGGAGTAAAAAAAAAACAACCGAGAAGTGAAGGAGGATTATGGCAATGAATGACTACTTGAGAGAATGTGTTAAGTTAGGCGTGGAAATTGTAGCAGGGAAGAATACGCGGAGATCTGTTTGGTGAATATTATTTTTTCTCTGTCTCCTTAAATTGGAGATCTCAAAACAGAAAGACCTGATATTTAGGAGAATCATGCACTGAAACATCAAGATCAATGCCAAGATCATACTCACTTTTTCCTTAAGGAAAATCAATATTGGACCCCTTAGTGTGAGTATATATTTTTAGAGTTGTCAGTCATTATGGTCAGTTACCTCGTCTGATGAGGATTGAGGGTTTTTGTACGGACCTGGTTGTCATAGTTTGGAAAATAAAATCAGATATGATGCCACGTTGGCTTGAGGTATCAGTTGTAGGACGCATAAAGTTTGATACCGGTCAGTGATTATGTCTTGTTTGGTTGCAATTGCTGAATTTGCTTCCGATCACTGAAATACACAAAACTTCCCCACCGCGGGGAGTCCGCTTTGACCGGTGACGGGGCTTGAGACGTGGTTGGTGGCACCGTCTCTTCCGGTATCTTATCTGTCATTGTAGAGTTCAGTATTTATGGGCCTCGTGAACCTCCATGAGGTGACATACGGTCTGGTTGCTGTGGCACCAAGATCCAGCAGTCAATCAATCAATGCGGCTAGGTGGACACATATGTGTCCACTAAATCAAAGAATAGTCAGATGATAATCCGCTTAATATTTAGATTGTTTTTTTTGTAACACAACTAATGAAGATAAGAACTAATTCATTGCATATTACGCATTACTACTAACCACTAACATCATAATGTTTTATTATTTATTGAATTTATAATTTGAAATTAACATACCTCATGTATAGAGACCAGATTAAGGGTAAAGAGGGTAGGCAGTAAAATGAAGTACAGTAGCGTCATGCCCAGAGTGATGCCCACGAAGGAAATTAAAAATTCCGCTCCGAAATAGTAAGCTTCTGTGGCGGTTCCTGTCAATAAATAAAAGAAAAAAATCAAATTCTATTGCTTTTTTTTTCACTAGAAAATTGTGGTTTATGTCGTTGTAAGTATTTTTTGGTGGTAACTATTTTGTGGCAATTTATGTCAGTAAACAAAATGAATGAAAAAAAAAAAGTTTGGAACGTATGAGGATTGGAAACAACAAAATAATAAATACATTGATAAAAATAAGTGAAATGAAGCAAATTCAGTAAAGTACCTACATCAAACATAATTTCATGGAGAAATCAGGACTTGAAAAGTAAAGGGAATAGGAAGATGCAATATTTGAACTTATCACAGTGATATTTTGCATGAAACACATATTTCACTGTAGTTTACTGTTATGTCAACCACAACATTCACAGCTCAGAATCAAGACTGAGGTGTAATATAATAGTATTGTAAAGTATCTTACCTAATATGGATATAGCTGATATGGCTCCGCCAAGCAGGGATAACATAATAGCTGGTGGTGCCAGGGATCCTTTGGCTTGGACATAATTCAGTGGAGAGGAGGAAGTGTTCCTTTGAAAGCCACACAAAAGGCCAATCAGGAGGGAGATCACCAACATGGCACCGAAAACCACATAATCCAGAGTTGAGAATTTCGGTAACTCTTTCTGTGCTGTTTCTTCCATTTATTTGTCCTTGACTCAGCACAGCTGGAATCACCTTTAATACCAGATTGTTGTTGGGGGAGTAGAAAACACGATTATTCTATGTTACAAGCACATATATTAATACTAATAATAATTCACAAACAACATGAGGTAGTACACGTTACTACATGACGTTCTCGTCACTTCCCACGTCACCAGAACCCGTTTACACCTCCACCAGTCACAGAAATATTTCCCCTCAACCGCAGGAATTTACCCGGACGCCATTTCCGCGTCCCCAGACAATAATTCCCGTATTTCACCTCCTCAAGCCTCACAGGAGATTACCATTATCACCAAAGATTACCCATAACACCATAACATCGTCCCCAAAATCACCAATACACCACAACACCAACTTCCAAGGTTAACACCACAACCTCCACTCACAAAATGGCTGCCAGTTTGACCTATGACCCCTCCCAACAGCGTCACCGGCACAACTCAACAACCGAATTTCAGCGGACAAGAGCTCTTGGTACCACAAAAGACTCACTAACCTGATCCTGGATATCAAGGTTATACCGCTACACCACTAATACCTCCACAAACTCACTCCACCACCAATCCACACCCAGATTCTTCCCTGAGAGACGCCTTCCCTCCACCTTTCCTCACGACCTAAGGCGCTCTGCTTTTCCCCTCCTTGGAATGTGTTGTTGCCCACTCAAGCTCCCCTCGTTTTCAACGTATTTCACCTCGATTATACTTCCTTCCTTATACATACAAAGATATAGAGAACTTAAATTATGAAGAGAATAATACTACATGATATAAAACGGGTAAATAAGCCTTACACTACTTATAACAATAATAAGGATAATGCCCGAATGGCAGGTAACCGGAACACGGGGACACTAAGAAAACGTGATCCCATTCAAGGTAAACTCGGCCAATAACATGACAATAAATATATATATATATATATATATATATATATATATATATATATATATATATATATATATATATATATATATATATATATATATATATATATATATATATATATATATATATATAAACAGTAAGACATTTGAAGCCTTTAAGTTTAATCAATCAGAGCAAAGTAAGATAGAACAAGTACTTCGAGAATAACACTCAGTTCACACAACAAAGAGCACTTGATGACATAGAGAATAATTCTAAATTCAAACAACAACGAACACTTAATGACATAGAGAATAACACTAAATGTGAGATTATAGTACAAAGAAAAATAACAGAATACTTGTGTTTGCTGCCACCAACCAGGATGAGGCACCTTGCCACTCACGCTTCCAGAACACAACTACCTGGGCAGTGAGCGAGCGGACTTACGTGACATGGGGTCTGAATGAGCATCCACATTATGCCTCATGACACGCAACACGCCGCCCAGGGTGTCCGGATTCTGTGTTCACTACCTGACGCAGGGTTGCCAGAACGTGCCAAAAGTGGCATTTTTTGCCATAAATTTAACATTCTTCCAAAAGATGCCATTTTTCTTTGGCAGTAGTATTATGGTGCCATAAAAATGCCAATCTTTGTCGCAGAGTTGCCATAAAATGCCAAAAATTACAACTGCGAGTATATGACTGGAACCAAAACGCACACCCGCTTGCCGTATCGCGTATAGAACATGTTTGAGGCCAGGAGAGGAGGGTTGACTCGATCTACTCAGTTTCTTGCGGGATGTCAAGGCGTTGTCACGGCTGTGTCACTGTCGATCATTGGTATGCCGAAAACTAAACTTTTATCAGGGCATTGGATGAAAGAATTTCAAGGTAAGAGATCAGAAGCTATTTAAGAGAAACAAAATTCCTCGTGATTTGTGTGTGAAGTTTAGGAACTTTTGCGAATGGCTTGAAGCATAGTGAACCAGCTAAAACACCTTTGTCTGAAAGTGTAAATGCTTGTAAATTGTGCCCACAAATCAGTTTGTCCAAACTATTGTTTCAGGATGGTTAACACAATCTCCACTTGATGATTCAGATGACCTGTGGTGCAAGGTATGCAAGACTAAGGTTAAAAATAAGAAGTACAATGCTGAAATGCATGCCAAATCTCAGAAGCGCCAGAGAGCAGCAGATCAAATTAAAGGTTCTCCAAGTGTTTCATCATTTTTCACTGGTGGTCTTAGAGAAATGAAAATATTTGATATTAGATGGAGTGTTGCCATTGCCTGTCATGCAGCTATCAGAGCAGCCGATCACTTAGGAGAAATTATTAATGAATCTTCAAGGAAGACAGACTTTTTACATGGTATGAAACACCACAGAACAAAATGTTCCAATATTCTCACTAATGTTGTACACCCTTGTCTTCATGACTCGGTAATCAAAGATATACAACAGACCTCATTTTCGCTCATCATTGATGAGTCGACAGATGTTTCAGTTACAAAGCACTTGTGCATGTGTGTAAGATATTTCAAGAAGGATATACCATCAGTTGTAACAAAATTCTTAACATTACTTCCTGTCACCTCATGTACAGCATCATCTCTTTTCTCAGACATCAAGTTATACTTTGATGCACACAGTATTCCAATGAATCATGTTATAGGATTAGGTACTGATGGTGCATCCAATTTGTGTGGACCTCATAACTCTGTGTATACAAAGATAAGAGAACACGCCCCTCATTGTGTTTTAGTTAAATGTATTTGCCACAGCTTAAGTTTGTGTGGAAAAGATGCATTTGGTGAACTGCCTTCTAACCTTTCTTTTTTGCTCAGTGAAATCGCAAAGTGGTTTAAATTTAGCTCTCTTAGGAGAAGTGATTATGATAAATTGTTTCATGTCATGAATGCAAACATTCCTAATCTGCACCCCACAAAATTCATAAGTCCGTCAGAGACAAGGTGGTTGGTGACTGGGAAAGTTATTAATTCAGTTATCACACAATGGCATGAGCTCACAGCATATTTCAGCTGCATTAAATATACAAAAAGCTATAGTTGCAAGTCACTGCTGAAAATGCTAAATGACAGATCAAATTACTTATACCTAGTATTTGCTTCTCCACTTATAAATGAGTTTGAACAAATTAATGCTTCTTTCCAACACACAAATGCTGACCAGTGTCGTTTATTCAAGGACTTGGATGTTTTTTATAAAATTATGTCATTGAGAAGTAGAATATGTAAAAATGAATATGTGCAAATGTATGAAAAGATTCAAGATGCACATCTCAAACCTATAACAGACATTCAGTTTGGAGCTAAATTTTATCAGGAGCTGTCACAGTCAAAACTTTCTAATGAACAGGTACTAAACATAAAGTATCAATGCCTCAATTTTTTGAAGACAGCAGTAGATAAAGTATCCATGAGGCTGCCAGAGAAATTCAAGTTTTTGGAGACATTGCAAGCTTTTCACCCTGATGTTCTCCTCTCCCAGACTAGATTTATTCCATTTCACAAGCTGAATCTCACAGAATTTTGGACAAGTGATGAAAATCTTGATGACTTGGAAAAACAGTACATGAACATCAGACTGTGTGATTGGACAAATCTTGGGATTGACCTTAAAGATCAGGCTAATTTTTGGTGTAATGTTTATAACTTTAAGAATGAAGCAGGTACGTGTTGCTTCAGAACTTTGGCAAAATTAGTCTTAGATAAGTTATGCCTACCTATTTCAAATGCATATGTTGAGAGAGTTTTCAGTCAGGCTGCCTTAGCAAAGACTAAGGTAAGAAATAAGATGGGGCACAAGCTATTAAAAAGCATTTTGATGATAAGATCACACCTGATGTTGAATAATTCTTGCTGCAAGGATTTTGTAGTATCAGAAGAGATGCTAAATAAATTCAATTCAAGTTCTATGTATGCACATGATACTAATGAAGGGGATGCTGATACTAAAGAGTTTGATGATGTGGAATTAATATCTGAAATTTTGCAGGAATAAGTGTGGGTGTGTGTGTGTGTGTGTTCATTTATATCAGCCCAAAACAAGAGCATTAGTTGTTTTCAATAAAAGATTCTAGCTTGTGGACAGGTTAAGTTTTCTAATATGTTTTTTTTTTTTTCTTAATAATTTCAAAAGAATAAACATTTATTTTCAATAAAGGATTATAACTTTTTGGACATTTAAATTTTCTATTTTTCCCTTGATAAGTGCCATAAACTCTGCCATTTTCGAAAAACTTTTTGCCAAAAAGTGCCAAAAATCATGAGCACAGCTGCCAATAAAATATTGCGGGACCTGGCAACCCTGACCTGACGTGCGTGGCATCACTCGCTTGCAGCCCGCCGGCGTCCGACGCCGAAGCCAGTGTGCCGCTTTCTTTCCGAGTGGGTACAACTGCGCGCCTGTTGCATTAATTTGTCTATTCCTTCTATTGTCTGAGACCGACGCTTGCTGATTCCCGCCATGATTTCACCTTAAGCACGGGTTATTTTATTTATTTTTTTTATTTTTTTCTAGTGTTGATTATCAGGAATGCACATTAAGGTTCAGAAATCAGAAATATACACTGATCAGATTTACAGAGGATAGAAGAACGAGGTGTTTCTTGCCATAGTAACAGCCCACCCCGTAGCTGATATAGGCTTTTACGATTTTCAACATGCACTTCCATACTTTTTCCATTTATGATACAACTCAGGTTATCACAAATATGCAGTCACGATTAGTACTCACTGTTAGTCGCAGGAAGAGGGGAAAAGAGTCTCTGTTTGATGGCGTTTTTCCAGTAAAATTAGATTAAAAGACAATATACAATCCCTTTCAGTAAAAAAAATATATATATATATTATCGAAGTTTTTTAATTTTTATTTTATTTATTTATTTATTTATTATTATTATCGAAGTTATGATTGCTTCGGTAGCTTGATGGGATTTTGATTGCAGTTCTGAATCCTCTCCATTTTTTTTATTTCTTCAAACTTGGTGGCCACATCAGTGCTGCATACTTCAATCGTGAATGTATCACTGATGTTATCAATGCCTTGATTATGTCTTCATTAATATAGGTGAATGCCATCTTAATGTTTCTCAGTTGGTTGTACGTTTCTCCAGTGATCTTATTTATGTGACTTTCATACAACAAGGTGTTTTTAATTGTTACTCTCAAATCTCTTATTTTATTATTATTATTATTATTATTTATTTTTTTCTTCCTAGAGAATAGTTTCCTGCTATTTTCCTCGCACTTTTACCAAACTTTACTACACTACACTTCATGGCGTTAAACTCCTCGCAGAGAACTCATTTCCAATGCACATACTCTCAACTTTTATGTTATGTTCCATGACCGTCTTTCACCCATATGTTAGTGTTGGCAAGAGGATAATTTTTCTTCAAGACTCTTCATCTCCATGAAAACACCCCTCTATTTCATAATCTATGTAAGTTCTACCTTTAACACTGCTACTTTTCCATTTTTTTTTCTTTTATTTCCCCATCTGTCTCTCCACCTCTTCATAAAAATATTCCAAGATGGTACTTATACTCCCTGACAGTTTAAATTTTCTCCTCTTTCAACACCTCCAACCTATTTACCTTACATTTCTTTTATTTCCACAATGGGATATTGTGTGTGTGTGTGGTGTGTGTGTGTGTGTGTGTGTGTGTGTGTGTGTGTGTGTGTGTGTGTGTAGGGAGGGGAGGGGAGGAGAATGATGCTGTAATCTAGGGAAGGGACCATATTTATTTCAATGCATCCAACCTTGTACTACAAAGTTTGAGTAGATAAAGGAGCTAAATAGACTGCAGTAACAATTTCCATGTTAAATTACTGTGCGACCCAGAAAGGTGCCCGTGAGCCTGCTTCTGATCAGAATTTGTAATCACTTGCAGAGCTTACGAATTTGTAACCACCTGCAGAATTTAAGAAATTGTCATCACATGCAGAACTTACGAATTCGTGATCACTAGCAGAGTTTGAGAAATTGTGATCACCTGAAGGACCCCAGAAATCCGGGTTTACGTACACCTACTGAGTCTGTGTCTACTTGTTTTCTTCACCGTAAGTTCTTAAAAGACACTTATAAAGCTTTGAGAGGAACTTCTTGCGTAAGAGTATAGCAGGTGCAAATATGGACTAATCAACATTTTTAAGGTGTCTTAAAATTGGATTGAAATCGTTACAGTGGTAATAATAGATAACTAACTTTTTAATAACAGCAAATAAAAATAAAAAAAAATGAAAACTAGCTACAACCGAACTACGACGAACGTCTGTCTGCCTTTAATATTTTCCTTATAGTATCCTAATATTGTTACTTAATGACCTTGTAATACTGTAATAATCGCGATACACTATTACTAGCATCAACATAACTTTTACAACATTAGGAGAATGCATAGTTATAAAATCGAGCTTCAGACGCGACATCCTGCTGGAAGATGAAATATACCGTAGTTTACCATATTAATCAACATCGCCCGCTT
Source organism: Scylla paramamosain (assembly GCF_035594125.1). Lineage (NCBI taxonomy): Eukaryota > Metazoa > Arthropoda > Malacostraca > Decapoda > Portunidae > Scylla > Scylla paramamosain. The sequence goes on from NC_087180.1 coordinate 276,433, forward strand.
GCATATAATCTGCCCCTCTGATGCTTTGATAGACCTGATAGACCTACTCACCGCACCAACTCCACGAACAAGTGTCTCTGTACGATGAGTTGGGCGCCCGCCGGACTGTCCGAACATTTCATCCTGCAGCACCGCAAGTCATAGCCAGGGCTCCCACAAAAGCAGATCATTAATTCTCTAGATTCGTGCTGAAAAATCCCTAAATTGGACAAAAAGTTTTTAGTTTACAAATATTGACACAGTACCAAAAAAAAATCATTTTTTTATGAAATAATAGGAAAAAAACTTAGTTGTTGAGTATTTCAGAATTTGATTTATTTATTTTCTTATCATTATACGAATACAGATAATATACTACAGTAGCTACTGAAAAAAAAAATCTTTTTGACAATGATTTCCCCTCGAAAAAAAAAAAAAACTGTAACACAATATCTCAATTTTCTTCTGATGAGTAAATTTCCCGCTGACACACTCACTGATTTTAGTGAGGCGAAACTTAAAATTAGCCTTTCAAAACCTTACTAGACAGTACTCTCAGGCAAATATCTCGTAAAACCTGCGGCTATTATAGTATTTACATTATTATTAGTTTCAGTATAGATTGTCATAACATCATGTAGCCAAAACACTTATCAAATAAACTTGATTCACATTCCTGCATAACATTGAAGGAACCACATTTTACAACTCATAAAAAAACACACTCAAAAAAAGTATAAACTTACTTATTGTAAGTGTGTGTACTGTGTACCGGTGAGGAGTCTGATGTAAATAAACTGGCAAGTAGCAACTGGCTGAGTCAGCTGAGCCCAAGCCTCTGAGCTGGTGACCCTGAGCATCTCTGCACATAACTGGCCGAAATTTCAATGTTCTTGACTCCGGTAGCTAATGCTCACATGCGCACTATCATTTAGTAAACGCCAAGAAATAATTTTAGGTATTTGGAAAGTAATAACAGCTGTGAATCTCCAAATTGTCACTAAAGGCAACCGGAATTCTTCAGAATATTCTAACCGCACTATCATTTAGTAAACGCCAAGAAATAATTTTAGGTATTTGGAAAGTAATAACAGCTGTGAATCCCCAAATTGTCACTAAAGGCAACCGGAATTCTTCAGAATATTCTAGAAAAAGACAAAATGCACAGATTGTCACTAAATGCATGAAAAGTCCCAATCTAGGTTCAAAATCTCCAGTGGGAGCCATGGTCACACCCGAGTCTGACGCTCGCACGCTTTGCCGCGACGGCTCAGTTGGATTCTGGAGGGTGTGGTTCGTTTGCTCGCTCATCGTTCATTGCAAACAAAAACATTGACTGGACCCGCGGTAACAGTCGGCTGTTCATTGAACTCGTGAAAGAGCATCCATGCCTGAGGCATGGATATATATATATATATATATATATATATATATATATATATATATATATATATATATATATATATATATATATATATATATATATATATATATATATATATATATATATATATATATGTGTGTGTGTATTAATTGTTGAGACTGATACAGATGCCTTCCCCCACGAAAAAAAAAAGAGAGCAGTAAGATGGGAGTGATTAACAGATAATGCATGACATCAGAGAGGGAGATTACGGAACGAGAAACTTGATAATAACATACAGACATGATAATATAATGTAATACATGTACAATACATATAAGTAAAGAAAAATATACACATATATATACATGATATTGAAATTGGATGATTAAACCTTGAAATGGGGAACGAAAGTTTCAGTTTGTAAGGTGTGTGTGTGGTTAAGCTTGATTCGCTTGAAGGATCTGTTAAAAAAGAACCTAATGATACCTGATGTGCACACTCATCATCGAATCCTCTGTTCACACGCTTCAAATGAACGATATGGACGATCTGTTCCACTAAGGTTTTGAGATCTAAAATTTTTACTTTGTGGCTATAAAGAGATTCGATTACACGGCGTGGGCCATAGAACACTGTTCTTTTACTAAATCTATTAACAGTGGTGTTCCTCAGGGTTCTGGCCTGTCACCCACTCTCTTCTTATTATTCATCAATGACCTAAACCAAACTTCTTGTCCTATCCACTCCTACGCTGATGATACCACCCTGCACTTTTCCACGTCTTTTCATAGACGTCCAACCCTTCAGGAGGTAAACATTTCACGCAGGGAAGCTACAGAACGCCTGGCTTCTGATCTTTCTAAAATTTCTGATTGGGGCAGAGAAAACTTGGTTTTGTTCAGGGCCTCAAAAACTCAATTCCTCCATTTATCAACTCGACACAACCCTCCAGACAACTATCCCCTCTTCTTCAATGACACTCAACTATCACCCTCTTCTACACTGAACATCCTCGGTCTGTCCTTTACTTACAATCTGAACTGGAAACTTCACATCTCATTTGTAACTCAAACAGCTTCTATGAAGTTAGGCGTTCTCCGCCAGTTTTTTTTTTTTTTTTTTTTTTTTTTCACCGCCACCCCCAGCTGCTAACTGTACAAGGGCTTTTACCCGTCCATGTATGGAGTATGCTTCACACGTCTGGGTAGGTTCTACTCATACCGCTCTTCTAGACACGGTGAAATCAAAGGCTTTTTGTCTCATCAATTCCTCTCCTCTAACTCACTGTCTTTAGCCTCTCACTCATCGCCGCAATGTTGCATCTCTAGTAGACTATCTTCTACCGCTATTTTCATGCTGACTGCTCTTCTGATCTTGCTAACTGCATGCCTTCCCTCCTCCCGCGGCCTCGCTGCACAAAACTTTCTTCTTTCTCTCAATCCTATTCTGTCCACCTCTCTAATGCAATAGTTAACCAGTATTCTCAATCATTCATCCCTTTTTTTTGGTAAACTCTAGAACTCCCTGCCTGCTTCTGTATTTCCATCTTCCTGTGACTTGAATTCCTTCAAGAGGGAGGTTTCAAGACACTTATCCTTCAATTTTGTACTACCGCTTTGGACACTTTTATGGCACTGCCGTCTCAATGGGAGTTTTTTTTTTTTACTATTGGATTTTTGTTGCCCTTGGCTAGTATCCCTCCTACGTAGAGAGAGAGAGAGAGAGAGAGAGAGAGAGAGAGAGAGAGAGAGAGAGAGAGAGAGAGAGAGAGAGAGAGAGAGAGAGAGAGAGAGAGAGAGAGTAATAATAATAATAATAATAATAATAATAATAATAATAACTTTATTTCCATTTGAACAGTGGTTATTCATTTTACATAGTGTGAGGAACGATTGGGTATAGTAGTATTTTATACTCTGACCTAGAACCATATGTTTGGTTGTGTCTACATATTAAAACTATTCATATAGGAAAAGTAAATTGAAGTCATAATATAAAATGGAATAAATGTAGAAACTAAAAACATAGTAATATTAAAAAACACTATTTTAAAAGATATCGAGTGAGTCTACTTTTAAAACTGGACACAGAGACAGCGCTAGTAACATCAGAAGGCAGACTGTTCCACATTTTTGGGCCTGTCACATCCAAACTTCTGGCACCGGTATCTTTTCGAGTCTTTGGTATAAATAAGCAACTCTGCTGTCGTGTTGAACTATCAGTTGTTTCATGAACAGTTAAAAATTTCTTATACCAATCTGGATGAAAACCATTTAGTATCTTAAAAACTGTGGTACACGTCTCCAGTTTATACTTTTCGATAATTTTTAGCCACCCAAGTTTTTGTATTATTGGTGAAGCATGATCGAATTTTCTTGCACCTCCCATAGCTAGTTTTGCGGCAAAATTTTGTAGTTTTTGAGTCTTATTTATTACTGTTAAGTTTGTGGTGCCCCATATTCTGATGCAATAGTTAATCAAACTGAGTATAATTGTCTGCACAACAAGTATTCTGGAGGGTTTGTCAAGACTCTTACTTATACGGCTTAAAAACATTAATAAACCGACTACTTTTTTACTCATTTCATCAGTGTGTTTATCAAAGAGCATAAAACGGTCCATGTACACACCTAGATTTTTAACATAATTACTTGGGATGATGGTGTCCCCATCTATTTGTATCACAATATTAGGAGGAACCTGTGCCAGAAGTTGTCTGTTTCCAATGAGGATACATTGGGTTTTACCTGTATTCAACATTAGACCATTAGTGAGAAAATAATTCTTTATACACTTTATGGTTGCTTCAGTGTCCCTGATTAGACGAGGTAGTTCATTAGTGTAGCTGGAGTGCAGAAACTGTGTGTCGTCGGCGTATTGTACCACGAGACAATTTTTAACCTTTACAATCAAGTCGTTGACAAAGATGTTGAATAGAATTGGGCCCAAAACTGACCCTTGTGGAACTCCAAAATGTATACTTTTTTTCTTTGATGTTGAATTCTTTACACGTACTGATTGAGTTCTATTTTTCAGGTAGCTGCTAAACCACAAGGGATCAATTTTGAGCTGAATACATTTTTGTATCAGAATGTTATGATTAACACTGTCGAATGCTTTAGACAGATCACATAGAGTAAGTAAAGATTTTTTTTTCTGGTCCATATTTTTATATATTTTATCAGTAATCACTGTCAATGCTGTCTCAGTAGACAGATGACGCCTGAAATCATGCTGGCTGTTGGATAAAAGTTTTTTGTCCTCTAAGTAATTTGCCAATTGGTTTGCAATAATTTTTTCTAGTATCTTAGATAAAATTGGGAGAAGTGAGATTGGCCGATAATTACTAACATTATCAACATCTCCATTTTTAAAGATTGGTACTACTATTGCATGCTTCCAGGCGTCAGGAAACACACCGGTAACTATGGACGTATTTATAATACAAGTCAAATATTGTGCAACAACATGTAAAGCATCACGGATAAATTTCAATGGTATGCCATCTGAACCAACAGACCTAGTATCATTTAAAGCTTTAACAGTAAGTATAACAGTACTCACGTCGACAGGCTGAGGTCTAAAATTATTTGTGTTGAAAAGAGCAACATCAGTGTCAAGTGGTGATACATAATTATCATTGTGTAGAGTCTGTTGAGTTTTTTTCATATGTAAATTTTCCTACGTTCACAAAGTGCGAATTAAATTCATCTGCTTTATCTCCACAGTCGTCATATGGATGTACATTGGTATTACTTTTCTTATCAGGAACAATTTCTCTGATGAGTTTCCAAGTTCTAGCAGTGTTCCCTCTTTGGGTTTGCAGTTGCTTATTATAATAGGAATTTATAGCATTTTTTATAAGTACAGTGACCAGCTTTTTCTCTCTCTTGTATTCGTCTTGTAATGTTACGTTGTGACGGTATTTTTTAAATTTACTTCTAACATTGTTCCTGATTAGAATAGCGCGTCGGATGTCATCAGTCATCCAAGGTGCAGGTGGTCTGCGGATTACTTTTGTTACAAAAGGAGCACAAGCGTTTAAAGTTTTAGTAAAAACGTCATTAAAAATTCTGACCTGGTCATTGACATCGTCGGTTAAAAACATTTAATTCATGGCTGGTGAATTCTGCACTAATAATGTAGAAAAGGTTTCTTGACTGTATTTTCCGAGCTGACGAAACGTCTTAATACCAGGCCTACGTTTTGGTTTGCTTATATTTACTTGCACGCTGACAAGATCATGGTCTGCAACAATTTGTGGGACAGTACTGTGTGTTAAGATCATTTCAGGTTTATTAGTTATAACTAAATCTAAGAGTGTTGACGAGGTAGCGGTAATGCGAGTCGGTTTGTCTATTATCTGAGCAAGCTTGTTATTCTTTATTAGTCTATTTAATCTGCTATCTTTTAAAATTATATTATCAATAAAATCACCGAGAATAAAAGGAGACTTCTTTTTGACAATTAAAAACCTAAAAACATCTTCTATATACTCGTAGGACACAGCTAATGCCTTAGGGTGTCTATACATACAGCCGACCATAATGGAGGGCAGTTTGCGGCACTGCACAGTTACCCACACATCCTCAATACCGGGTGGTCTAACTATATCAAGAGATAATACATTAGATTTCAGTGTGTCTCTTACGTAAATACATGTTCCAGCACCACGTCCATTATCACATCTAAAAATATTAAAATCAGATATATTTATAAGATGATCCGGGGTGTGTGGAAGAAGCCATGTTTCAGTTATGCATAAAACATCTATATTTCTTTCCTGTATTAGCAGCTTGACCTCATCCAGACTAGAAATAAGGGATTGAGCATTGATATGCTCAATCACTAATGAGTCCTTTCTATTCTTAAAACATCCGGCAAGGTCTTCTTCGCCACACCCCTATGTAGAATAATACGTACATAGACGACTCTTGTGCCCTAAAGAATTACACTTGCCACATTGTAATTTATGATCAAATCTACATGTAAATTGTCTGTGATTAAACTCACCACAGTTATAGCAACCAACTTTCTTCATATAGTTATTACCGTATTTTTGGCTGGGGTTGTTGTACTTGGCTCTATTGCGGCTGTTGAAATTATTTATATTGTGATTATCAACATGTGTTTCGTGTAATCTACTGAACCTGTTATGTATAGGTGTCCTGTGTCGTAAGTGGTGTGGGTTGTGACTTTCCTTTGGTAGTGTGGGGGTATTATTGGCAGGTGGGCGAGCGTTGTTGCGCCGCACCACCGCGGCCCAACAACAATGTTTTGCCTTAAATTATATCTAAGTCCAAAAACCCTTAAGCACTTTTCCCAGGCTCAACGATATCTAGGTATCTTCATGCACCGTTAGATCTTCTTAGACCATACCTTAGTCATTTAGATTCTTGGTAATTTGCGAGTATTATCAGGAGCGAATCCACAAGGCCTGCCACACTCCAGACGAGAGAGAGAGAGAGAGAGAGAGAGAGAGAGAGAGAGAGAGAGAGAGAGACAGAGAGAGAGACAGAGAGAGAGAGAGAGAGAGAGAGAGAGAGAGAGAGAGAGAGAGAGAGAGAGAGAGAGACAGAGACAGAGAGAGAGAGAGAGAGAGAGAGAGAGAGAGAGAGAGAGAGAGAGAGAGAGAGAGAGACCTTTTCCCTAAGGACTGGAAGTGGGTGTGAAATTCCCTTGAGAGGTAGAGAAGAAGAAAGGTTAAAATAGAATAGGCTGGCTGGACATGGACACACGTGGGATGAATGTATGAAAACACGCATGTGGGATGGATATATGAAATGGTGAATATACATATATATAATAACAATAATTGCTGAGACTAATACACAGGTGCAAATTGTAGAATTAAATCACAGACATTCTGATATATATATATATATATATATATATATATATATATATATATATATATATATATATATATATATATATATATATATATATATATATATATATATATATATATATATATATATATATTTTTTTTTTTTTTTTTTTTTTTTTTTTTTTTTTTTGCACCGATTGCATTCACAAGTGTTCGACTGCATTCACAAGTGTTCTATCGAGGTTTTATCTGAAGTTTAAGTTCCTGGTGCACATATCAATTATTACATCCGTCTCTAATTCTGGGTTGTCCTACTCTGGCATTAAAGTCCGCCATCACAACCACTTTCTCTGGTCCTTGTGATACCTGCAACTCGCCAGATTGAGAGGTTTGGAAGTACGGTGTATAAATCATCTATTCATTTGTTTTCCGTATCTTCACAAATAATGCCACCATAGTTGTACCTATATTTGTTCTTCAGCATGTGTCAATTCCTGAAACGTACTTAGTTATATATATATATATATATATATATATATATATATATATATATATATATATATATATATATATATATATATATATATATATATATATATATATATATATGGCTACGGCGAAGGGGATGAGGAGGCGGATACGGAAACTTTTGGGGTTATAGTGGAGGCTATAATTATGACAGTGGCTACAGTGGCGGTTATTACGGTGATAAGGGTGATACTAGTAAACGGCTGAACAAAAAGTAAAATGAGAGAAGAGAGTGATTAAAATGAGATCAAACTGTTTCTACATAAATTACTCTACCTCTTGCTTCTCCCAACAAGAAATATCTATGATTATTATTGTATTTTGTGACATTTTGCTTTCCTTTTTTAAATACCTGCTGTGTGTGCAGTTCTTATCTGTTTCAAAATATATCATGACCGGAGAAACTTACCTGTGTGTGCTAAAATGCTTTTTAATGGTTTTAATGGTCAGATGTAATCTTTTAAAATACAAAAGCCCACCTGAGAAGTCTGATGAAAAAAAGTAGTTACGTAGTAAAGAAACTGTTTGCATTTTCCCACAATCAGAAGCACGAAGGTCAGCTTTATTTGCGACCCACTACCGTATTTACTCACATGAGTTTCTCTCCTGCCTCCTTGCCCTTCCTCCCTTATTTGCGTCCCCTTCGTGCCGGAGTGTTGGCACAAGGTAACCTCCACACACGGTATTTTAGATGTTATTTAGTAAATATTGTTCGCTATAAATGTTGTTTAATTTATAATCGGCTTGCGAATTCAGCTCGACATTTTACATCTATACCGGTGAACGTACTAGGTAGCCCAGTTCACTTCACATTTAGAACACTGATTCGGTTCTTCAGCTCACATTCTGAGGATTTCTCAATGTGAAACTTGTTACCATGACGGCATCACTTCCCGGTGGCGGTTGTTTTAGCAAGGTTGAGGAACCATAGCCACCAAGTACGTGTATATAAGACCTGGACGTGAATAATGTCATTCAAAGCCCACTGACACACCGAGGAGTTAGATTAAAGAAGTCACCATGAAGCTGGTAAGCTTTATTTCTTCCACTAAAATTTATCACTGAAACTGTCAATCAATGCAGGACTATTTTTGTACCAGTTTTAACACATGAAAGACCGGAAAAATCCTAAATGAAGCTTTTCTTGTTTATTTGTTTCTTTGTTTATTTACACAGAAGCATTTCTTTCTCCCGCACGAGTTGAATCCAAAAGCAAGATAAAATGTTCTAAAACTAAGCAAGGCTTATTTATGTTCGAACAATGGAGAAAATAGCTAAATAAGAGACAAGAATACAAGAATAAAATGTGCATATATTTTACAGTTTTGAAAGTTATGGGACATTTCTCTTCAGGTTCTTTAAGGAGCATTCGCAAGATTTTTTTTTTTTTTTTTGTAAGGGGGCAAACTAAAAAAATATATACACTTTATATGTGCGATTTTATAAACAAATACCCAAACTTTACCTGCGGTTACTGGAAAATTTCAAGAGAGACATTCCCCCTTAATTCCTACTCCAGACCCCCGCAGCTTCTTTTCTTTCAATGATAAGACTTCAACATTAATTGAATTGAATTTCACCGCCTTTACAGTGGTCTCTACTGGTAGTGATGTTGGTTGTTGTGTGCGGTGCGCTAGTGGGCAGCGAGGCTCGGCCTGACCCAGATCCCGTGGCCGGCCCTGAGCCCATCTTTGGCAAAAAGGGAAAGAAGGGCAGAGGAAGGTGTTGCGGAGGAGGCGGTGGTTTCTACAGTCGACGAGGTGGTTACGGTGGACATAGGCGCCACTGGTGAGGGGTAACTGTGGTCACTGCGCCAATGGTTCAATTTCCACACATTGGCCATACAGTACGTCTATCAACTTAAACAGTTGTCTGCGGCACAATTTTTGTGAAACTGTACTATTGAAATAATAAATTTACCTAGTTTTTGTTGAATTTGATTTATCTCATTCCTCGTGCCTCAGGATTTTTGGCAGAATCATCATCCCTATATATATATATATATATATATATATATATATATATATATATATATATATATATATATATATATATATATATATATATATATATATATATATATATATATATATATGAAGTATGCATTTAATATGGAGGCGTATCGTGTCGGCAAATAAGTATGAAAAAGCAAAAACAAATGGTGCAGGATTTCCACTTTAAGGTTCTCTCTCTCTCTCTCTCTCTCTCTCTCTCTCTCTCTCTCTCTCTCTCTCTCTCTCTCTCTCTCTCTCTCTCTCTCTCTCTCTCTGTGTGTGTGTGTGTGTGTGTGTGTGTGTGTGTGTGTGTGTGTGTGTGTGGTAACGACATCCGTAGTAATAGTTTCCTAATGCTTTGCAAGTCGAGATAAAGTCGTTGTAAACATCGGAATGGTGACTAAGCAATAAACTTATCTTGTGTGATGAAAGAATGAGGGAGATAAGGAGGAAGCAGGGTAGACGAGCTAAGCAAGAAATCGTGATTTGCATACGGGAGCATGATGATGTATGCAATTGTCGTCACTGCTTATATTGTAATTGGTATAATGATAATGATGGTGATGGTGATGATAATAATAATAATGATAATAATAATAATAATAATAATAATAATGATAATAATAATAACAATAATAATTACCAGCATAAATGTGAATTTATGTTGTTGATTTTCGTTACAACCGAGTCTCAACTTCTAGCAGTTGCGTCGTACGTCTGGAAGGCAGTGGTACGAAATTATTTGCATAACAGTCTCCACCACTGTTGCCACCCCAGAGCAATTTGGCCTCGGTTCTTGGTGCATAGAGCTCTTTTAAAATCTGAGTAAATATGGTGCAATTACGAATTATTGGTATGGGTGGATATATATATATATATATATATATATATATATATATATATATATATATATATATATATATATATATATATATATATATATATATATATATATATATATATATATATATATATATATATATATATATATATATATATATATATGTATAGCATAAATAGTAATAATATTATCCTTAACAGTATATAATCTGCATGATTCGTATTTATCTTGCAAGGTACAATAGGAGTAGTTAAGTGTCTCCTGGCAGAGATGAACTGGGAGGCAGGGTTTGAGGCATTCTGTGGTACTCAGGGTCAGTGAGAATTGAGACCGCGAAGTAAGAAGACGTGTGAGGAAGGGGACAAAGGAAAGTGAGTTGAGTCCTTGAGAGTAGAGTTTGCGTGTGACAGACCGTGACGGTTTTTTTGCTTGCCGCCTCTGTACCTGCCTGTCGTGACGGTATTGCATGGTGACTTTGTGTACTGTTGTATGGATATAAGGAGAAGTGTTTTTCTCTATCTGTTCCGTGCGGAGAATGGAATGTGAGGCGGGCGAGGCGTCCCGCCACAATATGCCAAAAAAAAAATACTCCTTTTCACTGTCTATTATTACCTTGTGCTATGTCCACAGAAAAAAAAAAAGAAAGCTATATTGACAAGTGATGAGAACTCCTCTCGTTATAATGGAAAATACCGGTCATAAATGTGGCAGCTGACACATGATATGAGTTACAGGGCCGCCGGTGTGGCAGCGTGACCTATATACACTGGAAAAAAAAAAAAATGTGGAAGCCATTAGATAATTTATACTTTAATATTGGGTAGCTCCTGTATTCTAGATCGAAAGAGAAAATAAATATTGATTATGCTAAAGCTGCAAGAATGTTTATTTCCAAACAAAAGTAGGTAAATTCTCATTTGTAATATATTGAAAATATTATTCAGACATATACAGTATATTATCTACATTATCTATATAATGAAATTGTTTGTAAGAAGATAACATTTTTTTCTCTTTTTGGTTTTCAGCTGTATACAAATAAAAAAAAAGTGCAACTAGTATGCTGTAATAACATTCTCATTTTGACCTGTAGGTCTTTAGGTGTTGGTAACGCTGGTCTAGCCCGATATCAGTAAGGGACTGTGTATTCACCTCAAGAACGCTGTCTGCATCCTCCCTTTGGACTGTTCGCTGGTCTAGGTAAGCATTATACCCATCCTAATGCCTGATTCAGTCACTTGATCTTGCAGTGAAACCTCCACGATTTTCTAAATGGAGACGTATTTTTTTTTTTTCATCGAGTGCAGAGCAAATACCATATCGATACATCATTCTTTTTTTTATTGGCATTCTGTATGGTGAAGGCCATCTCTACCTCGATCAACTTGACGCTTTTTACATCAAGTTTTCTTTGTTCTATAGCGTTGTTTTATCTAACCATCTGAAAACTAGAAGTTGTTATTGTCTATAATTGTTGAGGTGCCTCGCATGAATCCGTCAATCTTGTCGTCGCTGATTTACATTGTTACGCAAACCTGTTTGATTTGTTATTGTTATGCCTGTTGATAAGTTTGACTATTAAACCTACTACTCTCGCGTTTAAACTATAGAAATGCTCTGTTTTGTGCTAGTTGGTTGTATACATTGGAAAGATAACTCTGCTCTTTCTTGTCTAAAGAATATTTTTCCTCTGTTGAAAAAAAAAAAAAAGGCATCGTTGCATAATACTTCCAAAAATCTAACCCAAATTAGATATGTGGTATTTCATCTGATTCCATCCATACTTCATATTCACTTGACGTTCAGAAGTAAGGCAAGTAATTAATGTTGTTGTTTAAAAACGATTATATTATTAATTGATTGTTATTACTTACGACTCGATATTTTTTCTTAAAAAGCACTGAAGAAGACGATGTCAGACGAAAATGTTCAGCATCTTCCGGAGGAACAGCAACAGGAGCTCAAGTCAAAATTTTTAGGTTTACGCCAAGGACTGGTAGCAGTGGGTACCTGCCGTCATCTCCTCCCTCCTCACTGCGTGGCGCTCACCAAGAAATACCGTGAATTCAGGTATATCACTTTTTAGGTTCTTAATGTATCTGTTTACGTTAATCACAACTGTATTCTAATTACTTTCCTTACCCTAGAAGCACTTTAAATACAAATACCTCCAAATTTATCTTCCTCACGTCTTTGTTACTTAGCATTTCCATAACTAAGTGTCCCAGTGATATCTAAGAATGCCAGCTGATTTATACACAAGAGGTAAGAATGAATAAAAATTGTGGTGAAAGGAGTAATGAAGTTAACGGTTGAGCCCTGCTCGAGAGAGGCTGTTATTGCTGCGAATGAAAAATGTATGACCATTTGTTGATGTGCAAACCTTATTGTCACGATACCCGTTATCTTTCTAAGAAAGTGGACGTTACACTGATCTCAGAATGTTTTAAAGGTATGGATTTTTAAAAGACCTTGAATACCTACCCGACCAATCCGAAATCACCAGCTATGACACCCTCTCACAAAACCCTTACCTTGGCACATCACGCCAGGAATCACCTCAATACAAAATCAATGTTGGGGTAGAAAACACAATTATTCTATATAATTACAGTATATTAATAATAATGTTAACTCACAAACAAATTGAGGTCGTACACATTAAAGGAAATTAGGGAGCAAATTTCTACCCTAGACCAACACAGAATAATTCCCACACTCACTCACAATAGATTCCCCCTTTTTACTCAGGCTCTTATATCGCCTCCCTTATTGCTCAGAGGTTATACTCATCAATATGTGACATTTCCGTCACTTCACAAAACACTAAACCTTTTTACTCCTTCATAGGCCGCTGAAATATTTTCCCAAGCTGCGGGAATTTCTCTAGACGCTGTCACCGCGTCACCAAATAACAATTCCTGTCTTTTACCTCCTCAAACCTCACAAGACATCACCATCGTCACCATAGATCACCTATAACACCATAACCAAAGACACCAATAACACCACAACACCAACCCCAAAGACAGCAATAACGCCACAACTCACACAACTCACCAACCAAATTTCAGCGGACAAGAGCTCTTGGTACCACAAAAGACTCACCAACCAGATCTTGGATATCAGGGCTGTACCACCACATCACTAATATCTACACACACACACACACACACACACACACACACACACACCATCACGCCACACCCGAATTTATCCCCTGAGTAACGCCACCTCTCTGTTCTCCCTCAAGGCCTCTGGCGCTGTCTCAAGAATTTGCTGATTCAGATACAAAACCCAAACTGGAAACTTTACTTCTCATCTCTAGCTAAAACAGCTTCTATGAAATTAACTGTTTTGAGTCGTCTCCGCCTGTTTTTCTCAGACACCCTCCCCCAGCTAAGTTTGTATAGGTTCCTTATCCGTCCATGTAAGTAGTATGCTTCACTTGTATGATGGGGGGTTCCAGTCATAATGCTTTTTTAGACAAGGTAGAATCAAGAGCATTTTGTCTTAAAAACTTCTTTTCTCTAACTGATCGTCTTCAGTCTCTCTTTCATCGGCGCAATGTTGCATTTCTTGCTTTTTTCTACCTCTGTTTTACAGTAATTGCTTTTCTGATCTTGCTAATTTCTCTTGCTGCCTCGCTGCACAAGACCTTCTACTTTATCTTACCCCTATTCTGTCCACCTCTTTAATGCAAGAGTTAACCAGTATTCTCAATCATTCACTCCTTTTTCTGGTAAACTATGGAACTCCCTGCCTGCTTCTGTCTCACTAGCGAATTCTCTTTCATCTATCTATCTATATCTATCTATCTATCTATCTATTTATCTATCTATCCATCTATCCATCTATCCATCTGTCTGTCTGTCTGTCTGTCTGTCTGTCTGTCTGTCTGTCTCTATCTATCTATCTATCTATCTATCTATCTATCTATCTATCTATCTATATATCTATATATCTATATATATATATATATATATATATATATATATATATATATATATATATATATATATATATATATATATATATATATATATATATATATATATATATATATATATATATATATATATATATATATATATATTTATCATGTTTTCATAAATCATAATTTTATTTATTTTTTCTATTTATCCTGTTTATTGAAGAGTCTGTATTGTGAGCATATCAGTATGAAGAAAGTTTTTTTTTTCTTTATATATCCTTTTAACTATTTAGTATTTGTGTGAGTATACGTAACGAAATGAAACACTTGTTCTGTCTACTCTTAAAGGTAGTGTACGTGGCAAGGAATCCCCGCGACGTATGTGTCTCCTACTACCATCACCAGAAGTCCTTGAAAGTCGCAGAATTCATTGGAGACTTTCCAGATTTTGTCGACTTATGGTGCCGCGATTTGTGTAAGACATTTTTTTTTACTAATATATTTGTTTACATTTATTACATGGTTATACATTTTGGATCATATTTGTTTGTCAAGGTATAATACATTTTAAAATTTAGAAATACGACACACATAGGCATTGAAATTACACAGGTCAAGATTTATTACTTTTTTAATTTCTAGGAATTAATAATAAGAAAAAAAGGGACAATGATGAGGAAAAATAGGCTCTAGTTATACTGCCAGTGGCCAACGTTAAGTTGTGAGGCTTATTTTGAAAGTTAATTACAGGCCTTCAAGCACCTTATTGGGACCACCTGAAGGAGGCTTGGGAAAGGCGACAACACCCTAACTTCCTTTTCCTCTTCTATGAGGACATGAAAGAAAACCTGATGAAGGAACTAAAGCGCCTTGATGCCTTCCTCGGTACGGGACTGACAGAGGATCAGCTCCGCCAAGTCGCCGAGCACACCGGTATTTCGCATATGAAAAACAGGAGTTCTGTTAATCCCGGATCCAGTTCTTACTCCGAACAGGCTTTGAAAGAGGGAAGGCGTGACTTCATCAGAAAAGGTATGTTTACCTATTTGCCATCATGATTAAATTTACGCACATTATAATATTAATTCATCATATTGTACATTATTATTAGCAGCAGTATATTGGGTCATTCTCTCTCTCTCTCTCTCTCTCTCTCTCTCTCTCTCTCTCTCTCTCTCTCTCTCTCTCTCGCTCTCTCTCTCTCTCTCTCTCTCTCTCTCTCTCTCTCTCTCTCTCTCTCTCTCTCTCTCTCTCTCTCAACAAAACTTTACAATAAGGTTGAGTGTTCACGACGTAGTTTCCTTCAGGAACTACTGGGGATTGGACGAACTACTTCAATCCTGAACTGGAAGCCAAGTTTGAAGTGTGGATGAAGAAAGGTGGAGAAGTGGCTGAGGAGATTCCCTTTAAGTACCAGATACAGCAGACAGAGACTACCGAGCTTGTGGAGTGCAAGTAATTCTATGGTTGGCAACAGGAAGACGCAACTGCAGACATGATCAAGTCATAGTTTCCACAGCAGTGATCCGGCAGTTTGATCATCCTGTTTGGATGGATCGGTATTTTATTTTAACACTCCAAAAATACTTAATTTTAATATTTAAGTCTTCCATTCATATCAACTTTAAATAATTTATTTGCTACATTTAACAACAGATAATAAAGGACAAAAGGTTCATTAGGAAAATCTACAGGCAATATAATGTTTTAACCAAGAAAATAAAAAGAATATAATGTGAACGTTGTTTTAAGAAAAACAAAAACAAAAAAAAAAAAACTAGATAACACATGCCATGATTCAGTAAATAAAGATAACAATAACTAGTAACTGCATCTGGACACCTCTCTCATTATCACAGATCCCCTGGCTTGAAAAAAGAGAGAGAGAGAGAGAGAGAGAGAGAGAGAGAGAGAGAGAGAGAGAGAGAGAGAGAGAGAGAGTTGAGGAGTATGAGGTGTGAAGATGTTTTAGGCACACTTATCGTGGTGAAGGAAGGTAATGTTAACGAGTGACTCCCTCTCTGTTGAGTTAAGCACATAATTATAAGAACCATCGCCCATCAACATGTGCCTGCCAAACAATTCATTGCCGTACACCGCCACTCATGAGTGAGCAAGCATCATGATTGGGGTTAAAATATCTGACCGTAGTGTAATTTTTTCAGTCATTTGTGCAATTTTTCAGTCATGCTCACACACGACAAATATATCTGCACAATCATCATGTTTGACCAATTGTGATTGGCTGTGTATGGGGCCCTTTACCAAGCATCACATGCACAGAGCTCTCCAGTAAAACAGAACTGTCCTGTGAGAGAACTGTGGTAACATGTAGCCTGGTGCTACTAATACGACTCAGAGTTCCCAGACCAATAATCTGCACATCAGAGTGGCATAATACAAATACATGTTTCAGGCAAATGTGGGAACCCGTGACCTTCGCTCAAAACGCATTTTCTCACAGCAGTTCGTCCATTGGTCAAGCGAACAATGGACGTACGTTTGGCAGCATAACACGTTGGAGACAGTTGGGATGAAGGACCAGAATTATCATATAGTGTGCTATTACTAACTTTATGTGTTGAATCTTCTTTGGCTCCTGACCGTAGCTTCTAACTACCCTTGCGCAGATCAGTAAGTATAATTTTGGTGTTACATTTTTCATCGTAGTCCACAATAAGCATAAAACTTTGTTCGAGAATTTTGTAAACTACCACTTAGCATTCTACAAGCCACCAAATAGTCAAGGGTATTGTAAACAAGGGTGTGTAGCCAAGGGTACTGTAAACATACATCAAACCTACCTAACACACCTTCTGACTAGAAAATCTGTCCACTTGAACCCCCTACACTTTTTTTACTAGAGAGCTTTAAGAGAAGATTAGACAAGTTTATGGATGGGGATAACAGATGGAAATAGGTAGGAGTGTTTCATACAGGGACTGCCACGTGTAAGCCTGGTCGCTTCTTGCAGCTTCCCTTATTTCTTATGTTATGTTCTTTTTATTTTTTTTTATTTTATTTATTTTTTTCTTTTTTTCTTTTTATTTATTTCTTTAAGTAAGTCATTTCTCGATTTGCTGACCTATGGTCTGACCATTTTGAACAAAGCGTTTAGGCGGTCCTTTCCGGGGATTCCCCGAATAGTGGCACTGCCAAACCTTGTACTGGGCCAATTATCAGATTAGAGTCTGTGTGTCGCTGATAACCTCGCTCCCGACAAATCTCTCTCTCTCTCTCTCTCTCTCTCTCTCTCTCTCTCTCTCTCTCTCTCTCTCTCTCTCTCTCTCTCTCTCTCCTTGCCAGCCAAGCTGCTTTCCTTTATACTTAATTACTTATGCAATATTACATATAGTACATATACACAGTACTCTTACACGGTACATACATACATACTTTTACATATTTACATGATTCACACATAGTCACTAGGTAAAATTCTCTCTACTTTTTGCCTTTCCGCAAAACTCTTGACACATTAGGTTGTGTAAATTTGAAAAGAAATTAAGAAAATGTGTAATTTTAGTGGATAATTAAGTAAACATGCATTAACAAATTTTCAACTTCGCAAATTCTATACTCTATAGTCAGTAATGTATAAAATGTATCCGCCACCTCTCTTTTGTGTGTTTGGGAGAGGGGTGTGGCGTGTACAAGACAACGGGTGTCTTCTACGTTGTACAGCGCTACACCAGGCAAAAGACTGCCGGAGCAGGCTTGAGGGACGTTTGGTGCCTTCGAAAAGTGCTGACAGCAGAAATCTTGATAGGATGACTGCACTTAAGTACATGAATATATTCATGACTATAGCTCTCTAATTACGTAAATAAGGCAAGGGAAAACTACTTATAACTAATAATAATACATGCCAAAATACATTAGAAACATATTAACTATGAAGAATACTTAGATAGTGTGATGTAGGTGCTACCAGTCATTTATCGATGGCAATAAATGGACTATGGAAAGTTCCATGGTGTGTGACGTAGGATGGCGTGATCATGTCAGCACCACCCTTGCCCATCAGCACCCACTATCCACACTCAGACATACAAGTATACACACACTTATCCTGCTAACTGGAAAAAAATAATAA
>NC_087180.1:300000-325000 GCF_035594125.1 Scylla paramamosain
AGGTGTGAGTCCAGATGTGCTGAGGTCAGTGTGTGGTCAGGTCAAGGTCCATGTGGTTGTTGTAATAATGAAATACATAGTGTATGGTAAAGCTTATCCTGTATTAAGCTAAACATTTCTTACGTTATTTTTTTCTTTTAATTTTCTGACTATTTGTACCTTATGAGCCGGACTTATTTTCATTTTTTTTTTTTTTATCCATGTCTCTTTTCGTTACAGATTATTTAAACCCAGAGTCTAACATATTTGAAATTATATACAACAGACCTCATGGGGCCTTTCTGGAATCACCTGAAGGAGGCTTGGGAAAGGCGGCAGCACCGTAACTTCCTCATTCTGTTCTACGAAGACATGAAGGAAAACATAACTAGGGAACTAAAGCGCCTCAATGCCTTCCTCGAGACTGGCCTATCGGAGGATCAGCTGCGCCAGGTAGCCGAATATACCACATTTTCCCAAATGAAAAGCAGAAGTCGGACTGTCTCCCCAATCAGCACTTACTCTGCTCGGGCAATAAAGGAAATGAGACGTGACCACGTTAGGAAAGGTACCTAAAGTATATGCTGTAGGGTGTAATTTGTAACACTGGTTGATGTACTTGCTTATATTTTGTGAATGTTTTTTTTTTTTTTCCAATTTGTGTTAAGCGAACTTAAAACAAAACATGAAAAATAAGGTTGAGTGTCCCCGTGACTTCTTTCAGGAACTACCGGGAACTGGGTCAACTACTTCACACCCGAGCTGGAGACCAAGTTCCAATCATGGATGAAGAAAGGGGGAGAAGTGGTTAAGGAGATTCCATTTAAGTATCAGATATAGGAACAGCACACATTTATGTAACTAAAAAAAAACAAAGTAATGTAGCTATATTTGCAACAAAAATAAATATTTCTAAGTATAAAAATGCGCTATGAAAAGTTAAATAAGAAAAATAACTTGAAAGTAATAATTGGCAGGGATCTAAAAAAAGAGCGCCCAGTATACGTGGAACAATATGCAAAAAAAAAAAAAAATGTAAATATTATGTTGGGCTTCATGTCTTTAAATACTAAAAACACATCAAACGTAAGAAAAGACTACCTATGGTATTTGTGCAGCCACAGCTGGAATACGCGTTACTGTTCTGATCACAAAACTACATAGAAGATCAAAAGGTATCGGAAAGAGTGCAGCGAAACAAAAGCCCGATGTAGCGCTGCTCATCGCATGACGAAAAATTAAACCGATTAGAGAGAAGCTAAGTGTAGTTTCAAAAATAGCAAATGAATTCGATAATACTCCTAAGGTACTATTCCGCATTAGTCACTCGACAATGGTAAGTCTAGAAACGTTTGTACCCATGTAGTACTATCATGTATTTTGTTCATTATATAGTTTTAAAATTTTAAGAGAATGTTCCCTCCCTCTCTTTCTTTTATACACAGACTATGAGATAGGCCAAGACTATTTGCTATCAATATGCAGTCATTCCTCAAGAAATCTTATACGGAAAGAATATGAATTACTCAATAAAGAGATGATCTACTTCAGTGGTTCATAACTCCAATGATAACTGGTAATTAAATGATGATGATGCTTATTTTCAGTAAATATGCATTTAGCATTGTTTTTGTATAGATAGTATCTTTTCTTTCACGTATATGTTCAAAGAGGTTATATTCGTATTTTGTATACAAACATAGGAAACATGGCTTGTCTTTTGTATAGGATAATCTAAGTTCCTCTGTGAAGCGGCTTTTCCGTAGTTCCATGTTGGCATGAGACTTTGTCCATTGATTAAACAGAGAGAGAGAGAAAAAAAAAAAAAAAATAGTGTCTCACTGAGATAGCGATAATAGCTGTACTTAACACTGTATTTAAGAGGCAATGGGCAGATGAAGTGTTAGGAGAGGGTTAGCCCAACATATTGCAGTACATCTCATCTTGAGATCACAAACACATAGAATTTCTATAAAGAAAAATATATTGTAGTACATATGATATTGAGGGCCAATGTCATAGCTTAACTGTAATGGCATCGGTGTGTCATTCGATATAGTAATGATAACAATAGTAGTAATGTCGTACGTCTGGCAGGTGGTAACCGGATAAAACCTCTATGGCCTGCGGCTTCACCCTCAACACCTGTACGTAACTTCCGAGGGTGGTAAAGTTTGCCTGGGTTCTGTCCCTGACTTTCGACCATTGCCGCACAGGTAAGTGAGCATTACTCTTGTAGTAATGTTTGAGCTGTTTAGCTTATTCTTTTATGAAACTTTCTTATTTTTATATATTTATTTATTTATTTATTTATTTTTTATGTAGGAGGGACACCGCCCAAGGGCAACACAAATCCAATAAGAAAGAAAAAAAAAAGGCCCACTGAGATACCGGTCCCCGAATAGGGTCTAAAGCAGTAGTCAAAAATTAAAGATAAGTGTCTTGAATTGGATCGTGGCACTAGAAACAAGCCATTACCCACACAAAGCAATGGTAACTGCTAAGCTCTGGAACTTTTTTTGTTAGATTTTTTTTGCCTTTGGCCAGTGTCCTTCCCGCATAAAATATAAATAAATAAATAAATAAATAGATAAGTAGATAATCCCAGCAACACATTTTCATTGTATTTCATCAAAGGCCTTGTGAGATTACATGGATTCCCAGTCTCAGAGCCCGTGGAAGGTTTTTTTCAGAGGACTATGAAGTAAAATCAGAATTGTGGCGTTCACTGTGGTCTTGTAAAACTGCCAGATTCACCAGCTGACTGGATTTTACACATAAAAGGCGGTCAACAGGAAAAAGAAGAAAGAGAGAGAAAAAAAAAAAGGCATTTCTTTGTTAGCAAACCAACTAATAAAATAATATGAACATTTTTAGCCAATATCATCAAGCAGAGAGGAAGAAATATGGCAAAACATTCTTAATACTACGTACATTATCTCGAGTTTGGGATGTATCATCACCTTGGGACGAATGCCATTTTTTCCTCTATATAAGTTTACTTTATCCATTTAAATTACACAATTAACATACAACTTTGTAAATCCTGGAACATATGAAAGAAATAACCATGCTTTGATGCCAGACCTTATCAGGACTCTGGTGAAGATTGTCTCTCTGCACTGTGCAGAGTTGCCGCTTGTCTGATTATATCGTGTCTCCTAACGTCTTCCCTGAGTTGCTGATTTCTTCTTAGGAAATACCATCCCTTTAACAGCTTGTTTCTTTTTTCGTAATATGTTCGCACAATCAACCGCAGCACATACATAGACCTGGGTTTGACAACAACATTGCAAGGTGGATCCCTGCACATCTTGGAGTTAAGGAGAATGAGAAGGCCGATAGGCTGGCTAAAGAGGCGGCGATTCGGGTTGTTCCTTCCATCCTCATTCCCTTTCATGACTTATACTCTAGTATAAGGGTGACGGTTCTTGCCAATTGGCAAGGTAGGTAGGAGGATTTGGTTGCCACCACTAGCATGGGTGAGATAACTTTTGTTACTTTCCGTTCATAGATATATGTCCATGTGCTGGGGCGCCGCTCAGAGACTGCACTGGCCCGTCTCCAGATGAGTCACACACGTCTCACTCATGGCTACCTCATGTCACGGGAAACCCAACTATTTTGTGATAACTGCTTAGTTCCCCTTACAATGCGACACTTTCTAGTGGAGTGTCCCGGTCTGGTGGAGCTGCGGGAGCGATATCTTTTCTGCTGTCGCGATGAAGATGGGAGTTCCCAGGTGTCGCTGATACTTAGAGAGAGAGCTCTCTCTCCCCGGGACATAAGGTTCTTATATTTGTGGAGAAGACTGGTCTTTTAAACAAATTATAGTTTACCTTTTAACTGTCTTATTTTTATTTTATCAGTAATATAGTGTTGGACGGAACTTATCTTTACACTGGGAGACCATGGAGCCAAGTGAGGAATACAAGTAACGAACAACGCCAGGTCTTGGGGCCTGGGTCAGTGGGTCAGTGTCTTGGGTACGTAACGAACAACGCCAGGTATCTGGGTCAGTGGGGTCAGTGTCTTGGGTACATAACGAACAACGCCAGGTATCTGGGTCAGTGGGGTCAGTGTCTTGGGTACATAACGAACAACGCCAGGTATCTGGGTCAGTGGGGTCAGTGTCTTGGGTACGGAACGAGCAATGCTAAACAGAGTGGTCTGGTACCGGGGTCAGTACCGCCTCACTTTAAACTAAATAAAATCAAATTAATTAATGCAATAATATGCTAACCCTCTCATTTTTAGAACTTAAGGTTTTGATTAATCCCTCATTTCCTCTTCTATGTTTACATTCTTTGTGTAATTTTTTAATATTTTAACCATTCCATACTTTTGTTTTTATATTAATATTTTAACCACAATCTTCATGTTTGTGGAGAAGACTGGTCTTTTGAAAAAAAAAAAAAACTTACCTCTTAAATTTTTTATTTTGATTATTTTACCAATACTATAACCTTAGGTGGAACTTTACCCTTGCACTGGGAGAACCTGGAGGCAAGCGAGGGAGACACAACGAACAACGCAGAGCCCTGCGGTTTGGGTCAGTGTGGTCAGTGTCTCGGGCACATAACAAACAGCACCAGATATCTGAGTCAGTCTTCAACAATCCCAATGTGAGACTCTCCTCTGATGTTGCTATTTTAAAAATTTCACAACATTCCAGATACACTTTATATCAGTCGTGCCGTTATGACCTCATGGCGCAAGCAAGTCCTCTAAAAGACAACTCTTCTTCTTTACACTACTCTATATGCACTTAGTACACGCATATACTTCAATCAAAATTCAAAATTTTATTATTCTTTTGATATTTCTTTAGGGACAGGCACCTTAGCGGTCTTTTTTTCTTCCTTTTTGTTGCCCTAGGCCAGTGGTCCTCTTGCATCAAAGTAGAACTCGGAGTATCAGATAGACAGAACTGCATTAAGAATATAGTAGTATACCAAATGCGACTGGAATTTTGCATTATTATATATTTTACATTGATATATATGCATTTTTTAAATGCAAGCTTTGAAGACGATGTCGAAGGAAAGCGTTACATTCCTTACGGAGGAGGAGCAGCAGGACCTCAAGTCCAAGTTCTTGGGCTTCCGCCAAGGTCTGGTGGGAGTGGGTCCCAGCCGTCACCTCCTTCCCCCTCACTGCATGGGGTTCACCAAGAAATATAAAGACTTTAAGTAAGTAAATTTTTACCAGTTATGGTTTGCTGATATTAAATTATCATCCATCTGCTTTTCACGCGTGCGCACACACACACACACACACACACACACACACACACACACACACACACACACACACACACACACACACATATATATATATATATATATATATATATATATATATATATATATATATATATATATATATATATATATATATATATATATATATATATATATATATATATATATATATATATATAACCCATATGTTTGTATTTTATGTCAGGTTTTGTGAGAGCGACGTGGTCATCGCAACCTTTCCCAGAAGCGGCACGACGTGGACACAAGAGATTGTGTGGACGATGAGGAATGGTCTGGATTTCAACGAGGCATCCAAGGTTTCCCTCAACGTCCGGTCGCCTTTCTTTGAGTAAGAAGATGCTTTAGTATTTAATACTCGCTAACTTTGTGTTTGTTGATAATTTTTGGTCAAATTAATGCTTTTGAAATCTTATTAAACGAATATTTCAATATAGATTCCCGTCCATTCAGCTTTGAATAGTGTTGGATTTCCAAAACCTCCCGGTAATTGATCCTGCTTATATGGGTGTTTCTGTAAGAGGCAATCCTAACTGTAGGAAGCCAAGAGTAAGCCACGTAAGTCCTGGAGTGAACAAATGATTCAGTCCTGACGAGAGGAGTTCGGAAAGTGCGTCTTCTTGCCGTCAGGAATAGACGAAGCGGATAAGTAAAGCACCGTGGTGATAAGTAAAGCACCGTGGTGATAAGTAAAGCACCGTGGTGATAAGTAAAGCACCGTGGTGATAAGAGGCTACAATGAATTAGAAGGAAATCTAACTGAAGAAAAAAATATATAACTGAATTAGAGCCATGTGCATATGTACATAACAGCATACACAAACAGAATCTGTCATGACTCATTTGTGCTTCTAGGTTTGATTCAATACATGCAGTGCACAGGGACATCCTCCCAGACCTTGTCGCCAAGTTTGTGTCTCGCCACCCGGATGTTGATCCCAGAACCGGGGGTATATTCTTAGAACTGGCTGAGATGGCCCCCGCACCCAGAACCATAAAAACTCACCTACCTTTCTCTTTGTTACCTCCAGACATTCTAGAAACATGCAAGGTAAGATACACAATGAAAAATGTCTTGAAATTTCTTTTCACTATGTCGTGTTTTCCATCATGGTGTTAAAGTATAAATAATTTGTGTTAAGAATAACCTTTCGAAATTTTCAAGTTGTCTGTATACGGTAAGGAGGAAAATGTATTTTGATGCAAATTTTGCGCTTCCATAGTACGTCAGTTTTGTTTAGATTATAGCTGTCTTCGCTTCGCTTGGGAAATGAAGTGGAGTTGAAAAAATGTTATATTCATAACATTTTTGTTTATCTGTCTATGTAAACTTTCTATTAAAGTCCCAACAACGTGAACGTATGCAAACCACATTCTACATACTTCAGCATTTTTGTGCCTATTGTTAGATTATAATCTCGTATAGGTTTTGTTTTATTTTCCGTTCCTTCATCCAGGTGGTGTATGTGACCAGAAATCCGCGGGACGTCTGCGTCTCTTATTACCACCACCAGAGTTCCTTGGGCTCGGCGGAATTCATAGGAGACTTTTCAGACTTTGTGGACTTTTGGTGCCGTGACTTGTGTAAGGCGTTTATTTTAATTGGCATTTTTATTTATCTATTATTTCTTACTACTTTTTTTTTCATTTTCATCATTAGCTTCATGGTTTGTGATTTGTACTTTGAGATAGTGAAAGCGCCAACCTATATATTCACCTCTCATATTTTTTCATATCTCTTTGTAAGCCTCGTTATATATATATATATATATATATATATATATATATATATATATATATATATATATATATATATATATATATATATATATATATATATATATATATATATATATAGTTTGTAAGATATGATATGTGATGCATATTCTCAAAGATACTATACGGCAGACCTTCAGGCGCCTTTCTGGGGACACCTGAAGGAGGCTTGGGCAAAGCGACAGCACCGCAACCTTCTTTTCCTCTTCTACGAGGATATGAAAGAAAATCATATGAGGGAACTAAAGCGCCTCGATGCCTTCCTTGGTACGGGACTGTCGGAGGAGCAGCTGCGGCAGGTGGCTGAACACACCAGTATTTCGCAAATGAAAAGCAGGTCGTCTGTCAATCCCCCACCGTCTGTTTACACTGAAAGGGCGCGAAAGGAAGGAAGAAAAGATTTTATTAGAAAAGGTATGTATTACAGCCAAGCAGTTCCTGGTTCAAATCCCGAGTCGCGCAGCAAACCCAGCCGTTATGACCTTGCTTGTGTACAGCGGAAGGCTACCAATTGTGTGTGTGTGTGTGTGTGTGTGTGTGTGTGTGTGCGCGCTACAAGAGACAAAAAAATAGTCTACAGCACATCATAAAGAGTAAGCAAAGCGAGATAACAGAAAGAAAAAAAGTACACTCACATCAATGATCTTTACGTTATATTACCAGTCTCTCTCTCTCTCTCTCTCTCTCTCTCTCTCTCTCTCTCTCTCTCTCTCTCTCTCTGTCTTCAGGTTTGAATACTCTCGGGTTTTTGGTGTATATTTGCGGATATTTGTTGCAATATAATGCAACACGGTGAGGAGACTTTCTGTGCTTTTTTTTTCAGGAGCCATTGGTGACAGGGTCAATTACTTCACACCAGAGCTGGAGACAAAGTTCCAAGCATGGCTGAAGACAGGTGAAGAAATTGCCAAGGAAATTCCTTTTAAGTATAAGGCCGAGCTGGCGGACACCTCTGGGAAGTAGAATCTCAAGTGGTCTATGCCCACCATCATCCAAAGGAAAGGCAAACGGAAGAGAGCAGTTTCACGAGTGCACAGCTTAGCAAACCCTTAAGCATTGTGAAAGTTGTGGAGAGATTTAGTGATTTTTTTTCGTGAAATATTGAGCTTTAGCCGGCGGCGATTTTGTTATGAGGTATCCAAATTTTAAAATGGTTTATATAATGATGCCGCAGACTATAGTACTGCAGTCATTTAGTTGCACTGCATAACATAGGGTTCAGAAATTATCTATATTTAGACTACAGTATACAAAAAAAGTCAGCTTTGTATGCGGCCACTGCCTGTGAAGCATGTTTGTGTGTGCAGACATGTTCCCTACACAATGGCCAGAGATAATAAGAAAAGATGGGAAGAAAAAGGTACACTCATCAATATAATAATCTTGACGTTCATCTTGCTATCAGTGTGATAACCTACCCTGCCAACCCGCTCTCTCTCTCTCTCTCTCTCTCTCTCTCTCTCTCTCTCTCTCTCTCTCTCTCTCTCTCTCTCTCTCTCTCTCTCTCCCCAAAATTTGAATACTCTTAGGTTTTTGGTGTGTACTTATGATATTTGTTGCAATAGTCAAAATAATGGAATACGCTGAGGTGACTTTCTGGAGGAACGTTTACATGTAGCCTCACCGGAATTTTTCGTTATATTGTAGAGCACCTTTAGATAGTTTCGCCGACAGCTAAAGCTAATAAGCCTTTGTGTAGTCTTATGTATTGGTTGCATCTTGTCTTGTGATGATTTATAGTTGGAAGGCTGTTCGTTAATAGTTAAAAGACACCGTTCATGTAACAATGAAGGTATCAACACTGAATTAAGGCATCTTCTATATTGGTTCTTAGTTTTGTGCACATACAATATTACTTATAAACAACAGTGCTAAAAAGTAAGGAGTCTTGAAGACAATACATAGGTATGTTTCATTATAAACCTTTACATATAAACTCATAGACGTAAGCTTACATGGAATCTTAGCAACATTGATTTCAGTAAATGTTAATGATAATACCTCAGTGTTTACTGTCTTTATTCATTGGTTTATTGCTTCAATATTGCATGAAAGCAATATATATATATATATATATATATATATATATATATATATATATATATATATATATATATATATATATATATATATATATATATATATATATATATATACAGGTAGTCGTCGACTCAAGACTGCGATCGGTTCCGACAGAGCAGTCGAAAGTCGATCTATGTTATGATCACCTCACCTGCCCCTTATCTGCCAGAGATAAGGGACAAGGGAGTAATACTTTGCTCTCTCTCCACCTCATTCGTTCTGTGTCACTTTCGCTCCATCCTTTCTCACTCTTTCTCACTCTTGTATAATTCCATTTTCATTTACAATCAGTCTCACTCTATTTAGCAATCCTCAGGATTGATTGTTCATACTTTCACATAGAGAGAGAGAGAGAGAGAGAGAGAGAGAGAGAGAGAGAGAGAGAGAGAGAGAGAGAGAGAGAGAGAGAGAACGGGGATGAGAGTAGGAAATAAGGAGAGAGAGAGGGAGAGAGAGAGAGAGAGAGAGAGAGAGAGAGAGAGAGAGAGAGAGAGAGAGAGAGAGAGAGAGAGAGAGAACGGGGATGAGAGTAGGAAATAAGGAGAGAGAGAGAGAGAGAGAGAGAGAGAGAGAGAGAGAGAGAGAGAGAGAGAGAGAGAGAGAGAGAGAGAGAGAGAGAGAGAGAGGAGTTGAGTAGAAAATTATATTTTCCCTTTGGTTGATATTGTTGAAAAATTCCCAAAGTGAAGAACAAACACAAGAGGAAGTGTGTTGTCCTGGGAGCTTTGTCCAGGCACGGGAATGATGTGAGCATCGCTGAGCCACCAGCCTATCAACAGCGTCACAGCGCCAGGAGCTGGCCCGAAACTGTCGTAGGAAAGTGATCGTAAGTGCGATCAGTCTTAAGTCGCATAGATCGTAAGTCGACTATATATATATATATATATATATATATATATATATATATATATATATATATATATATATATATATATATATATATATATATATATATATATATATATATATATATATATATATATATATATGTTACAGTCAGAACTCGAAATCAGCCAAAACTAGTTTCAACTAGTCAGAACTAGTAGTATAATTTATTGTTTGTAAAAACTAGTATTACCTAGGCAAAACTAGTTTCTTAACATAAAGGCTCGGTAAAACACGAAATGTATTTTACACCTAGTTTTACCTACACACTTCAGTCAAAACTAGTTTTAACAATTGTTAAGTTTGGGAAAACTAGGTTAGACTAAAAGTGAAACTGGTGTAGTGCCGGGGAGACCATTTATATGTATAAGTAGCATTAGGGAGTGGAGTGAGCCATGTGGGGACCATAAGGGTGGGACTCGCTTGACAAACACCGGAAGTGAGGACGCTGGCTTGTCAGTTTTTGTATGTTTCAGTCCGCTGTCCTCCTGCATTGACACAGGTTAGTACGTGTGTTGTCCTCTGATATCAGATTATTGCATTGCCGTTTACCTTAATTGTTATTTCTTTGTTAGATGTTACTGAGTCATAGTTTGTAGGGTGGGGTAAGGGGGGGAGGATTCATTCTCATTTACCTGGTTCACTGATTTACTTCACCTTTCAGTTGTTCGTGAGCCACCAATACAACAAGATGGCAACTTGGAGCTCACCTGACCATCCTGAACACCCTCTTGACCGCCCTCCTAACCAGGCAGCTGACACTGAATGGGAGACTATGTTTTTACAGACCATACTGAAGTGGGACGTGCAACAAGAATCACACTACAACATACTTGTCTTGTGCAGCGGCCTCGCTGCACAAGACTTTCTTCTTTCTCTCATCCCTATTCTGTCCACCTCTCTAACGCAAGAGTTAACCAGTATTCTCAATCATTCATCCCTTTCTCTGGTAAACTCTGGAACTCCCTGCCTGCTTCTGTATTTCCACCTTCCTATGACTTGAATTCCTTCAAGAGGGAGGTTTCAAGACACTTATCCACCAATTTTTGACCACTGCTTTGACCCTTTTATGGGACTGGCATTTCAGTGGGCTTTTTTTTTATTAGATTTTTGTTGCCCTTGGCCAGTATCCTTCCTACATAAAAAAAATAAATAAATAAATAAATAAATACTTACTGCAGAAAAATACGGTTCACTGTTGCATGAGGTAAAGGAGGCTAAAACTGCTAAGAAGAAAACGTCTCTACAGTACAGAAGACTGAAGCGGTTTGATGTCATTGAAATTGGTGGTGTTCAAAAACTGATTGCAAGTAGCAAAAATGACGAAGTTCGTTATTACGTTCCTGCTCCCGAGATTTTTGAAGTCATTAAGACATCTCATGTAGCAATCGGTCATGGTGGTCGAGATAGACTGAAATGTGAAATTAACAGGAAATATGTAAATGTGACAGCCGATATGATATGATAAAGCTCTTCTTGACCATGTGTGAAGTGTGCCAAAGTAAGAAAATAAAAAGAAAAGAGGACTTGTTTCCAAACCAATCTTACACTCAGAGCTAAATAGTCGGTGTCAAGTGGACTTACTTGATATGCAGACACAAGCAGATGGAAAATATAAATTCATAATGGTTTATCAAGATCATTCAATTAAATTTGTGATACTACGTGCATTGCAATGTAAACGTGCTGAAGAAGTTGCTTATCACCTTGTTGATATTTTTTTAACATTTGGAGCACCCTGTATTTTACAGAGTGATAACGGAAGAGAATTTGTAAATAGTGTTATAACGTCCTTAGCTTCTTTGTGGCCAGAGTTGAAAATTGTGCATGGAAAACCAAGACATAATCAAAGTCAAGGGTCTGTGGAACGGGCAAATCAAGATATTGAAAACATTTTAAGTGGATGGATGAAAGACAATGATACAGCAAGGTGGTCCGAAGGATTACGCTTTGTACAATTTATGAAGAACAGAGCCCATCATTCTGGTATAAATCGAAGCCCATACAAAGCAATGTTTGTTGTAGAACCAAGGGTTGGCCTTGCAACAACATGCATTCCACGAGAATTGATTAAAGTTGTAAATAATGAGGAGGATTTGGAGAAGATAATTGCACATGTAAACAAGGACACTGTTGTGAATCTAATGTTGCTTTGCAGATGACAAATCAAGATGACATAAATTCACGATCTAGTAATAGAAGTGAAGTGTTTTCGTGTTGTGTGTGTGAAATGGAAATAAGTGAAGGTCACTACTGCTCGAAGTGTGGCTCACATATTCACGAATCTCGTGGAATAAACGTTGAGAGCGGCAAGGATGGCTTTGGATCTAATGTTATATGTTTAAACTGTAATTCTGAAGCACAAATATCACATGATAGGCAAGTAGCTAGTACTAGTTTGAAAAAGCAGGCAAAAAGAATGAAGACAGTATCTGATGCGTTTCACCCTCCAGCAAATGTGGGACAAAATGTCACTGTACCAATTCCAGATGTTGACAAGGGAAAAGGAGATTTGCGGAATATCATTGCAGTTGTTTTAAACAGAAGTGAGGATGAATTGTATAAGTTAGGTACTAGAGACGGCACATACTCGTATGTGAATAGACCAATAAACGTTTCAGCCACCTAAAAAGGTACTAAAATGAGCTATAAACACAAACAAATTATGTTTGAGTTCCCCAAAAATGGTACTCAAACGAGCAATGGTACTCAAACGAGTGGTCATATCCCTCACCTACTTTTGACATTCAGTACCGTTGTTGAATCTAGTTTTAACTTACACGATCAGATAAAACTAGATTTAACTAGTTAAACTTTGATATTTCTAGTTATATCAAACACATTAAGGTATAACTAGTTTTGCCTAGGTAATACTAGTTGTTCACCAACACATTGAAAATACCTAGTTGAAACTAGTTTTGACTGATTCCGGGTTTTGACTGTAATATATATATATATATATATATATATATATATATATATATATATATATATATATATATATATATATATATATATATATATATATATATATATAACCTCACTCTAGCAAAATGAATGATTTATTTTTCATTGTTTTCATTGTCACTAAATTGTTGAGTTCCGCCATAAGATTTCCAGATTCTACTTTTGTGTGAGATTCCAAGGTAGAACTATACTATAATTCAATATTTTCCGGAAAAATGAAAAGACAACCAATACTTGAATCGTGAGACAGTTACAGAATCTTGTATTATTTGCCACCGCTATTAACACATCAGTAGCAACACACCAATAAGAGTTTATATTTTCCTTATATTCCGTACAAAAAATAAAATAAATAAATAAATAAAATAAATAAATAAATAAATAAATAAAATAAATAATAATAAACTGATAGCGATTAGTGGTCAAGCTGGCAAGATGAGTAAGGCTTCATCTTGTAGATCTAAATAACCCATTCACCCAACAGAGCATCATCCAGTATCTTTATAACCTTTAACACACAGATGACACGATGTCATTACTCTGATTACAGATTATGAAGTACTCCTTTGGTATCAATAAGACGTAAGAATGCATGGATGTCTCGAAGCACTTGACACACTGAATGAGGTGAATGTTGTTTACTTCACACATCCGTCAGTGCCACAAAGAGACACAGTTCTTTTTCCATTCAGTGTCTTATTTTTTGAGTGTTAAGTGTAATCACTGGTGATCGCCGAATTTGTGTGTCACCTTGATAACTTGGTGGATCAGGACTGACGATTACACAACTAGGAAAAGATCGTTGACCATCAGCTGTCTTTCGTGACTGGCAGACGTCAGGACAAGGTAAGGAAAATATTATAATCTATGATAGGTACTGATAATCACCTGAGGGCCTGTCACACGAGCGGCGCAGCTGCCAGGTTCGGACGTAAGGTAATGATAGTGAAAGGCATTTGTGTACTGCATCCTATTTCCTATTCTGCGTGATGATATATGTTTACGTGACTTGATTCATATTGGATTGAGCTGTATGTCACCCAAACGAGCTTGACTCCTTGGTTGAAACAGCTGAACTCCTGACTGAGGAATTTGCTGTATATACTCTTGACTGAGGAATTTGCTGTATACACTCTTGACTGAGGAATTTGCTGTATATACTCTTGACTGAGGAATTTGCTGTATATACTCTTGACTGAGGAATTTGCTGTATATACTCTTGACTGAGGAATTTGCTGTATATACTCTTGACTGAGGAATTTGCTGTATAGGGGTGTCGCTTATTTCTGAAATGCAATCTTGTCACTGATCTTGCGTTCGTCTAATGAATGAAATTATACTTTAAATATTCATAGCTGTGGACTAGGTTAACGCTGATATGCTCAGCTCAACTCATCTCTTCTTAAGATCAACAGATGCCTATTTAAAGTTGAAAAAAAATATGTACAGAGAGCACTCCCCCAGTGGTCACGTGGCTCATCTCTTGGTAGTATTGGCTTCCACAGTAAATGATGCTCGATACTGCCGGGTAGTTTCTCTCTCCGTGCAGGTTGATCAAGACATTCTTTCCAGCAGCCTTTGGATGTATCTGTACTTAATTTGAGTGCGGTAAGCTTTACTTGATAGCCTTCAGGTGCCTAAGGGAAGAGAAGAGTTATTTGGTAAAAGCGAAGATATACATTTACAACTAACAAGTACCGGACAGTACTTAAGTCTAAAACATTATTGGTTACCTGGACGCGGTATTCACAATGCTCTTCTTTCTTCTCATAATAAGATATGCCTGGCAATTCGATCACACCTTGGGAGTCAGCAGTCTCTTGGATAGTCTGTTGGAGACATTTCCAATTTACTCATTCAACAAGGTCACTTCTGTTGGGTGAAATATGCGTCTCGGTAGCAAACACAGGAGGATGAAAACACGCAGATAAATAATGGTGTGCATGAGATATTAAGAAGTTATAACAAACAGACGGACTTTATAATGTGGAAGAGACTTGGTTTATTAAATTTCCTGTAGATTATGTAAACAGGTGTCATGCATGAATCTACGTATATTTAACGTACATAAGCACATGAAACAAACTAAATTATATAACTTTGTCTTTAAAGAAAAATGCATCGGTAGTCCAATTACAACACAGGGGGTAAGAGATGAGAAGGTTGAAAATGTAAATTATTGTCACATTAATGCATGGTAATCGAGACAATACCCACCCCATCCCTGAACACACAAGCGCCAGTGTTAGTAGGTATTGCTGATATGTAGGATTTAGGTAAAGGGTTTGTCCTACATGCAGTACTGCATCACTTACTCGGCTTTGAGGGTTTGTGATGTGCAGAAGTGCCCGTACTCCAGCTGACAGTTTTAATAAGACGGCATAGATGTAAGACACGAAACGCAGAGACAATCAATACCGATCAAAAGTTGCTCAGAGGCGTTGGAAAGAGAAACTTACGCCACAATACATTTTTTGTGCGTATCATTTTGTGTTCTTGATTTCGTTGCCTCTTAAGAACTGTTAATTGAGTATTCGTACATGTAGCCAGTTTCTTTCGTACATAGTCGTTCAAACTGATAAAACATTTCCCTTCCTCCAGACCTGTCTTTTCGATGTACCACTTGATAGCAAAACAAAAGCGCGGGCAAGTGATGTGCCTTACCTTGTGGCAGCTCGAACTGACTCCCTCAATGCTGATGTTGAAGCCGCGGCGGACTATTCTATCGTCCGTCGAGAACTTGATGTAAAAGAACGATGCCGAGACGTGAACCCTCTGACTCCATTTAAGCGTGTTACATAGCCTGCGGGGAATGACGATTTTAAGGATTACCTGAGAGTGAGTGAACGAGTGAGTGAGTGATATGCTGAGATACTACGAAGTTAAGTAGTTATAAATTGCGTGGATGAGACTACAGATGTTTTTTAATCTCTCTCTCTCTCTCTCTCTCTCTCTCTCTCTCTCTCTCTCTCTCTCTCTCTCTCTCTCTCTCTCTCTCTCTCCCCGGTAACTTAGGAGTCACATGAATTATAAATCACTCACTAGAGGAGCATGCAGCGAGTAGCTTCGTTGAATTAGTCTATTTACTTCTCTCATACTCGCTTGGATAATTTGGCGACGTAATGACTGTCCCATTCGTGACGACCTCTGTGTATTCCTGCAGAAGGTTATCTGGAAAAAAAAAATAGTAAACATAAATACCAGTAACAACTATGAGTTTACAGCCTCATGTCACCTGTGTCATCCGAAAGCCATACCCTTTTTTATTTTTTTTATTTACTAACTTATTTTATTCATTATTTTTATTTTTAGAGTATGTGAGTTTGTTTTGAGGGTTTCAAGAGAGACAGAACACTCATCTTCTTCCTAAATGTTTCGTGAACACAGTACCTTACTTCCGTTAAGTTCAATGCAGTAAGTGAACAGACCTATATTAGTGAACCTAACCCAAACGACACACTCGATCAGTTGTTCTTACTATAGTAGTCGAACGTAACTTTGGCGCAGTTTGGGCTGGAGGTTCCCGAGCGACACACACACTTGCAGTCCCTTCCCGTAAAGCCTTCGTTCTGGCAAATTTCGGAGGAACGATTACAGTTTTTCAGCCACGTATCTGGAATGATGAATGACTTTACATTACTTCACGTTACTTCTAAGTGCCGATCTGTTGATCTGTGTCTGTTCTTCTCTCTCTCTCTCTCTCTCTCTCTCTCTCTCTCTCTCTCTCTCTCTCTCTCTCTCTCTCTCTCTCTCTCTCTCGCGTGCGCGCGCACTCCTTCCTCAAATACTCACCAGTACAGCCATAGATCATGTTGGCGAGAATATCCCTGTGACTCAACCCGTCCCGCTGCCCGGGAACACTTTGATACCGCAGGTTTTTGGTGGCTATGGTCGTATTCCCTTTAGCTGAGAAAGCCTGTTAAAGAAGGGGAAGAAAGAGGAGGAGGAAGAGGAAGAGAGGGAGGAGGAAAAGGGAGACAAAAGAAACAATTTTTTTTTCTGGTATTACTGATCAGATAAATATTATTTCGATTGCAAGTGTGAGACGGGAATATGACTGTAATCATCCTGCCATCTTCATCTTCATCGGCTTATTTCTCCCTTCATGTTCACCCATATGCAACAAACCTTCGATCTGTAGTGCATCACAGAGCTCAAATCGTAAGCTACGCTGTAGTTTTCAATGGCATGTACGATGTCGAAGTTAGAGCGATAGTTTCCCAGAATGTTGTCGGTGTTGATGTACACGTGATCATCTCGCTCTGGGCGGCTCTGCTCGTGATAAAATCCCAACGCGTGGCCAATTTCATGCACCACAATGCCAAGCTGTCAAAATGTAGCAGTGAACAATATCACACAGATCGCAATAATATAGTTTCTTTCATATGTTTTTTTTTTTTTTCCAAGTAAGAGGATTACTGGCCAAGGGCAACGAAATTTATATCACAAAATGCCCACTGAGGTGCCAGAAGAAGAAAAACCAAAAAGAATTAACTAACACTAGAAAAATGGCTTGAGACCTCCCTCTTGAAAAAATAAATAAATAAATAAATAAAATAAATAAATAAATAAATAAAATAAATAAATAAATAAAATAAAATAAAATAAAATAAATAAATAAATAAAATAAATAAATAATTCAAATCGTATGGTTGAAGTATACGAAAACATAAGAAAATTAGGGACGTTGCGAGAGGTCATCCAGCCTACACGTGGCAGTTTCTCTATAACACATACCTAGCTACGCGTATTTCCACCCATCATCCCATCCATAAATTTGTCTAATATTCCTATTAATTCAACACTAACAACTGGTTGACTTACCCTAGTACATCCTTCTCCTGTTGACACATCCTGGCCGGTTTGAAAGACGAGACCCACGTAAGAGTAACACCCTTGTCCTTTCATGAAGCGGAGGTGTGGCTGCGCACTGTTGTCTGTTAGATGAAATCGTATGCAGGTGTGCGTCTCCCAGTGATTGATTGCCGCGAACACCGCCCTTCGATCCACTTCTGTTGATTACGTTACGTATAGAATTTTACTTTGTTATTAGGATGTGATGTATCATAGAGGGCGTGTGACATTTGTTTTATATAGTAAATTACCTACCATTGTCAGCGAATAAAAAGGGGACGTTAACGAGGCCTGTAACTGCATTCTTTGGCCATCTTCTGAACACATTACCAGTCGCCTTCCGTCCCGTGATGGCTTGCCACTGCTCCGGCGTCAGCAGCATGTACCTCTTCGTGCATCCAGTGATCCTCTACTCTCTCCGGGTTGGTTCCCAGGAAGTTGCGAGTCTGCATGTTTAAAAAGAACACAACAGAAGTATTTGGTGAACAGATTTATCAATTGGTCATTTATCACGGGGACAACAAAGTAAGGTTGTAGCACTTCCTTACCCACCAATTTCAAATGATCTTCCCTGCTTTTCTCTCGCTCTTCATGCGTGCTGTCCATGATGCTTGTGTGATCCTTTATATTCGCCTGAAATGCAAAAATTCCTGTCTTTCTCCTTCCCTATACCTCAAAATAACGTGTATTCGAAAGAAATTTTAATCGATCAGTCAGTCAATCACTGTCAACGGGTATTCGCAAGTATGACTTGCTTTCATTGCAGTGAAATTCTTGAGTAAAAGGCCATCATCATTTATAAGCCAACACTCAGTAAAGCAAGTCCGCAAGATACGGATAGATGGCATGTACGTACCTGATCCACAATAATAGGTGTCGGTGTCACCGTCACGTTTGCGACAGCCTGAGGAAAACTACATTTTTGCACAGGAATCGTTAACCGCTCCGAAAAAAATTTAAAAAAAATAAATAAATAAAAAAACATATATCAACCATAAAGGACAATATGCTCACAGATGTGCCAAGTTTTCAAATTAAAAGGGAAAAAGTATCCCTGTCTTTCCTTCTACTGGTTTCCATTTTCGTAAAATATTCTGAACCCATTCTTCAGCAATGTCTGCGTGGCTTGCAACTAGCAATACAAACAGGAATGAGCGAGAAACACTCCCATGCCACCTGGTCATCAATGATAGGCGTTGGCCGGGTGGTACTGCTCGATTGAGTCTGGGAGAGAAAATAACATCGTCAGATTTTATATTCCTTCATAGATGTGTGAAAGGAAACTTAGCATTGAGTCTTCCTGTACCTGAGGCGGAGAACTTACACTGGTATGAACGACGAAGAGTATCGCCACCCCAGTGAGCAAGGGCATCATGTTGAGTCCAGAGTCCATGAGCCTGTGCCGTGTTGTGTGTGTGTTTGACCGAAATGCAATATATATCCCTGGTTTTAAATGCCATGCTTGCCTCAGTCGACAGGCACACTTGTCTGGCCAGGCTGAGAGTTGGCGGGAAGCGAGGGAGTAAACCACCTGTACTTGATGATGTAGGGACTCGTATAATTTAAGACCTCAGATGGTATACAGCCTGCTAGAAAATTCTGGTACGTCTCAGTAATTACACGCATCCAATTCCAAGGACACAACTTTATATATACTGTAATGTTACCACCTTCGTTAACTACACACAAAAAAAAAGTTCTTTGGTAATAATGCAACACAGTATAGCAACAGAGACTTCATAATATATCTAGATGGTATTTTAACGTCTATAAAATACACTTGTAGATATTTAAAGGGGCATGTGCTGGCTGAAATTCTTTCGTGTATGGATGTGTGTGTGTGTGTGTGTGTGTGTGTGTGTGTGTGTGTGTGTGTGTGTGTGTGGAGTCATAAGTTACCTTCACGAACACCTTTGGCCCCGTTAAGAGAGTGGCGTGAAGGTGTGTTGGCGGTATGCATAATGAAGGTGTGTCGCTGGACGGGCAAGCAAATGTGTATGTGATGAATATGTTATACACGCCTTACCACACACACACACACACACACTCACACACATACACACTCCTTTACATTTTTTTCGCTCATCGTAACATCTAAACTGTACTTATTATCTTAATATTGCGACGTACTGTACTGCACATAAATGAAGAACCGAGAAAAGAGGAAGATGGAAGAAAGCCTGGGTAAGAACTTTAGTGAATTACCTCGCCTCATTACGAAGGGAATGACTGATGGCACTGAAATATTACTCATTATCGTGACATTAACCATGGGTCTCTGTTTCATTTGCCATAAGTTTGTACCACTCCTCACAAAGACATCTGAAGTGCTGTCTATTTTAAGGGAAGGAATTTGGGATTGATACCAGTACACTCTCTCTCTCTCTCTCTCTCTCTCTCTCTCTCTCTCTCTCTCTCTCTCTCTCTCTCTCTCTCTCTCTCTCTCTCTCTCTCTCTCTCTCACCACAACACTCGTTTTTTACTGGTACCCTCCTTCCCTCATTCACTCACTTCATACTTTCACTCCGTTCATGACTTCCTTCTTCATTCCTTGCTTCATTCATTCACTCACTCACTCACTCACTCATTCACACAGCCGGTCAGTTCACCACACAATCATCTAAAAAAAAAGAAAAAAAAAAAAAATATATATATATATATATATATATATATATATATATATATATATATATATATATATATATATATATATATATATATATATATATATATATATATATATATATATATATGCACGTTATAATCATTGTCTCCATCATCGTCATAATCTTTATCCTGTTTCTTGGAATGTATTGAGCTAAATGGTGTCTCAAAATTCTGCTGAACGTGTTGAGAGCAGAAGTTCTTAAGAGTTCATAAGAAATGCAGTTGTTTTTATGATAGGAATTCTTATGATCTTGTAATTTCTTGTGTTATAAAGAAACATGCGATCCTCGCCACTAAAATGAAGAACACTCCAGCCTTGTGCACTGTGGCAACAACATGAATGCGCAAATATTCACCAATACGTGACCCTTCTCGTCACCCTATATTTATACAGAATGTGCTCTACTTCATCTGCAGTAATAAGGACATCGTGGTTTATAGAGTATTGCTACGGTCTTGATGTCTGATAAATCAACTGTATGCGGTTTCAAAACCTGCCGCCTCGTCCCACAGGTCGTGACCGGCATCCTGTGTTTCTAACCTGCTGCCTCTTTTTGTGATTTATCTCTTGTCTGTCTCATGTTCCTTGTAGTCTTTTAATTTTGATTCTTATAGATCACATGGTACCTAGTGTATTATTACTTCTCTCCATTGGTTAAGAATGCGGTCAGTTCATTCAAACGTTTTTTTTTTTTTTTTTCTTAGGGTAAGTGAGGCAGTGCAGCGGAGCCTGGCGGGTCAGTGTTGGTGTGGCAGTAGTGGTGTGAGGGTACGTCGCTGTGAGCTCTGCCTGGCTGTGAGTGGGCCGCTCCAGCCGGGGGTTGCCAGGATGGGTGGACGGACGGTCATTGCCAGGTAAGACAACAACAGCGGGCTGCTTGTGGAGGACACGAGTATGAGATGTGAGATCACCATCTCAGTCAGTAGCTAGTGTCTTATTATTTTTTTTTTTTTATCTATATTACGAAGTTAGCTAGGCAATGACCAGTATCTGCTGTTGCCATCCTGCGATACTAATTTGCAGCATGCGCCATGGCAAGAAAAGATTAAAAAGACATACACATTACTGACCCAAAAGATTGCGAACAATAGTTACATTCCTCATCGGGTAATTGTAATCCCTGAATGTCAAATCCTAAGGTAATACTTCCCAGGCAGCAAAGTTATGAAGTCAGAATTGTTGCACCGATACCTGAGGAACTGTATGATGGAAATGATGCACCAAGAATTTATGATGCGATATTGGAGAGAAACAGTCTGCCGCTGTGGCATTCTGAAGAACTTTTTTTTTTTTTAATGTAACGAGCCCCTTTTTAATGGCATATTCCTGTCCGTGTGTGTTACCTGAATTTTTTGTACATTTCCTCAAATCAAAGAGGTGCTTAACTAGTTTTCGACCCACGCTTATCAAAATGTGCGCATCCCAGATGTCAGTTGGTTGAGCGGGTCACTTGTGGTTCCTCTTCCCATGATGATTTTGACTTCCCCCCCCCCTCTCTCTCTCTCTCTCTCTCTCTCTCTCTCTCTCTCTCTCTCTCTCTCTCTCTCTCTCTGCCTCCTTCATCACGTTTTTCTTACTCTCTCCTCTGCATCATTTCTTTTTCAAGCTTCATTCTTCTTCCTTCTTCGTTACTCATCACTGCACGTCAGCTCACCCTCCTCCTCCTCTGCATCCGCCGCCGATCCGTGTCTTCTTACACCCCCGCCTTCAGGTTTCCGAGGCATAAATCTTAACGTTCCCTTTTAACATTTCCTCTTAACGGAGCCACGCCCTTCCCCAGTGACGCTTCCAGTCTTCCTTCTTCGTGGCTCTCCTTTTGCAGGTGTGAAATCTCGAGCTGCAGTTCAAGGGATCAAAGGATGCATTTAGTGTCACCAGTCAGTTTTACATTTCTTTGTTTCCTTTTGAATTTCATCTCGTGTGTACTGTAGGTAGAAATTTAACTCTCCTTATGTAACCTTTATCTGAACTTATGCATAAATGTTTCTCCTTTTCTTACCTCTTTTCCCCGTACAGTTAAGTATATACCAGTGGCACTCCGGTTGTTAGCTAAATCCAAACGTTTCCCTTCCTCCGTCTCGTTCTTCCTCCCATTTACATATATAGCAAGTGTATCTCAGTATCAGGAAAAAGGAAAATTCTTGAACGTCTTCACAGAACCGTGTTTAGTCATATACTTGATTACATTCATTCAATCAGACGCAGAGGAAGTTACTTATTAATGACTGGCTTGGGTGACGTGGCATGGGTGGAGAAATGAAAGCTCGACTGCGTGGGGTGAAGGCCATTGGTGGGGTTGGTCAGGGCGCAAGGGAAGGGTAAGTAAGGGCATGGGTGGAGCTCGGGCAAGAGTAAGAGGTCATCAAGACGTGAAGGCAGATTGAGGGATAAAAGGAAATGGAAGTAGAGAAGATACTGATGGGTGAGGGCGGGACATGTCGGAGCCGTCAGGGTATGAGTCGTGACCTGGGAGAATGGGCAGGGCACGAGAGAGAGAGAGAGAGAGAGAGAGAGAGAGAGAGAGAGAAACACGTGCCTACTGGAGCGTCTTCGGGAGATGGTAAGGGGGAGGAAGGGGGGAAGTGCTGGGATGCTAGGGAGAGGAAGGGGGAAGTGGAGTGGTGAGTCTTGCTGACAGTTAAGAGCTTGTCCGCTTATCTACACTTATACTTTCTCGTACTTAATTTTGGCAGATATTTATCTGTTATATTTACTAACCAATGCGTTTGTAACATAAGCACTTGTGTAAATGATATTATACTATTGAAAGCAATTGCAAATCCCGTTTTTTATCAATAGAAGTTACAGTCTTCACTTTTGACAATTCTATTTTCGATGACTAGAAAAGTATGCAACCAAGGATAAAGTCTAATTGCTTTACGTCATTCAGAACCTACTTTCTTACTATTACTTTCGCATCAGTGATATTAATTTAAATTACAGGCGGGTTACTCGTCATTATCAATCAATTCCTGTGTAGCGAACGAAGCAAC
Organism: Scylla paramamosain; assembly: GCF_035594125.1. NCBI lineage: Eukaryota > Metazoa > Arthropoda > Malacostraca > Decapoda > Portunidae > Scylla > Scylla paramamosain. Next base: position 323,487 of record NC_087180.1, read on the forward strand.
GAAACCCGAAATCCGAAATATTCACGGGTACGAAGGTTGAGGAAAGGTCAGGGTCGGGAACTCGAAACGTCTCATTTTCATTCGAGAGGACTTCGGATTCTTGTTTCATTTCTGTAGGGTTCACTTGAGTCTTAACCTTTTTTTTTTTTTTTCCATGAGTGAGTGAGTGAGTGCGTACTTTCAAAGCTGCACCAGGAGGGATAGATGGACAACTGCATGTGCAAGTTGGGTGCGGGACTCTTAACATTGGTTTGCACTGAGTCAGTCACATGAATCTTTATCACTCTTGCCCACGACTATGATGGTGAGGGAACAGGTTATCTGGGGGAGTGTAAACGTGATGAAGCGGGACCCGGATATGTAAGGAATATGAGACCACTGCATTTTCATTTACTTTAAGATTAGAAGTTACTTTATTACTAGATGTTAGATGCTAATTATAGCAAGACGACAACAACACTGATAATGTATAACAAAGAAATGCAGCAGTAGTTAATAAACTAATAAATAAATTAATAAAAGTGTGTGTTAATATACATAAATAGCTAATACTGCAATAACAATATTAATAACAACAACAGTTACAACAACAACAACAACAACAACAACAACAACAACAATAAAAAAATAATTAGAAACAATAATAAAAACAACAATAAGAGCAACAGCACTCATTACTCCTAACAATGAAGCTCGCTCTCTCACTATTAACGACACCAATCTCCCCTTTTCACCAGAGCATAACAGCCCACCAAACCATCCAGCCCATGCACAAAATCCCAACAGAGGCTACGATCAACTTAAAAAAAAAATCAACGTGGTATTGCTTGAAGTTAATGAAGAGAAACAGAAAACCCTAGTCTGGTGAAAGATTGAGAACTGAAATAACGCAGCGGATTACACCTACTAACAAGGCTCTCTCTCGTAATTTACTGCCGGGCCGCATTGATCGAACCCGCGCCGGTGGTGAGTGAAGCGTGCACAAGGACCTGATGTAGAGGCGATGCGAGTACCCACCTTTGTTGTCCTCGAATCAAAGGACGATGGGAGTATAGGTTGACCGCGTCCTGGCTGCCTCGGGGATTATGGCGTTCCTTTATTGTGTTTATCATGCGTTATATTATCCTCTTAATGGCTTTGTGTTTGAGGATTTAATACCACCAATGTACTTCTTGTTTTTCTCTCTATATCTGTAGTTTTTTTCCTGATCTTTGTTAACGTTTTAATTGATTTCTACCCGTGTCTCCTCATTTTACCGCCACAAGCATGTATTTTGACAGAAGCGTAAGTTTTGGTGTAGGTAAACGTAAAACTACACTGGGCTGGTGCTTGATAAACTTAGGTAAGTCAGCCTTTATACCCCCCATTTGTGTTTATAGAGGGTAAGAGGAAGAACAGGGATAGGAAGAGAAAGGAGGAGGAGGAGGAGGAGAAGTAGGGTCAAGCGAAGGAAGAGAGACAAGAAAATGACAGGGAGCGAGAAACGAAGAGTGGGGAAAAAATGCACTGGAGGG
>NC_087180.1:327500-372500 GCF_035594125.1 Scylla paramamosain
AAGGTCCACTCGTCAGGCAAGCAAATGTGCAGAACGATGCCTTATTTCACTGGCCTCGTGGAGGTTACCGGACCTCCTGGGGGAGGCCACCATGGCGGACCGACACCCAAACATCCAATTAAAGAATTGAAGAGAAGGAGACTCAGAAGGAGAAGGACCCTCGCGTCTGACCAATATGGCCAGAGCAACCTTTACTCACATCAGCGTCTACTTAGCGAATATCTAGTACCGCTAATGAAAGGCAAGGTTGAGGGAACACCAACGGAGCTAAACAGTTAACCCCGGCAAGTTACCTGCTGGGAGTCTGTGTATCTAGGAAATCTGAGAGTTGAATTGTTAATGTAGAATCAGATGTGTGGCCCATGTGTAAGAAAGTGAGAGGTGAGACGCTGAGGGCGAGGAGGGGCGACGCCGCCAGACACACCCTGTTTATTACAGGGTCGTCTCAGGCCCGGCGGGCACCTCTCCGTTCGACTTGAGTGTTATATTTTCGCTCTCTGGGCGGAGCTGTTGCCAGTCTTTTGGACGGACAGGCGATCCTCGTGGGGTGGAAAGGAGGGGAGGAACGTGAGGCTCAGAGTATCATTTCCTGTTACTTGATGTCGAGGTTAGTGGAATCTACTCGCCCTGCATTAAATAACGAAAGACTAGAAGCTGTCACCCTTCAGTCATGAGGATATACGAGACCAGTGTCGCCTTTCCTGCATGCCATGAGTGTGCTTTTACCAGAGCACTTACTTTGTGTGTTAGCAAGGTAGGCAGTCTGTGGATCTCAGTCCACTTAAAATAAGTATTTTATGAACTAATCTTCCGAGAAGAGTGGCGAAGTGTAAACACAGGATGATACATTGACCAGAGGTTTAAGTCCACAACCTGAGCTCAGCCACCATTGTAGTAGTTATGACTGATCTCGCCTTAATACAGGTTTAGAGGTTGTCAAGTGATGGGCGGCGGTGGTCGACATGGTCACCGGCGAGGGTCTTTATATGGGTTTCCTTGGCGGGGCTTTCGTTGCCGGAGATTTCTCATAACTCAGACTTTCCTACACTGTTATTTAGTTGATGAAAATTATATATCATGCCCAATTTTTTTTCTTTACATAACCTTTTTTATGTTAGCGTTCAAGTACTGTAATAAAGAAGCGGACAGACAAAAAGAATATAAGGAACAAAAGTAAAATGAGTGAATATGTAGACAATATTTTTTAGTTTACAGACAGGGAGGTGAAGCTCGCAAGATATCGAAGTTTACCGGAAAACGTTCCCAAAGACATCATGTTTTTTTGGAGCAGGATATTGGCAGAATTTTTCGAGCGGAAACCAGACCGGTGATGAGGCCTGGGTTGTTGAAGGAATCATAATTAAGGTGCCGCCCTAGGAGTTTGAATACTGTCAGAGCAAGGGAACGAAAGTTTAAAGGAGTTACTCAGAGAGAGAGAGAGAGAGAGAGAGAGAGAGAGAGAGAGAGAGAGAGAGAGAGAGAGAGAGAGAGAGAGAGAGAAAGGACACAGACAAATAGAAACGAGACTCTAAAATTGAAAGAAAAACATCGTCAGAGTTCAGACAATTGAATAAGAACGAAGGTCAGAGTGAGGGAGGGAAGTGGAGAAGTGCCATCAGTGAGATGCGACTTCCAGCATGAGAAGAAGAAACAATAAATGCTACTGTACTGATAACTGGAAGACTGGTGGCTCTGAGTAAATGTGTAAAGGAGCGAGGACGAGAGGGACTGCTTTCTTTGGGGGTGACTGGGGACTGCAGGAGATTGTTGCCTACCAGGAACCAGGAAAGTAGATAGAGAGAGATCAGGTGCCAAGGCTAGAAACCTCACCAGCTGCTACTCATAATTAAAGTTTACATTGTGTGTGTGTGTGTGTGTGTGTGTGTGTGTGTGTGTGTGTGTGTGTGTGTGTGTGAATATTATAAGGAAGCTGCTATAAGTTTGTTTGTTTTTTATGTAGGAAGGACACTGGCCAAGGGCAACAAAAATCTAATAAAAAAAAAATGCCCACTAAAATGCCAGTCCCATAAAAGGGTCAAGGCAGGCAAGCACAGTTAAGTACTACTGATTTTTTAGTAATTACTTTTGTGTGATGGATTCAGAGTTTGCATGTCCTCTCTGTAATCATGTATCAAGGTCAGTGAAAAATTATGTAAATCATTGCTTGTTGCATTCAACAACAGAAGAGTTATCAAATGCCCATTAGGGGGTTGCAAACGGACACATTCATCATATACAGGGTTAAAGGCTCATATATACCATCAAGAATGTAGGTCAAAAAGTGATGAAAAATTGTTGATCTTAAGTCTCCATTTGAAATTACAGTGTAAAACTCTGTTGTACCAACAAGTGTGTGATGGAATGAAGGATTTATTAAAGCATTTGAGACAGCACATCGATGATGGCACCAGGATTCAGTGCCCCTTTAATCAGTGCTCCAAAATGTTCTCAAAGACATTTAAATCACACATAAGTAGGCATCACAGATATCAAACAGTTAAGGACTTGCCAACTAAAATTATCTACTCATCAAATTGAGACCTTTGTGATGACTTGTCGCCAAGTTTGGAGGTGTCCTGTACAAGAAATGACATTTATGACTTGGATCAGCTTATCTTTTTTATGGGTAATGATATGTAACCAAAGGAGGTGTAATATTGCAACCAGGAGCATTGTAAATAATTGCAGTTTTCTTATCATTTCACCTTTGACAGAGTTATTAATTGGTTCCTTTACGCTCAAACACCGTGGCTCCATGTTACCTTACTGTGGGTGTCACTACTGCTGGAAGGGAGTTCAAAGGCGCCTCTTGCATTTGATAAAGGTTATTATCATTATTAGTATTATTATTATTATTATTTTTTGTCGTCACCCTAGCGTAAGTATTAGGCCATTTTTATTTGTTTCATGTATATTTTAATAATTTGATTTAATTTTATCTTATTTTAATTGATTTTTATACCTTTTGTCCATTAAAAAAAAAAAAAAAAGTTTTTCATACAATATGTTACATACATTCATTCCTTCACACAGTCTTCGTTGCTGCAGGGTTCCTAATCCCAACACAAAACTATTGTTTTCTGTCAAGGCAGGGAAGAGGAATGAGTAACACACTTGCACGCAGGAAGGGAGGCTGCATAATATTAATATGTATTATGTATGTACATGAATGCGGAACACAGTCATGTATGAAAATGTCATACAAAAGAAATGTTTATAAAACTAAGTTTGTACCCCAGCACTCTCTCCTCAGACTAACAGTTTGTACCCCAGCACTCTCTCCTCAGACTAACAGTTTGTACCCCAGCACTCTCTCCTCAGACTAACAGTTTGTACCCCAGCACTCTCTCCTCAGACTAACAAACTGGAAAAAAAAAAAACCTGCTAGTGGGGAGGACTATGAAGATCACGGAATTATGGGCTAAAAGCACATATTTTACTGATGGTGTGTATATATATATATATATATATATATATATATATATATATATATATATATATATATATATATATATATATATATATATATATATATATATAGATAGATAGATAGATAGATAGATAGATAGATAGATAGATAGATAGATAGATAGATTAAAGGTCGGTTCATACTAGTTCGCACCCGGTCTCCCTTTCTATTAAGACGTCACAAAGAGGCGGAGCTTAAGGAGCAGATGAATTGGGATACGCACCTTTCCCGTCTTCCGATCTTCGTTTCCATTTTGTAAGCAACAGACACGGAGCCCTCGCAGATCGCGAATGATGAAGAAGGGGAGTATGGGCAAATGCCAGCTAGAGTTTTATTGATCCCTAGATTTGAGGAAATTTTTCAGGCTCAATCGATTACCTAACTCCCTTAGTATTTAAGACAATCAACGGTGTTTATTTGATGTATTTTCTCATCCTCAACATGATCTAATCGCCGCATAACACCAATTTTCACTTTTCCGGACCAAAAAACTCCAATGCTGTCAGGTCATCAGGTATATATCTAGTTTATAGAACACTAAACATATTTATTTTAGTACTTGTTACCATGCACACACACACACACACACACGCAGTACATTGAATTTTTAACGTTAAGTAGTAGTTGAGATTACCTTCAGCAGAACAGTCGTAACTGGTGGAGTGGACGTAAAGTAGTGGAGTTAATGGTTAGGCAGCGGCCACGATGAGAATGAGTCTCTTGGGTGGTTGGCTGGCATTGATGCTGGCGGTGGCGGTGGCGGTGGCGCTGGCGGGATCTCTGATGTTTATATTCAGACAGTTTTGTTTGCTGTCTCTTGACATCACGCGCGTGCACACACACACACAAACACACACACACACACACACACACACACACACACAATTAACGATTATTGCAATCTCTAGAATTACAATTATGTGCTTCATCTGAATTGCTACTGCACTGGAATACTCAATAAAAAAAGTTATGGACAAAACCGCATCCGCACTCACAGAGTTGACTTGGATTCATCTCTTCCGCACATGACTCAAGGTCAGTACGGGTGGTGGACTCAAACACCAGCGGGGCTGATGGGAGTGACGTCATAGTAGAAGCTGAGACTGGGTGCGGAATACCCAAACCCGTACTAGAGTGAACCGGCCTTACGCGCGTCTGTTAAGGTGTGTCCACACTATCGAGCATGCTCGACGGGCAAACAGTGATACCAGATCCCTTTCCAATACAATAGCAAGGAGGGTGAGTGGCAGGCACGAAGGTGACGTCAGAAGTGAGGGGACTGGGGGCAAACTAGCGGGCAAATGTCTGAGTTTACAGGAAACCCCAGAAACTGTTTCGAGTGGTATGATGCGAAACACTTTGCATGTTTCCGGTATGATAAGAGACAAACTCTGCTTGGATATCCTGGTAGAGTATTGCAGTGCTGTGTATGAACATCCAGATGCTAAGAATCTGAGGGTTGCTTCCAGACGAGCCTCTGCACATATGCTCTGCCTCAAGTGGGTATCTTGTTTTGTTATGTATGGTTCCACTTTTCCTAGGAGTGTGTGGAAACTATTTACATCCATTCTCATATACTGGATAAAACCATCTTCAGGCTTGTCGTGGAGTTCGCGATATATAGTTGCATGACTTCCCAACTCTCCTCTTTTCCTCAACCAGTCCTTGCACCACACACGCCTATGAGCTCTGGCTTGTTTTTTCTTTTTTATATACAATCCAAGAATTATCCCACACAAGGCTATTTTCTTCCTCTCGACTGTGTTCGGCATGGTGAGACAAGTGCCGCACCCGACTCCTTAGCAGGGTCAGAGTGAAACTGAACCATGAACCAGGACACCACTCATCAGTTTACAACTTTGCCCGCCAGTCTTTTCCCGGTGAAGGAGTAGATATTGTGGGCTCAGCTACATCTGGTAGTACTGTTTGTTGCCAGATCCCTGCCTGTGGTTTTCCCGCTTCTGACGTCATCAACCCTCATTCTCATTACTCATTGTGATCTGGTATCACTGTTTGCCCGTCGGGCATGCTCGATAGTTTGGACACACCTTTAGGCATCTACGTCAGAAATACGTTTTTCCCTATCTTTTCTCCCCAACATACGATTCTGCGTGACGCCATGTTATTATAAGTCTGGGTTTGTGTATCTGCATAGACTTAATAATAACGCGTTGCAATACATTCATATGTACATTTATCAATATTAGGTACCTTATTAGTATTACTGAGTACTACTGACTGAAGCTCTTTCATTTTCCTGTGTGGTTTCCTTGTGAGGCTACACACTACTTGACATGCGCAGTAGATCAAATAACCGCTCTTATTAAAATCGATCGAGTTTGGCAACACTGTTTCAGTTATTCGATATAAATGTTTCGCAACTCACAAACCTGATTCTCGATGTCCTTTTGTTTATTGAGGCGGTTGTAGTTGATTACTTTTTGGTCCGAGTAGATCATGTTGGTATTCACCAACGTTTGCTGCTGCTGCTACTACTACTACTACTACTACTACTACTACTACAACTTGTCACAACCACCATCACCACCACCACCAGCAAAGAAAAAAAAAACATAATGGCATGTTTTTGTTTTATGTTTATTCATTAATTAATTTAGTTGATGTTGCATGATACACAATGCATCATGCACAAAAAAAGTAATAAACCACAGCACACAAGCAATATATAAACCATCAAGCATAGCAGACTGCATCAAATTAATTACATGTATTGCACATGAAAATAACGCACCTGAACTCCACATTGAAGGAAAATAAATAAATAAATCTTTTGACTAAAAACTACAAACATTGTTTTGAATAGCGCCATTCCCTAAAAGTGAAAGATGCATCCAAAATTATAAACATGTCTTGAAACCTCCCTCTTGAAACAGTTTAAATCATTGGTAAGAGGAGACAAAGAATCAGACAGGGAGTCCCAGAGTTTACCGGCAAAATGGATGAAAGATTGGCATTACTGGTCAACTCCTGCGTTAGGGAGGTGGACAGAACAAAGATGAGAGAAAGTCGGCACTACTCACACATTTCCACTACAGTAGTATCCTCATTTCCTCATCCAGATTTGCTCCCCACACTCAGCAGACTCTGGCACCAGCAGTCATTCAAGCAGCCCCAACACACTCCCCACAGTGGGCGTTTTCTCCAGCACTGGCAGGTCGCTCCTCACTCCCTTCACGGCGGCGCCAAGCTGAGAGGTGTCCACAGGAAGGCGGCAACTATACAAGGCACACCGCCTTCCCAGCCCCCACACCTATACACACCTGCTCGCCTACCTTCCTTGATACTGAAACAAACCGCCACGTCAATCCACAGGAAGGGAAATAGTGCGTAGTAGATACAAGATATTGTATCCATTGTGGTATATCAAGATTCACCTACCATTACCTTCCGAAACAAACCAATATACTCCTATCAGTCTTCACGAAAAAAAAGGGATATATATATATATATATATATATATATATATATATATATATATATATATATATATATATATATATATATATATATATATATATATATATATATATATATATATATATATATATATATATATATATATATGTATATATAACAATAGAGTAGCAAGTGAAATCTTAGATAGAGCAAGATGAAATAGCTTACAGCTGCAAGACAACTATAGACATGCAGATGGAGAGACAAGATGTACTACAATGTGTAAGGCAGAGATGGAAGATCTCAATAATTTTATATTAAGGCGTCCTGGATATTTAGAGGAAAGGGAGAAAGAACGATGGCTTCAACAACCTTATCTAGAAGAAGAAAACCAAATATTGTGGTAATTATTGTTTGAAGAGAGGAACATATATTTTTTTATGTAAAAGGGAAACTGGCCAAGGACAACAAAAAGTGAAAATAAAAAGGGCTTACTAGAGTGCCAGTCCTAAAAGCAGATAAAAAAAGATTCTCCAAATCTATAAGACATGTGTCTTGAAACCTCCCCTTTGAAAGAGATCAAGTCACAGGGAGGAGGAAATACAGCAGGCAGGGAGTTCTAGAGTTTACCAGAAAAAGGGATGAATGATTGAGAATACAGGTTAACTTTTGTATAAGAAAGAACTAAAGAAATATCATACTAGTTTTGGAAGGAAACAAAATGCAAGAAGAGAAGGGAAGAACAATAATGAAGAGAAATATGAGGGAAGCGCCGTTGGATGAAGGCATCTTCCCGGTAACAGCAAGCTGAAACTGAGTGGAGTGTTGTAATTCACATCACCTCTTGTTGCGTAGTCAGCCTTACCTGGCCAGACTTGAGGCACCTGTTGTAGCTCCAGCCCCAGCCTATGCATCGCTGTAACAGGGAAATAAATTATCAGTCCGCAGGTTTGAAGGCAGATCGAACACTTTCCTGATACGTATATATTATTAATGTGAAAATGCTAACTGGTAAAAGAAATGCATGAAAAAAATAAAAAAAGCAAACAAAATTGGAAACTGGAGACTAACCTTGTATAAGAAATGCATAAAAACACAGAAAAAAAAAAGAAACTGGTGGATTATTCTGACTATAGAAAAATGTTAATCCTCAGGTACAAAAAAAAAAAAAAGCTGACACACACACACACACACACACACACACACAGTTCTGCGTGGTTATCACTCAGGCTTAAGAGTTTTCTCAATAGTACACATCTTTATTTTCGTTCTTATCTATGTCATTTATTTACTGATATTTTTCTATTTATTAATAGAATTAATCCATTTATCTATTTTGATTTATCATTATTTTTCTTTAATCGGTACAAGAGTTTTCGTTGGCGTGTGGATGTTTTGTAGGTGAAGTGAGGCATGTCAAGACAGTGTCATGAAGCTCTCGTAAATGTTATACGAACCAGTACAACATCAAAACATTTCCTACACAAATATGCCATAAAATACCTAAAATATATAAAATGAGTAAAATTTTGATTCATCAGGAATTACTGTTTTCTTGACTAACCACTACACAACTCACTGCTCACAGCATAACACTCCCACGCACCTGCTGAAAGGGCCGAGAACACAGTAAGCCAGGAAGCAACGCGGTAATACTCTTAGTGTTGTCCATGTTTAGTTTGTACAAGGAGGAATGCATAAAGACGGAGAGTGAGATCGAGGGATGGCAGAACAGCAAAGGATGAGTCACAGAGGAAGATGCAAGTGACGGAAACAACTGGAAGAGACTCGTACCTAACTCGACTCTTTCTGTGAAGCAAACAGGCCTGCCAACACCGACTGACACCGGCTGACCCAGAGACCAAGCATTTCATTATCATCCGACCCGGGGTGCAGATACTTTTATTCTTATTTATTTATTTATTTATTTATTATTATTATTATTATTTTTATTGGAGCACGTGCATGACGCCAGCCCGTCCAAGGAGTAGAGTAATAAAGACCATAATTTATGACAGGCACCTTGTTTGCTTCCCATCATATTCCAGCCGTGCTTTATCTGAGCAATGCCGACTATTTCTGCCTCGGTACCTAGTGCTATTGTAAGTGTTCTCCATGCTTTTGTGTAAGATGTCAATTAATTAAAAGTGAGGAATAAAATGCTAGTTTGTGACAGCCACCTTGCTTGCTTTACCACACATCACCGCATCACTTCCCCAGCCACATTGTACCCGGGCAAAGCCAGAACTATACCTCTGTTATTATAGATGCTACTCTAAGCGTTATCTAGGTTTATGTGTAAGGAATTAAGAGTTAGGAATAAATAGTAGTTTGTGACAGCCACACTGCGCGCTTCACCACACCACATTCCAGCCACACTTTACCACTTTACCGTGTTGCAATACCAGTACTCTGCTATAATAGTATTGCCATATTACGTCGGGTATCTCTGCTAGTACCTCCATATTACATCAGTGCCTCCGTCCAGTACTGTCATATTACCCCAGTTACTGTCATATTGCGACGGATGTCTCTAATAATACCGTCATATTCTAAACAAGGGGTGTCACAGTGATTCCTGTAAACCTCACCTGGACAGCAGTCTGAGTTCGTAACAGGCAAGTTCCAGCCATATTCAAGTCGGATGCCTGTGCTAGTACTGTCGTATTCTCAGTGACAAGTAATGCACAGTGATCCTGTAAGCCTCACCTGGACAGCAGTTTGGGTTCTCTGCAAGCAAGTCCTCCCGCTGATCCCTTCCGTGCGACACTTCTGCAACGGGAGACACTTAGAGCCTTGGGAACACTACACTACTCGTGAGTGAACACACGATATACACGAGCTCCCCTTATGCTGCTTCTGACAGCGTGCCCCTCTCTGCTACATTTGAGACGATTTAACTTAGCAGAATACTTGTTAAAACACCATCCTCGAAATTACTATTTTCAAAGGCCACGAAGACGATTACTGCTGTGTATCAGTGAAGATGCATTATACTCTTTAAACTGTCGCTAGACTCATGGACACATTCCTGAAAATCTTAAAAAAAAAAAAAAAGTCACTAAAGCTGATAAAAGTTTGAGAGTACGGTGCTTAGTGGCGCAGGCAACGAAAGTTCCTTGCTTAAGAATCCCAGACGTGAGAGAAGACACTGCATGAACTCTTCTTAAGCTGCTTCATTGAGTCGCCTTAGACGATTTAATTCAGCAGAAATGAGACTGCTGGCGCGGAAATCTTTAAATTACCACATCGCCTCTTTGCTGCACTGATGTCTGAGTTTTCGTTTCTTTTCATATAAGCGGGACAACAAAAATGAGGAAAGAAATATTTACTGGAAATGCCAGTCCCTAAAGAGGAAAGGCCGAAAATACAACCGAAAATTACCTGGAGAGGTGTCTCAAAACCTCCTCCAGGAGGAAATGCAGAAGTAGGCTGAGAGTTCCAGAATTTACCGGTAAAAGGTGCTGAAGACTGGGAGAGCTGGTTAACTCTTGCATTAGGGAGGTGGACAGGATAGGGGTGTGAGAAAGAAGAAAGTCTCGTGCATCTAGGCCGTAGGAGGAGGGGAGGAATGCAGTTAGAAAGATCAGAAGAGCAATCACTGCGAAAATGGGGGTAGAAGATAGCAAAAGATGCAACAATGTGGCGATGCGAGAGAGGGTGAAGACTGTCATACTTAATTATTAATGTTATCACCTCAGCATTTCATTACGTTTGAAGAGAAGCCATCTAGCGGACACAGTTGGTAGCCAGAATTAGACACGAGTATTGCTGTTACTGTCTGCCATGCATAGTTCACGTCTTGTATGGACAGGCCAACAAGTCATTTGGAACTCTAAATAAGCGTTATGATGCATGGAAATAAGGTGATGCAAGATGGAATTACACACACACACAAACACACACACACACACACACACACACACACACACACACACACACACACACACACACACACACACACACACTATAAAATAAGATAAGTAAAATCTCCACGATGATGCATTTTAGGCACATATTTAAGTATTTAAGTACCTAAGTATTAATTAAACCTATATTTAAGTATTCCGTGCTCTTGTAATGGCAATTTTCAGAGGCCACAAAGATGATAAGTCAAGCTGTCGAAAGAGTTTTACCACTGAAGATACAGAACCCTTGGTAAACTCCCATTGGAACCGTGAAAACTCCCTTGGAATTAATGCGTATTTTCAAAGGCAAAAGTCGTGATGAGAAGCAAAGTGTTTAAGAGTGCGGGCAAGAAAGGAATACACGAAAGAGACGAAGCACACGATAGAACGAACCACATGGAGAAAACTTATCCAAGCAGCACCAAATATGGAAACGTGACTCAAGCTAAGTAGTAGTAGTAGCAGTAATTGTAGTAGTAGTAGTAGTAGTAGTAGTAGTAGTAGTAGTAGCAGTAGTAGTAGTAGTAGTAGTAGTAGTAACAGTAGTAGCAGTAAAGGTCTCAAGACACTTCTTCAACTCCGGACAATTCTTTCAGCCCTTCATCTTCAGGGACTGGCACCTCAGTGAGCCTTTTACTGCTTTTATAAATTCTGTTGCCCTTGGCCAGCACCTCTTACTTAAAAAAAAAAAAAAAAAGTAGCGTAGCGGTGCGCGGGAACCTCACCTGGCACATGTCGAGCACGTCCCTGCTCATATTAGTGCACCCGATCCTGGCGATGTTGAGACACGCCAGCCGCTCATGCACGCAGCTCTCACGGGTGCAGGGAACGTGGCCGGGCGAGCACGACACGGTGACCTGCACAGAGGAACATACTGAAGGGTCGGTGCAGGAAGCCTTCAGGGCCACACGTAGCAGTCCCTATATGAGTATATTTACCTATTATTATGAGTATATTACCTGTCATTTCCATCCATACATTTGTCTGCTCTTCTTTAAAAGCTCCTTAATTACTCTGCACTAATAACCTGTTTACTGAGTATTGAGAGAGAGAGAGAGAGAGAGAGAGAGAGAGAGAGAGAGAGAGAGAGAGAGAGAGAGAGAGAGAGAGAGAGAGAGAGAGAGAGAGAGAAATTTTACATACTAAATGGTGTATTTTCTTCCCTCTCATTTCCTTCCTCAAACCTCTTTTTTATTTATCAGTTTTCAAGCAACTAATTACTCAAGATTTACTCACTAGAACTGGTTAAGCAAGTCAATTTTCACCTTTTTCATGGGTAAACTCTGGAATTCTCCCCTGCCTTCTTTTGTGTGCATTTCCTCGTCTCTGCCTGTGACTTAAACTCAGACTTTCAAAACACTTTTCCTCGTAATTTTGGACACTCTTTCTGGATAACTGTTCTTTGAGACTTGCATCTTCAGTGGACTTTTTTTTTTCCTGTGTTTATTTATTTATTTATTTATTATTTTTTTATTATTTTTTACTCCTTGTCAAAACTCCTCTTACATAATAATAATAATAATAATAATAATAATAATAATAATAATAATAAACGAAATGATGCTAAAATAAACTTCTTTTTTTTTTGTACTATTACTTTTTTCAAGTCAACCTTTTTCCTCAACTTCCTAAGACAACTGCACCTGCACCTGCCATGGTATTGCAAAACTGTACTAAGCTCCAGATTTACCTGAGGCGCCACCGTTGCTACGGCTGGGGCGGTGGTGGTGGCGGCGGCGGTTGTCGGGGAGGTAATCGTGGGATCGGTGGTGGTGACATCGGTGTTGTCAAAGGTGATGCGGACGAGGGCAGTGGTGGTGGTGATGGTGGAGGTGGAGTTGCCCTGACCCAGACGTAAATCCGGTGTCACTCTGCCGTCCTGCTCAGGAATGGGAAGAGGATAAATTCAGCGCCAGAACATATTAGCATATTCTGAAACACTTCTTGCCACACCTCGACTGTTTTTCAAAAGGCTTTAGTTGAAGTTACACGGATTTTTAAAGATTTTTTTTTTTATGGCTCTAGTGACAGATTAATAAAACTTCTACATCATTAACAGGAGAAACACTCTTGAGAACCCGGCTTATCATCTCTTTGGCCTTTGAAAATGGTCGTGGTGAGAGAGCAAAAAGTTTCAGAATACTGGCCATAAGAACATAAGTGAAACTGCACGAAGCCATCAGACCTACACCAGGCAGTCCCTTTATGCCTCGCCGAGACGCACCGCCAGTGTCTCTCCGCCGCTCTATTACGGAGGAGGAAGAGAAAATGTTTAGTATCAGAACATAAGGGCATAAGAAAATAAGGTCCAGACGCATCACTGGGGTCTCTCCGACGCTCTTTTTAGGAGGGGCGGGGAGGAGAGAGAGGACGCGGTTCGTGGTTGAACATAAGAACACCAAGGAAGCTGCAAGAAGCCGCCAGACCTGCACGTGGCAATACCTGTGTGGAACTTAAGACTATTCCGGTCCGGCGTTTGTCAAGTAGAGATAAATAGATAGACAGGCAGATAAATAGACAGACTGACACACAGACAGACAGACAGACAGACAGACAGGCAGACAGACAGATAGATAGATAGATAGATAGATAGATAGATAGATAGAAAGACATATAGATAGATATAGATAGATAGATAGATATAGATAGACAGATAGATAGATATATCAGCAAATTGGTAGATAAACAGATAGACAGATAAATAAACAGATAGACAAACAGGTAAACAAATAGATAAATCAATAGACAGACATGAATAAATAGACAGATACACAAACAGATTGACAGACAGACAAACAAACACAAGTTGGCAGAGAGGCGCTGACCTGGGGCGTGGTGGGCTGAGTGGGGGTGGTCGTGCAGTCGTCCTCGTCACTCTGGTCGGGGCAGTTGGCCACCCCGTCACACAGCACATCCTGGGGGACGCACCTCTCCTCAGTAGCACACTGGAACTCCTCTGGCTGGCAGCCCTGGCAGAGGTGATGGTACAGATGCAGATTAGATGACCCGCTCTATGTATATTATGGACCATACTCTGAAACAATTCTGCCGTACCTCCACTACTTTCAAAAGGGTCTAGTTGAAGTGACACGGGTTTTTATGGGTGTTTTTACGGTTTTAGTGACAGATTGACAAGATTTCTATGTTATTAACCGGTGAAATATTCGTGAGAACCCAGATTATCGTCTCTGTGGCCTTTGAAAGTAGTGGTTGTGAGAGACCAGAGCGTGTTTGAATACGGGTCTAGGTATGCACTGACAAAGCCGATGATACAGATTAGAGACCCCGTGTTATATATAATAGGTGTGCACTGACAGAAGCGATGATACAAATTAGGTGCCCCGCATTACACGGTACATGTAATAGTACTAGGCGTGCACTGACACAGGCGATGGATGCAGGAGAGAGACGCCGTGTTAGGTGTACTGTTGGGAAAACTCTAACCTATTATAAGAAATGCATGAAAAAGAAAATGAAAACAGGTGAGCTATTTTGACAGAACAGAAACGTTAAGACTCAGGTAAAAAAAATAAATAAATAAAAATAAAAATAAATAAATAAATAAATAGATAGATAAATAAATAAATAAATAAATAATAGAAAATAGAAAATAAAGTAAAATAAATACATAAATAAAATATTCATATATAAAAAACTGACACACAGTTTTGCGTTTTCATCACTTCGGCTTATAACACATTAGAGTTTTCTGAACAGCACATCGCTGTCGACGAGTTGGGTCAGGGTAATCATCCTTTCTTCATCTGACGGACTTATCTAAAGCACGAGAACATATCCTCTACCGCTACTCTCACGCTAACTGCTCTTTTGACCCTACTAATTGCATGCCTCCCCTCCTCCCGCGGACTCACTGCACAAGACTCTCTCTCACCACCATTCTGCTCACCTCATAAATGCAAGAGTAAACCAGTATTCTCAGTCTTCCATCCCTTTCACTACTAAACTCTGCAACTCCCCCCGCCTACTTCTGTATTTCTTCATTCCTTTGACTTGAATTCTTTCATGAGGGAGGTTTCAAGACACTTATCCTCCAATTTCGGGTGATCCTCTCGGCCCTTTCCTTTGGGGACTGGCACCTCAGCGGGACATCTTCTACATTCTTGCAGTCTTGGGGCAATTACTTCTTACAGGAACAAAAGAAAACAAGAGAACTTGCACTGTGCCATTTTTCTACTTAATATTCACCATGATATAATTTACTCTGACTCCCTTTCATAAGAATATAAGAGCACAAGGGAAGCTGCAGGAAGCCAGCAGGCCTACACGTGACAGTCCATGTGAAAAACATGCCTACTTATTTCCATTTATCATCCCCATCCATAAATTTGTCTAATTTTCCTTTAAAGCTGATAATGATTCGGCATTAACAACTTGATTACTGAGTCTATTCTATTCACTCAACACTCTATTTGAAAACCAGTTCCTTCATATCTCTTATTTAAATCTAACCTTATTAAACTTCAACTTCAACTTTATCACTTGTCCTGTCCTGATTACTGAGTCTATTCCATTCACCCAACACTCTATTTGAATCTTATTTAAATCTAACCTTACCAAGCGTAAGCTCTCTATCACTTGTCCTATCCTGATTACTGACCCTGAGCAGATTTACGTCACCAACTAACCATAAATGTTGAGGAGGATGTGGTTGATGGTTCTGTGGTTGATGGCGGTGTGGTGGACGGGGTTGTGATGGGCGGGGTTATGGTGGGCGGGGTTGTGGCGGGCTGTGCTGTGGTGGGACAGTCCATTTCGTCGGTGCTGTCGGAGCAGTCCAGCACGCCGTCACAGCGCTGGCTTGCCTCCAGGCAGATCCTGTCACTCAAGCAGAAGAACCGGCCCCTCCCGCACTCCAGCTGTGAGGGGGACGTCACATGTACTCTAGTGAGGGACTGCCTGTATTCTGAAACACTTCTGCGCCGCACCTCCACTGTCTCAAAAGCTCTAATTAAAGTTTCACGGGTTTTGAAGGGTGTTTTTACAGTTTTAGTGTTAGATTTATACATCATTAAAAGGAGAAACAGTCTTGAGAATCCGGCTAACCATTTCTGTGGCCTTTGAAAATAGTGGTGGTGAGAATAAAGCCTTTCTAAATAAGGGGTTTTGTGTGAGCTGCCCACGCACGCTTGTGATTAACCAAAACTGCACTTTGGGGGGCACTCACCGGAAGAATAGGAAATTTTAAGGAAATATGGGAAGCTGTAAGAAGCCATCAGACCTACACGTGGCAGCCCCTCTATAAAATAATGATACTCCTCTCTCTTTTGTCCTTCCTTCTCCTTTGATTTTTCCCTCACACACACACACTCTCTCTCTCTCTCTCTCTCTCTCTCTCTCTCTCTCTCTCTCTCTCTCTCTCTCTCTCTCTCTCTCTCTCTCTCTCTCTCCACCCCCACCCTTACCCCGTAGATGCAGTCGTCCTCGTCGCTGGCGTCCTCACACTCCGGGAATCCGTCACATCGCCACCACGAGACAATGCATCTTGACGACGAGACGCACCGGAATGTGTTGAGCGGGCACGTGCTCTGCTTGACAGGGTTTAGAAGGGAGTGTTTTTATGACAGAGCAGCACCAGCCAAGGCCAACAAAAAAGGGTAGGAAAAAAAAAAAAGCCCACCGAGGGACAGGCTCTAAAGAAAAAAAATAAAAAGCAAAGTGGATAACCTAAAATTGGAGAATAAATGTCTTGAAACCTCCCATTTGAAAGAGTTCAAGTCACAGGAAGGGGGGACACAAAAGCTAGCAGGGAGTGGCATAATTACTCGTTAGAAACATAAGAAAACAAGGGAAGCTGCACGCAAGAAGCCATTAAACCTACACGTGGCAGTCCTTTATATATAAAAAACGACCACTTTCACTTATCCATTTAATTATGTCTAATCTTTATAAGTGGGTTTGTGTACATGATAAATTAAATACAGTAGATACTCGTATTGGAAAAGGAGGTTATAAATATTCTAATTACAAAGGTTTACTGCTCATGTACGTGGACGGTGCTGTGTTGTGGTTGGAAGGAGAGGCGTGGTGGTTAGCTGTGGTCGAAAGAGGCGTGCTGGTAAGCTGTGGGCGAAAGAGGCGTGGTGGTTAGCTGTGGTCAAAAGAGGCGTGCTGGTAAGCTGTGGTCGAAAGAGGCGTGGTGGTTAGATAGGGACTGACCTGTGGCGTGGTTAGGAGAGGCGTGGTGGTTGGATAGGGAGTGAGTGAGCTGTGGCGTGGTTAAAAGGAGAGGCGCTGTGGACTGATCTGTGGCGAAGTCGGTAGCTGAAATGTGCTGGTTACTTAGATTAGGTTACGTTAGGTTAGATTAGATTTAGGTTAGGTTAGGTTAGGTTAGGTTAGGTTAGATTTAGGTTAGGTTAGTTTAGGTCAGATTTAGGTTAGGTTAGGTTAGGTTAGATTTAGGTTAGGTTAGTTTAGGTCAGATTTAGGTTAGGTTAGGTTAGGTTAGGTCAGATTTAGGTTAGGTTAGGTTAGGTTAGGTCAGATTTAGGTCAGGTTCGGTTAGGTTAGGTTAGATTTAGGTTAGTTTAGGTTAGGTTAGATTTAGGTTAGGTTAGGTTAGGTTAGATTTAAGTTAGGTTAGGTTAGGTTAGGTTAGATTTAAGTTAAAGTTAGATTAGATTAGATTAGATTTAGGTTAGATTAAGTTAGGTTAGATTACGTTAGGTTAGGTTAGGTTAAGTTAGGTTAGATTTAGGTTAGGTTAGGTTAGGTTAGGTGTAGAGAAACACTGACCTGAGGCGTGGTGGTTTGCGGGCACAGCGACTCGCTCTCGTCACTCGCGTCGTAGCAGTTCCCTACACCATTACACAGCAAGTCCAGGGAGAAACACATGTTACCAGTAGCGCAGCGGAACTCCCCTGGCCGGCACACCTGTCCCCAGTAAACACAGCAGCTACAAATACTGCCGAATTTCCCGACAGGGATTAAGGAGAATGTGACTGCATGAGGAATCAAGGCCATATTCTGAAACATTCCTGTGGCGCGTCCCTACTGCTTTCTAAAGACTAGAGTTGAGGTGACACGTGTTATTAAGGGTGTGTTTACAGTTCTAGTAATACATTAACAAGAAACACTTCTGAGGAACTGGCTGATCACCTCTGTGGCCTTTGAGATTAGACGTGGCGAGAGAGCAAACCGTTTCCGAAGGTCCGTATTCAGAGTCGCTTTGCTCTCCCACCACGACTGTGTTCAAAGGCCACAGAGATTGCTGATCAGCCGTGCTCTCGAAAACATGTTTCCACTTAATAATGTAGAAATCTTGTAAATCTCTCACTACAACCATATATATATATATATATATATATATATATATATATATATATATATATATATATATATATATATATATATATATATATATATATATATATATATATATATATATATATATATATATAAAACAGCCTTAAAAAAAATCTATTCTATTCTATATTTATAGAAAAGATGGGTGAAGGAAGAATAATATGAGTATAAGAGGATAGTGAGAAATAATGAAAGAAGTATAAGATTAAAGATGGTGGGCTGTCCACCTTGCTATTTTACTTATTGATGTTATACTGTGTATTATGTGTTTGTGAGAATGTTTGTGTTTTGTGTGCTGACTTCATGTGATGGCACGGGCCGCGATTGTTCTCCCTGTTACACCGCAGGCGAGTCGAGAAAGACTCTACCACTACTCCCTCGCCGACACCACACAACTCTTACCCCCTATAGGTAGGTCCCCGGGTGTCGGCGACTCAGGATGAGGTGCAACCCCCTCCCCATCTACCGCTTGCTGGGGGCCAGCAAGCCCTACCAGTGGCCAGTACCCCTCGGCTGTGCACTACGGTGTGGTGAACACCGGCGTGGCATACCGCCTCACCGCCGACTCAGGGCGCGGAGTGGGGAGAGAGGAGGCCAGCTACGAGTCCCATGTGAAGCATGTGTGTGTGTGTGTGTGTGCTGTTTAGTGTGTTGGAGTTACATAATATTCTTTCCTTTTCAGATGCCCCGTGTGTGCTGAGTTTTTGTGTTTGGCCATCTTCAGGAATACAGTGAGTAAAGGTAAGTGTTTTAAGGTGAGTATGTTTCCTTTATTTTCGGTTTGTTAATAGATTGGGTTGGGTGTTGTTTTGCATGCCTGTAGGCTGCTAGGGAAATCACGGTGGTATTTTACTATTTGATCTGAGTTGTCTTTTAGGCTTTGATAGATAGGCAGGCCCAACTCATCAATTTTTTCCCAAATTGTCTTTGCTCTGTAGTGTAGACGTATATTGAGAGGTGTTGTTTTGGTGTGTATGTGTACTTGTTCTGTTGTCATGGTGTAAGGGTGTTTCTGATTTGTTGCAAATCTAAGTGCTTTGTTTTGAACTTTTTGAAGTTTGCTAATTTGGTTATTGCTCATTGTGTGTATAGGGATTGGAGGGTAATCAAGTATTGGTAGTATTAGTGCTTTTACTAAGTGTATTTTTATTTTCTCTGGCATGTTATGTAACTTGCCTTAAAAAAACCCGTGTATCTTCACCACGACTATATTCACAAGTCACAGAGATGATCAGTCGGGTTTTCAAGAGTGTTTCTCCTGTTAATAATGTAGAAATATTGTTAATATGTCGCTTAGACCATTAAGGCTCCCTTTAATATCCGAGTAACTTCACCTAGACTATTTTCAAAAGCCACAAAGAGGATCAATCGAGTTCTAAAGAGTGTTTCTCCTGCTAATAATGTTGAAATCTTGTTAATTTGTCGATAGAATCACAAAAATACCCTTATAAACCTGTATAGCTTCAACTAGAGCCTCTTGAAAATGGTCGAGGTGCAGCACAGAAGTGTTTCAGAATACGGTCCTTAGGCGCTTCAGTGGCAGGAGAGATGAGGGGGGGGTGTGGCCAGGGATCTTCAGGGTTAGTGGACAGGGTTCAGGATCAGGGGTTTTGAAATACTCTTGGCTCTTTTGTTTAAGCTCATAGAATTCATTTGTTGAGTTGTCATGTGTGTGTGTGTGTGTGTGTGTGTGTGTGTGTGTGTGTGTGTGTGTGTGTGTGTGTGTATTTTAGGTGATATTTCATATTTTCATTTTATGTTTGTGCGTTACTAGCTTGTGTTTTCAATGTCTTGCTGTGTTTTTTGATCGCCGCAGAGCCTCTTATATCACATCAGCCACCAAAGCCCACCTGCGCGGGGCTGGTGTTGTCTTCCTCGATGTCAGAACAGAGTCTCTCGTCGGCGCCGTCTGAGCAGTCCAGTTCGCCGTCACACGTCCAGGAGGCGGGCAGGCAGCGGCGGTCATATGGACACAGGAACTCACCGGACGAACACGAGTCCTAGGGAAAGAAGAAATCTTGTTAATTTGTCATTAGAGCCGCAAAAACTATGTAACTTCACCACGACTATTTTCAAAGGACGCAGAGATGATTAGCAAGTTTTCACAAGTGTTTCTCCTGTTAGTAATGAAGAAATCTCGTTAATCTCTCACTAGAACCGTAAAAATATTCTTAAAAAAAAACCGTGTAACTTCACCACGACTATTTTCAAAGGACACAGAAATTATTAGCCTGGTTTTCACGAGTGCTTTTCTGTTAATAATGTAGAAATGTTGTTCGTCTTTCACTAGAACCATATAAAGACCTTTAAAAACTCGTGTAGCTTCATGGGGATGGATAGCCCATACCTATTAAAGCCATCCCTCAGATCCCCTCTTAACCTACCTGGCAGTGTTCGTCGGCGCCATCAGTGCAGTGGTACACGCCGTCACAACGCGTCCAGGATGGCAGGCAGGTGTTGTCTGCTGCACACCTAAACTCGTCAGGGCCACACCCCTGCGAGGGCGACAAGAGAGCAAGTCACGTATATTTTCTGCTCAACTTAACTACGTATTAATATATTATCAGTATTTCGTCAGAATGCTAAATGGAAGGGAAGAAGACGTGGCAGGACGAAGAGATGGAAGGACTGCGTAGGAAATGATGAGAGAGAGAGAGAGAGAGAGAGAGAGAGAGAGAGAGAGAGAGAGAGAGAGAGAGAGAGAGAGAGAGAGAGAGAGAGAGAGAGAGAGAACCAAAAAGAGGAAAAAAAGAAAGAAAAAGAAGGAAAGATGAGAACCCCAAAGGAAATAAATAAATAAAGAAAGAAAGAAAGAAAGAAAGGAAGAAAGAAGAGAACCAAGAAGAAGAAGAAGAAGTGAATGGCAATGATCCGTGAAGAGAAAACAATTCCTGAGGGACAGTTAGTTACCTGACAGAGGGGGGTTTCGTCAGAGCCGTCGTTACAGTTTCCTCGCCCGTCACAGCGGAGGTACAGAGGAATGCACTGCCCACTCTTGCACCGCCACTCGCTCCTGTAAGAGGGAGAGAGAGAGAGAGAGAGAGAGAGATTAGGTGGGGAAGACAGACCCGTTCAGTATGGTCTTTGTTTTAGCATTGAGATCTATGTAATAAATTGTTTGGATGCACATCAAGAAAAAATTAGGTTAATTTCAGCCTTGGTAAAGTACAGAAGTACACTTGTAAGGGAATGTGGAGCAAAAAAAAGTGCTTTTAAAAATTGTAGTTGATAATGGGAAAAACTGAATGACAGTAAAACTCCTCTCTCTCTCTCTCTCTCTCTCTCTCTCTCTCTCTCTCTCTCTCTCTCTCTCTCTCTCTCTCTCTCTCTCTCTCTCTCTCTCTCTCTCTCTCTCCCAACATCGATGACATGAAGATGAAAAGAGAAGAGCTGTCAGATTGCTCTCTACAGCACCCTGTCTTGCAAACTCTCCTTTCTTCTCCACTCGGCACCGGGGACTGTATTCTGAAATTCTCTCTCGTCTCCACTACTTTGAACTGACTCTATTTTTTTTTTTTTTTAATGTAAGAGGGGGCACTGGCCAAGAAAAACAAAATCTATATAAAGAAGGCCCAATGAGGTGCCAGTCTCCAATAAAGAGCCAAAGGGAATTACCAAAATCAGAGAAGTCTTGAGACCTTCCTCTTGAAAAAAAAAAAAAATGCAAGAAAGGAGAAATACAGAAGGAGGCAGGCAGTTCCAGAGTTTACCTGTGAGAGATTGTGAAACCAGTTAACTCTTGCGTTAGGGAGGTGAACAGATTACGGGTGAAAGTAGAAAGCCTTGTGCAGTGGATGCTGTAATGGTTTTCGAGAATATTTCCATGATTCCAGGAATAAATTAACAAGGCTTCCACATTATCGACTGGAAGAGACACCCCTGAAAACCGTACTAATGATCTCTTTGGCCTTTAAAAACTATCGTGATGAGAAAAGAAAACGATGAAGAATACGAGCCTCAACCCGTACTCTGAAACACTTCTACACCGCACCTTCACTGCATTCCAAAGGCTCTAATTGAACTTACAAGTGTTTTTAATGATGTTTTACGTTTCTAGTGACAAATAAACAGTATTTCTACATTTATAAAAAGGAAGAACAGACTTGAAAGCCCGGGTAATCATTTCTCTGGCCTTAATAAAGAGTCCTGGTGGGAAAACAAAGCGTTTAATAGTACGAGCTGTGGGTTCCATACTCACTGTTGGCATTCACTCAAGCAAGCGTCTTCTGCAGCTTCCTTGAACCAGCGAACCTCCCTATACAGCGTGGTAACGAGGAAAGCCATCTCCCGTGCGTACAGCTCAGTCTTCTTCAACACAAGCTTCTGAGACTCGTGGACATCTGTGGTGCGAGGCTCATGACACACTGGTTGCTTGAAACATTATTCTGAAACACTTCTACGCCGCATCTTCACTACATTCAAAACCTTCTATCTACGTAGCTGAAGTGACATGGGTTTTTAAAGGTGTTCTTATGGTTCTAGTAACAGATTAGCAAAATTTCTACATTATTAGCAGGAGAAACAATGTTCAGAACCTGGATTATCATCTCTGTGGTCTTTGAAAATAAGCGTGGTGAGAAAGCAAAGCGTTAATAAAGCAGAAATCTTGTTAATCTGTCACGAGAATCATAAAAACTCCCTTAAAAACCCGTGTCAGATGTCATGTGCCGCAGAAGTGTTTCAGAATATGCTCCTGCGTGTGTGTGCGTGTGTACGGTCACTACTGGCACGTATTATTGCACTTTTTTTAATGTCGTTTCAATGGGATGAGTGTCCTTTCCTATACTTTTCATAGGAAGACCTTCAAATCCTAATACAGCTTCGGTTTCCCGCATCTAGCCTTACTATTATTATTATATATATATATTTTTTTTTTTTTTATGTATTTAATATAAAAACTAAATGATCAATAAAAAAAAATATCAATGTCAATATCAATATCATCGTACACATCAGACAGAGGCCCGTGTTCAGAAACGCTTTGCTCTCATCACGACTATTTCCAGAGGCCACAGAGATGACTTGCAGGGTTCTCAAGACTGTTTCTCCTATCAAAAAATGTAAAAAAAAAACTCGTCAATCTGTCACTAAAATCATGAAAACGGTCTTGAAAACCCGTGTCACTTCAACTAGAAGGAGAGAAAGTAGTGGAGGTGTGGCACAGAAGTGTTTCAGAACATGGTCATTACAATGTGTATGGTGTGTGTGTGTGTGTGTGGTCACTATTATCATACTTATCTTTCTGAGTGTTATTCAAGGAGTCTAGACAAGAGAAAGTATATAGACTCCTTGGCGCTACCTGGCGTGCACCCGATAGTCTGGCGCAAGTGAGCGAAGTTCCTCATGCCCTTTATAATGCGGGAGGCGACGGCCTTGTTCGCCCCGACGGTCTCGTCTAGCCCCTTCCAGTCCTCGACGGAGGGGGCGTTCTGGCCGCGGCAGTGCAGGGGCACCAGCACCACCAACGCTGCTACCAACACCACCATCACCACGGACTCCTTACTGCCTCCCATCTGTGACAAGAGATGCTTTGCCTGCAAGTAGTAGTAGTAGCGCTGTAGGTGGTGGTGGTGTTGTTAGTGGTGGTGATGGTGTAGTAGCAGTAGTAGTAGTAGTAGTAGTAGTAGTAGTGGTGGTAGTAGTAGTAATAGTAGTAGTAGTAGTAGTAGTAATAATAATAATAGTAGTAGTAGTAGTAGTAGTAGTAGTAGTAGTAGTAGTAGTAGTAGTAGTAGTAGTAGTAGTAGTAGTAGTAGTAATAATAGTAATAGTTGTAAGGTTAATGACGTCAGAGAGAGAGAGAGAGAGAGAGAGAGAGAGAGAGAGAGAGAGAGAGAGAGAGAGAGAGAGAGAGAGAGAGAGAGAGAGAGCAATAGATGTGTACTCATAACACACAACTGACCAGTGATTTGGTTAGTGGAGGCACAAATGAACTTTTTCTTGGAGCGAGAGGGTAGATGGCGAAGTAGGTGGTGACCGGGGATAGACGCCAAGACGCTGCAAGGAGGGTGTGTCTGCTTGACCACCGCCCTGCATGCACTGAGCGGCGTTACTCCATTCAGGCCTGGCAGAGACATTTGCCCAGCTAGCACTTATCCCCGTGTTCTGAAGCGACTATTTTCAAAGGCCACTGAGATAATTAAATGAGTTTTCAGGAGCCGTTTTTCCTGTTGATAATGTGGAAATCTTGTTTATTTGTCACTTGAAGCTTAAAAAAATCTTCAAAAATTATGCCAATGATGTAGAAATGTTAATCTCTCACTTGAAAAACAAAGCACACAACAAACCGTGCAACTTCACTACGACTACGTGCATTTTCAGAGGCCTCGAAGATGACTAGCCGGGTTCTCACAAATGTTTCTCATGTTAATAATATAGAAATCATGCTAATCTGTCAATAGAACCGTAAAAAAAATAGTAAAGTAAAATAATAATAATAATAATAATAATAATAATAATAATAATAATAATAATAATAATAATAATAATAATAACAAAAATAAAAACTTCAGATAGAGCCTTTGGAAAGTAATGAAGGTGCAGCACAAAAGTGTTTCAGAATAATGTCCTAAGATTATTGTGACATCTCCTGCTGTGCCCCGCATTCCCCAACACACCAGCGTCTTAGCATTACTATTGTTAGCGTGATGTAGGGCACATTGCTGGGGTTTTCAAGGACGTTTCCATGATTCAGGTCAGAGTTTAACAAGTCTTCAGCATCATCAGTGGCAAAAACGCTCTTGAAAACTTTACTAATGATCTCTGTGGCATTTGAAAATTGTTCTAAGAGAGAGAGAGAGAGAGAGAGAGAGAGAGAGAGAGAGAGAGAGAGAGAGAGAGAGTGAGTGTGTGTGTGTGTGTGTGTGTGTGTGTGTGTGTGTGTGTGTGTGTGTGAGCGCGTGCATGTGCGCGTGCGTGCATGGGTGCGTGCGTGCGTGCGTGTTATGAAGGAAGACTTGAAGGGTTATAACCACCTATCCTGGAAAAGAGAGAGAGAGAGAGAGAGAGAGAGAGAGAGAGAGAGAGAGAGAGAGAGAGAGAGAGAGAGAGAGAGAGAAAGTAAAATAACTGCTTGATTACTAAAAAAAACGATCTCTCTCTCTCTCCTCTCATCTCTCTCTCTCTCTCTCTCTCTCTCTCTCTCTCTCTCTCCTCTCTCTCTCTCTCTCTCTCTCTCTCTCTCTCTCTTTCTAGGATAGGTGGTTATAACCCCTTGAAGTCTTCCTTCATAACTTAAACCTGACACTTGATATCATCTTGTTGCTGATCTTTGTGCTTCTTCTAGTCTACCAATATGTTGATTTGAATGTGTGCGTGCGTGCGTGTGTGTGCGCGCGCGTGTGCTGACTGCAGACTGACCAAAAAAAAAAAAACACATCACGTCTTCTTTCTTAAGGTCAATCATTGGAGTGTACACTCTGTCATTTACACACACACACACACACACACACACACACACACACACACACATTCAAATCAACATATTGGTAGACTAGAAGTAGCACAAAGATCAGCAACAAGATGATATCAAGTGTCAGGTTTAAGTTATGAAGGAAGACTTCAAGGGTTATAACCACCTATCCTGGAAAGAGAGAGAGAGAGAGAGAGAGAGAGAGAGAGA
Organism: Scylla paramamosain; assembly: GCF_035594125.1. NCBI lineage: Eukaryota > Metazoa > Arthropoda > Malacostraca > Decapoda > Portunidae > Scylla > Scylla paramamosain. Next base: position 353,242 of record NC_087180.1, read on the forward strand.
GAGAGAGAGAGAGAGAGAGAGAGAGAGATCGTTTTTTTTTTTTAGTAATCAAGCAGTTATTTTACTCTCTCTCTCTCTCTCTCTCTCTCTCTCTCTCTCTCTCTCTCTCTCTCTCTCTCTCTCTCTCTCTCTCTCTCTCTCTCTCTCTCTCTCTCTCTCAAGTTAGCTTATCTTAAACTAGATAGAAATCCTCATCGGCAGCTGATATTGATTCTGATACATTTCACTGCATGAATATTTAGTAAATGAAATGCACATCTTGAAAATCTAATACGTACACCAAGAAATGAAAAAAATTGACTCATATCACAAGAATTTTTTTTTTTTTCTGGACAACCATTCGTGAGTTAAAACAACACACACACACCACACACACACACACACACACACACACACACACACACACACACACACACACACACACACATACACATACGCACACACACACACACACACACACACACAGGCCATGATGCAAAGGTTACCCGTCATCACCAGAGCGCCTACATGGTCAGCACTTCCGCGAGGTTACCACAAATTTGAGTCAGTGTGTGGCTGAGGTGTTGGTTGAGGTGTGGGGCGCGCAGCAGCAGAGTAAGCGTGTAGAGACGCCCACGCAGCTCAGAGTCGACTGACCTGAGCTGCAAAACACGTCGCTTGACACATCACAACCACCACCACCACCACCACCACCACTGTCGTCAATGTTACTTGTATTTGTCACCCTACCACCACCACTACCACCACTACTGTCATCATTGCTACCTGTATTTGGCACCACCACCACCACCAACACCACTACTGTCATCATTGCTACCTTTATCTGGCACCACCACCAACACCAACACCACTACTGTCATCATTGCTACCTGTATTTGGCACCACCACCACCACCAACACCACTACTGTCATCATTGCTACCTTTATCTGGCACCACCACCAACACCAACACCACTACTGTCATCATTGCTACCTGTATTTGGCACCACCACCACCACCAACACCACTACTGTCATCATTGCTACCTTTATCTGGCACCACCACCAACACCAACACCACTACTGTCGTCATTGCCACCTGTGTCTGGCACGACCACCACCACCACCACTACTGCCGTCATCATTACCTGTACTTTGCGTGTTATTCTCCTGTTATTTCACCTGAGCGAGCGAGTGTGTTCAGGTGTCCTCCAGTCACTTCACGGTGTATGTTTGATACCAAGTTCAGATTACAATTCAAATTTAAATTGTTTACTTATATAAAACATGGCTATTCTCGCAGGATTACAGACCATTCATGTCAGAGTCGGGCTACACACACACACACACACACACACATAGAGAGAGAGAGAGCGCACGCATCATGTAGCATTAAAAGATTGAACAATAAAGATCTTAACTAAGAATTACATGAAATAGATTAACACTTATAAAGAGGAAGCAATAAAAGTAAAAAAAAACAACACGGAATAAACTAACACTTAAAATGCACAATAGAAATACAAGTCATTCAAAATAGTACCAACGCTAACATCAAATGTCATACAACACAAAATTTTACCGAATTAATGAGAAACAGATGTATACCTCGCAGTGTTCGCTCACAGCCAGGGCCAACGAGCACACACACACACACACACACACACACACACACACACACACACACACGCTGTTTGGAGTAGCAATTCCTGACTACTGCGTGCCTCGTCAGGTGGTCGTGGGAATGTCATGGAGACCCTCATAGCTACTACTACTACAACTACTATTACTACAACTACTACTACTACTACTAATAATAATAATAATAATAATAATAATAATAATAATAATAATAATACTTCTTACTGCTACTACTAGTACTACCACCATTACCACTACTACTACTACTACTATTACTACTACTACTACTACTACTACATGTGTGAGATTTATAACAGCAGAGGCGATCATTTATCCGCCTTCCTCCCGTGTTGTTTCTTTTCAACATGAAGGCATGCGGTATTGAGGCAAAGTCAGTAAGTGATGACGTAATGAACAGCTTCTGATGCTTCTGATGCTTTGGTGAAAATGTGATATCGATGCACCAACTCATCCCGTATGTGCATTTAAATCTTTCTCTCTGCCTTAGAATTTATGATGATGCATTGTAGATCACAAAATAAAATTAACAATGTGACGTACAAATATATCCACTTGATGTGAATATTTGGTATCGATGCTCATTCAACAATTAATCCCGGAATATGCAAAGTTTGATGCGCCTCCAGTGAAAAAAAAAAAAAAGCTATATACTTTTCTATTTGAAGGGCATTGCTGTACATTATTTGTATGCAAAGAGTGAGAAAGTATTTTACAAGAGGAACACCCAAAGTAACCGTGGTGACGTGAAGAAGAAAATGGAAGTAAAGTGAATGACTTGGCTTGGACAAAGTGCAAGAAGGGACGAACTGCATGTCACCAGAGGAATGCTAGATATATGAGAGAGAGAGAGAGAGAGAGAGAGAGAGAGAGAGTTGCGGTACGTCAACAGCTCTGCAAGGGGGTGATGTGCAGGCGTGCTGACAGCGGAGTGCTAGATGGCGGGTGAACCTTGGCGGGGATAAGGAGTGTGGCTTGATGTAGGGAGGATAATCAAGTGTAAAGAGAAGCGTCATCTCTTCCCATCTTTGTCTTAGAAAACCAGACGAAGCGATGCTGGAATAGAAGTGTTCGTGTCGTGGATTTCTCAAGAATTCTTCGTACTTTATGTAAGAGGGCCGCTGGCCAAGGGCAACAAAATTTTAATAAAAAAAGCCCACTTACTACTAAGAATTGTCAGTTATTCAGTCAATTAGTTAATTTGTCTCACTTCTTTGTATAGGAACGAAGCTGGTTTATTTTACAGGTATCGGCTATTTTTGCTTTGGATTGTGTGAATTTCATCCCAAGATTCATCTTCCTTGTTGCGCAAAATCGAGACAGACAGACAGACAGACAGACAAACAGACACTGTGTTCTTAGATATACATATCAAAGATTGACTGCCTAAATCGTGTTTAAACTGCAATTAATATAAAAGCGACATTATTTAGCAAGCATATTCCTCATGGTAGCTGGCAAATCATTTATTATTCTTTTTACAAAAAAAACATTTGAGCCAAACCTTCATAATGTGCGGAAGAGATTCGCCTGCTTGCTACTCATTAGAAGAACAAGTGAATAGGAGCCCCCGGCATTGTAAACAACACCTTTCACACAACGCCTGTCAAACTCGGAAAGGTGTGTTCCTCAGCCGAGTGTTGCCGTGGTGCACACCAGGTGATACTCGTGTTCCTGGCCTGACGCGCCGCTAAGCATCTTCAAGTCTTCTGGGAGGCTTAGAAGCGCGGTCTTTATATTCGAGAAGGCTCTAATCAGTGTTACTGTTCTCTGGTGGAAACAACTTGCAGACATGTTTGTTATTAATTTACTCCCATTTGAATCATAAAACAGAAAGTGACGATATTTCATACAAATCCATCACTGTAATACATTTGAATGGATGAACATGAAAAGAAAAGAAAAACAATCAAAACGTTCTCGGTGCAGGACTTGGCACGAGTCAGTTGCACGGGACGCGTCGAGGTGGGAGGCACTGCACTGCCGACGCAACAAAGCCAACTTGACATGTACAGTGACCGCAGGACGCGTCTCCTCGCACCTGGCGTAAAGTTTTGCTCTCGAAGGAAGCAGATTGCTGTCTGCCTGAATGGCCGTCCCACAGGAAGGATGGCAGACGCCTTTACAGGAAGAGAGCGTGATACTTCTTGTTGTTGAGTCTTCGTCTGCACAATGGGCAGCATTTGTTGAGCTCAATGGCGGTCTCGATGCAGGTAGAGCAGAACAGGTGGCCACACACGGTGGAGCAGATAGCACGTGACGACAGCTTGATGGAGCCCAGGGAGTCCAGGCACACCAGGCACCGCACGTGTGGCTCTCTTGTGGCGTCACGGCGAGGCTGGCGGCGGGCAGCGCGTGGCGGGCTGCCTGACCCCCCCTGAGTTTGGACTTCTGAAGAAGCGGGTGACGGCTCCTTGGTGGCGGGTGATGGTTCTTTTGTGTCTAACGAAATGCGTGACGGCTCCTCTGTGTGTGACGAGGGGCGTGACGGCTCCTCTGTGTGTGACGAGGGGCGTGGCGGCTCCTGTGTGTGTGACGAGGGGCGTGGCGGCTCTAGGTTTGGGGTGTGTGACGAAGCCTGTATCTGTGCTCGTGACGGGTCCTGCACTCGACTGCGGGATGAAGCGCGGAGTGAGGCGCGGGATCGCTGCAGGGTCAGCCTGGGAGGAGTGCCGCTGGACGCGTCTTCCTGGGGGTTACTTTGCGTCACACCACCACCTTCCCTTCGCACGCTGGACGGCTGGGCGCGGGATGGCTGCGGGGAGCCATGCAATTCCTGCGGTGTGTCTGAAGTGCGCGGCCGACTGTCGTGATCTGCAATTCAGCAAGCAATCAACAAACCTGCACTTCAAGTTGCTGCAACACACCAGTCAACCAGTCAGACGAGGTCATTACTTGCCTACACCAAGCAGCTGATAAACATGTAATCTGTCTGGCAGGTTAACGCCAATTTATTTACCGTCAGAAGACTGTCACCACCACCGCTTCACTCTCCAGGAAATATCATTTTTGCGTTCATATTTTTTTTTTTTTTCTTTTGTCGCACTTAATGATGCAAGTTCAAACGTTGTATGGTATTCAGTATTCAGTGGAGGCTGCTGTATACGCAAAGACTGCATGGTTTACGCAGCTAGTTGATCTAAGGGAACAAGATCCCTTATTTTGTGATGACTTGTAGCTTTTAAACTACTGAAATATGAAGGAGTAGACGTCCACACTATTAATATGTAACGTTCCCTGAATAAGAAGATAAGTTGTTTGGACTGTCCAGAAAGTGAATTCGTGACCTACAGAGAAAAAAATTGATATCATTGCTGTAAGACTGACCAAAGTATTAGTAGTGATTGACAGCAACACCGTCCCTGGTGTTTGTAGTGACTGACAGCAGCAACACCGTCCCTAGTCTTTGTAGTGACTGACAGCAGCAACACCGTCCACAGTTTGTAGTGACTGACAGCAACACCGTCCACAGTTTGTAGTGACTGACAGCAACACCGTCCCTAGTGTTAGTAGTGATCGACATCAAGACCGTCCCTAGTGTTAGTAATGATCGACAGCAAGACCGTCCTTACTGTCTGTAGTGATCGACAGCAAGACCGTCCCTAGTGTTAATGATCGACTGCAAGACCGTCCCCAGTGTTAGTGATCGCCAGCAAGACCATCCTTACTGTCTGTAGTGATCGACAGCAAGACCATCCTTACTGTCTGTAGTGATCGACAGCAAGACCGTCCCTAGTGTTAGTGATCGACAGCAAGACCGTCCCTAGTGTTAGTGATCGACAGCAAGACCGTCCCTAGTGTTAGTAGTGATCGACAGCAAGACCGTCCCTAGTTTTAGTAGTGATCGACAGCAAGACCATCCTTACTGTCTGTAGTGATCGACAGAGGTGTACTTTTGTGGTGCAACAAAGTCTACTGCAGCAATACAAGGTGAGGGAAGGCGCCGCTGGCCAGGCAGCATCCATATTAGAAAGCTGAGGGGCTGTTAACATGCACGAGTATGTTATGCGTGCAGAGAAGGGAGGAGTTTGGTACGATGCTAAAACTACAACTCCCTGCGAAACGCTGTTTCCTTCACCAAAAATTTTATATATATATATATATATATATATATATATATATATATATATATATATATATATATATATATATATATATATATATATATATATATATATATATATATATATTTTTTTTTTTTTTTTTTTTTTTTTTTTTTTTTAGCTAGATGAAAAGTGTCGTGAATACGAAGATTTAACCAGACTGCAGATAAAACATTACATAGAGAAACATGAATGTGTTTCCAAGAGCGACTCGCACAATCTTGCACAATCCTCTGGCGCAGTGCTTGGGAGTGACGCGACATTCCTTCATTACGTAACGTTTTGCTTGTTCCAAGTAACAAATGCTCACGTTTGCCACAATTATCGTTTTGTTTATTTGTACCACTCTTTCCTTCAATCTTCGGTGATGTTTTCCGTGCTGGTGTGCTTTCAGTCTTTCTCCCATTCCTCACACTTCTTCCGCTAACTCCCAAGCTTCACTATCATATGCCTTTGTGTATCATAAAACTGGCTCATCTTTATCCAGTTCGATAATTTGATGAGGCAGCGTCCTCAGGACAATAAAAACATTCGTTATTTTTTTTTTCTATAAAAGCAAACTATTAGTCTGGCGCCCATAGTTCTCTCATTCTGTTTCTTTCTCAAAACAAGTATTGACACTCCTGTCAAATGTGTTACTGAGACCATTCTACAATACTTACAGATCTGTGCTACGCCTTACTGAAGGTCAATCTTTTCCGAGAAAAGAAAAAATGAAAAACACTCACCCGTGGACCTGGCTCTGCGTGCTGCTCCCCGCAACCTGCGTAGGTGTGGTGGACTCGGAAAACGCTCCAGAACTAATCTGACATCCTGCAGTACGCGAACGCTGCCATCCATGGTGTTCCTGGCTCTTACGCGGCACGTCCTGACTGGGTTCCTCCGCGGCTCCTGGACGCTGCCCTCCCTGCTGTTCCTGGCTCTTAAGCGGGACGCTCGGACTAAGTTCCTCATCGGCTCCTGGACATTGCCTTCCATAGTGTTCCCAGCTCTTGCGCGGAATGTCCCGCCTGAGTTTCTTCGCTGCTCCCTCGATGGAAACTGCGAAAAGGTAACCTTACAGTAACCCTCTTGACTTACATTCACTGCGGACTGGCACCCACAGTGGGCCTCTTTTTATAGTCTTCTTATTGGCCTGGGCCAGTGTTCCCCTCTTACATGAATAAAAGTGTGCTGTGTTGTGAATATCAGTCTAAAGCTTTCGGATTACGTCCCTAATATGAAAATGCTTCATGTAGTGAATTATTCTGAATTTTGAAACCGCAAGAAAGAAGGCTGATATTGATAAACAAAGAAGAAAAAAAAAGGAGTAGGAAGAGTACAAGCATGGAAGCACACTTACAGAGAAGCACAGGAGGGACTCAGTCAGGACTCACAAGCCTTCAAAACAAAAGTGAAGTGAATCAAATATTTCTTTCATGGCACAGCAACAACTATGGCACTGGAGCCTTCCGAATATCACAAAAAAAAAAAAAATCAATCAATCAATAACAGGCATGACATAACATAAATGGAAGTGAAGGAAGTACAAGTTCAAAATCATCCAGTGTTGAGTTATCAGTAAAGAGTTGAGAGAAGAGTTCAGCTTTAGAGATTGAGGAGATGCAGGAAATAAAGAAAAAAAATGTTAGAGTTGTTAGGTTAGGCGACAGAAAATATAATATCTGCTATGCTTATTACAATTCCTGTTGGCGAAAGAGTTTCTGGCAGGTTATAAGAAAGATTATCATCTAGACTGCAGTTATTTATAAAGGGCGTCAGTCTCAGAAGATGAACTTTACCGTCTGTAGGTCTGCCTCATTCATATATTTTTTTTTATTTATTTATTTTTTTATTTATTTTATTTTATTATTTTTATTTATTTATTTATTTTTTATTTATTATTATTATTATTTATTTATTTTTTTTTTTGTGGCGTACCCTTGAAGTCATTCCCTTCCTCCTTTTCTTGCATGTTCTTGTGTATCCTTGATCTTCATCCTTTTCCTAGCTTAGCATTTCTCATTATAATAATCGTCTACCTAAGGCTCTCACTCTTCCCTATAGCTTTACTGTGCACTCTGTCTTACTCAGTTCTCACGTTTTTCCTAGCTTTACTGTGCGCTCTTCACCCAATTCACCCAATCATATTTTTTCCCGATAAAAGTACGAGGCAGTTCATCTCACCTGTTCCTCAGTCTCCTGCCCCGTGTGTGTTTCTCCCTCATCGGTCACGCCCACCACAGGAGGCAAGTAGGATCGACTGACTCTCCTACGTGAAGGAGGCATCGTGGCAGAGTGATGCCAGAGAATGTTGTGATATGCGGCGGTGAGGACGCACAGGATTAGATGGTGTGACGGAGGCAGTGTGGAGGGTCCTGTGATGGTGGCTGCTGTACTGGAACGTCTGGTGATGATGGTGGTGGTGGTGGTCTGCTGTACGCCACTCAAACCTTCAGAAGCACGCACTGAGAGAGACAAGACAAGGCGAATGAGCGATTTGTGCATTACGTCGCTAGTGTCCAGTCAGTCAGTGGCCACTCCGCCTTTAATCTTGCCAATGAGCAGTTAGTAATGAGCAAAATACAGACATCACTGAAGATGGCGGGGAAAGAGGGAGGGGGTGAACTGTGTGGCAAAGAAATGTCTTATTATGAGGGGAGGAAAAGGGTTGGATGAAGAGTACACTTCATGCAAGTAGACGAAGATTTATTGCCAAGGTGACGCTGCTCCACCTGCCTCACGCCCGCCCCGTGAAGGTGACGCTGCTCCACCTGCCTCACGCCCGCCCCGTGAAGGTGACGCTGCTCCACCTGCCTCACGCCCGCCCCGTGAAGGTGACGCTGCTCCACCTGCCTCACGCCCGCCCCGTGAAGGTGACGCTGCTCCACCTGCCTCACGCCCGCCCCGTGAAGGTGACGCTGCTCCACCTGCCTCACGCCCGCCCCGTGAAGGTGACGCTGCTCCATCTGCCTCACGCCCGCCCCGTGAAGGTGACGCTGCTCCACCTGCCTCACGCCCGCCCCGTGAAGAGTTACCGCCTCACCTCATTCAGGCGTCACTAAGGATCATATTCCGAAAGACTTGCCTGCACCTCCACTACTTTCAAAAGCCTCTAGTTGAAGTGACGGGTTTCTAAGGGTGCTTTTATGGCTGACAGATTAACAAAATTGCTACCGCATTAACAGGACAAACACTGTAGTGAAAACAGTCGTGGTGAGAGAGCAAACCGTCTCTGAATACTGGCCTAGTAGGTTTTGTTCGGTGCGGTTATTGCTCAACGATGATCGTCCAACGATGATTGTAGAGCATTAATTCTTTGTTTTGAATGGGACTGTTTTGCTTCGAGCGACTGCCGTTAGACGCTCTTTATTTTGTGGAGTAAAAGCCTGCCCACTGAAAACATTCACGCTGTTCGGTATTGCGTGATGACCGAGGAACAATATTTCCTGGACTCAGTTACAATATAATATTTGTTACTTCATTCCTGTAACCCTTCAACAATTTACTGACCAACCATTATTAAAGTACAGGCACTGACACGCTTCAGCTGCTCGGTAACTCGGTGGTGGGTTTCGAAACTGTTGATGGAAGACAAGGTTAAGACCAACGTGAATGGAAACTACGAATGTCAGAAAAGGAAGCGTAAGAGACAGAGGTGGCGGTGATGACGGCTACAAAAAACAGTAGAGGCTGGCGTCATTGCTTCAAATAGCAACTCCTGTTACTTCGATTGTGTGTGTGTGTGTGTGTGTGTGTGTGTGTGTGTGTCATCTGCTAACAATTTGTCACTTCAAAGGTTTTATAAGGAAATTCAACAGGACTTGAGACTGAAGTAAAAGTCACACACAATGGAAGCGAGCACGACAAGTTATATGACATCTAAGCGTGAATGTGTATTGTCTTGCATATGAATTACTATAAATAAACCTCACCGTGCAGTGCTGCATGGCTTGATCTAGGGGCACAATGCTGCCGACAACAAAACACCGAAGAAACTTAAATAACAAAGACTGCAGTAATTGCACAGAACGAACCCGCAAAATATTACAGCGTTAACGGAGCGACAAGTATTGTCTCGAACATCTGGAAGCTTTACTTCAGCCAAGACGTAAGCAATGCTGCTCAGTGAAGACTTGTTCCGAAACGCTACGTTCTCTCATCACTGCTATTCTCAAAGATCACGGAAATCATTTGTCTGATTCTCATGGATATATTTTCCTTTTATCATATAAAGTTCTTCCTAACTTTTTACTAGAACCATGAAAACAACCTTGAAAAATCTTGGCAATTTAAGTCAAAGGCTGTTAGACGTCAAGATAACACGACATGTTTCGTTGTCTCGTATTAGATGGTGCATCATCTTTTGTTCTTACCTCCCAAGTGACAACAGAGCATTTTTTTTTTTTTTTACCTTTGGTGTCTAAAGGCGCATTCACACGGGCCACTCTGTGGGGCCATCGAACAACGCCACTCACCACGAGCCTTGCTGCTTAGAAGCGCCTCGGCCGGCCATCGTCTGCTGGTTATATACGTACAGTGCACCGCAGCAGATACACCACTGCTGTTTACCCTGGTAGAAGCTCCACGCTATTCACTCTGGGCCACTACTAGGGGTGAAGCGCCACAGTAGCATACCACAGTCGCCCGTGTGTTAGCAGACAGCCCTTTCTTATTCGAACCAATGGACTATTATCTGAGGCCACTGCATGGCGTCGCTCGGTGGCGCCACGCTGCGGCCCGAGTGAATGCTCCTTAAGGTAGACGAAGAGAGGGAAGACGGGGAAACAGGAGAAGAGAGCTGGAAAGAGTAAGCAGGCGGAAAGGAAGCAAAGAAAAAAAAAAAAAAATATATATATATATATATATATATATATATATATATATATATATATATATATATATATATATATATATATATATATATATATATATATATATATATATATATATATATATATATATATGGAAAAAGCGGAAGAGAACAGGCGTGCGGGGGGGGAGGGGGGAAGGAGATACGGGCGTAATGGAAGGAAATCTGGAGGGGAAGAATGAGATGGAGAAGGTATGGAAGGAGAACGGGAAGATAATGTTGACAAATGGTGAAAGAGGAACGTGAGAAGGAGAGCTTGGGGGAGGAACAGAGTGAGAGTAGGAGAGCAGGAATGGGATGGAGGAGAGGGGGAGGAGGAGAAAGGGGAGGAATGAGATGTAGATGTGGGAAGGGAGGACCAGGAAGTAATGAAGAGAGAAGGTGGAGTTTGTAGAGAGGAATGGGATGGGGAGGCGATGAAGAAGTGGTGGAGAAGAAAAGGCAGGAATGAGATATGGGCGTGAGAAAGATGGAGAGACATGAAGGAAGGAATGTGTTGGTGGAGCTGTAGAGGAGGAACAGGAAGTCGTAGTTAGCGGGGAGGAATGGGACGAAGAGACGAGGGAACTGGAGTATGGAGGGAGGAAGGAAGGGGATGAGAAGACGATGGAAGTGGAGTAGGAGGGAGGTAAAATGAGGCGAGAGAAAAGGAATTACTTCAACCGTTGCGTCTTCACCTCACCGATGTGGAAAAAAAAAAACAAGTTAAAGGTGATGGGATGAGATGCACTGTTGTCAGAGATTTCAGGCAAAGTATTGGGTTGGGTCAGCTATTGTTTGTTGCTATATACCGTCACTGTTAGAACAATCGTGCTAGACTAAGGTAGCACACGTTGGTTTGGCCGCGTTAAGATGGATTAAGTTACTTAGGCTTACACAGGAAACAAAGATCGCTATGCAGTATAAGAAATAATAGTAACGATCTTCACACAGACATCACGTAATTTCCACAATGAGTCATTACACTAACTCAGCGTAATAACCTCACCATACCGGACTCTTTCAGTATAACGAACATCACAAGGAAATTCCCCCATTGTATTACTGATCCAAGGATTACCAACAAGACCTCACGTACTTCTCAACGGTCTTCGGTGGCCTCCCTGCAGCCTTACCAAACAGTGGCCTCCCTGCAGCCTTACCAAACACTCTCCAAGTACTGTCATCACTAAAAGCTCACCTCGCCCATTGCATTACTGATCAATGTATTACTAACAAGACCTCACGTACTGTACCACTTCCCACAAGAGGCAGTTCCTTTAATCCCACGCAATGATCTTCCTGCAACCATATCAAACATTCCCCAGTATCATTAACATCGCTGGTTCACCTCCTCTCTTGTATTACTGTTAAAAGGATTATCAACCAGACCTTACGTAATTCCTTTCAACGGTCTGTTACCTTAACCACGAGCAATAACCTTCCGACTGCAATCAGGTGCTCTCATAGAAAATACGAACACCAATAGAAGCTCACCTTACCTGCTGCATTACTGAAGCTTCGTCACCAAACACCGCGGTAATTTGAGGTATACTTATCCCAGCCAATATAATCTACCGCCCTAAGTTGCACTGTTTCCATAATCCCCTCTAGACTGCCTGAAACTGATGATGCTGTGAATTTACCCCAGTTACTAAAAGATACCGTGATGCAACCAGCGTGTGTATCAAGTGACATCTACCACGTACATTAATGAATGATGCAAAAATGTGTGCATATCGTAACATTAATACCTACATTATAATACTGCAACACGGTACACACGCTCAATGCCTCCTCGTCTCGCCACGTCCAGAGCTGAACTCAGGAAGGCAGTACACTTGGCGCTGCTTCATCCGAGCCTTCGAGATTTCATACGCTTCGATCCAGTCAAGTTCTCATCCTCCGCCTTCAGTTAGTTTGATTTGTTTTTTATCCATCAAACCGTCACGGATTGTCTTGTGGTGATTTCTGAATTATATGTGAAGCTAGTCATTTTTCCGAGGGAATATAGAAGAAAACGAACACTGAAACTTTACAAAACTTTAGAAATATCTGCTGTACACACACACACACACACACACACACACACTGCATTATAACCACTTGAAACAGCTAGATATTAACTTTTAATAACACCAGGTCAAGCGAACAGCCCCCAGGTGTTATAATGGGCAAGCTGCGCCATCCCCGCACTCGGCGGCTGCTACTTGTGATCGTATGACGGTGAACATTTGAATGGCGGTTGATGTGCACGAAGAGAAGCGTTCGTCATATGTATCTGAACAACAGGAACATAGAACAAATGAGAGAGAGAGAGAGAGAGAGAGAGAGAGAGAGAGAGAGTTGTGTGTGTGTATCGAGTATCTGCTCAAAGTGTGGTTAATTACAGGTTTGTCAGGTGAGAGCAGCCATTTATGAAGCAGAGTAATCATCATCATTTCTGCAACGCTCGTCACCACGCGGGCACTGGCTGGGACGTGTGGCGGTGATTCGCTAACGGACCACCACACCCCCTGTCTCTTCATTTTACGTATTTTAATTATTCAGCCAATATCTCTCTCTCTCTCTCTCTCTCTCTCTCTCTCTCTCTCTCTCTCTCTCTCTCTCTCTCTCTGAAAATTATTTTTTTCCTAATTATTATATCCTGGTCGTCCTAATTATTATATCCTAACTAATATATCCTAATTATTATATCCGGGTCGTCGTAGATATTGGTCGTCAGGTCAGGTTTGGCCAAGTAATTGCAATTACAGTTAATGTATATGTCTGTCTATCTCTCTGTCTGCTTATCTGTCTCTGTCTGTCTATCCAGGAGGGGAGAGAGAAGCAAATATTATTCATAACTAAGAGATTATTCAGGAAAGAGTGTTAGAGAGAGAGAGAGAGAGAGAGAGAGAGAGAGAGAGAGAGAGAGAGAGAGAGAGAGAGAGAGAACATAACTTAAGTGACTCGAAGGAAAAAAAAAAAAAAAAAACACTAACCCATCCATATTTCTCCCCAAGACGGTTCCCTGGAGTCCTCCCCGAGCACAGGATGGAGTGAGTTGTGTCGCTGTTCGTAGTGACACACAATTTCTCCCTTCTTGTCTCTCATTTCTGCTCTTCATTTCATTTTCTCGAATGTTATTTTTCCCTCAGTTTATGTTCTTTATACCTTGCTTTCCTACCTCTGTCATTCCGCTCTCTGCATCTCCTTATTTTTTTCTCTATTTGTTCTTTGGTTTCCCTTCACGAATCAGGAGGCCTGACCGCAGCGTCACCGATAGTGTAGCCCCTGCTCATAAAAGCCGTCGAAGGCCACTAGGTGCGTCTACCGCCGTGAGTCGTCTTGCTCATTCCTATCCCTGTCAGTTTTGCCTCACCCCTGCGGCTTCCTTGCATCGCCCCTCTGAGGGCCCCACAGAAGACCAAGGCCTGCGCCGTGGTCCGAGCAGGTTCAGTTTTGTACTACACTCCAGAGGCAGGAAAAGGAAATAAATATAATAAGAGAGAAAACAGACTGCACAAGGGCGGGCTCTCAGCAAGTGGGAGAGTCCCGGTACACAAGTGCAGTCGCGTCGGCAGCGTGGAGGGAGACTAGCCCAAAAGCTCCTATTTTTCGCTAAAAAAAATCTCTCTCATTAGTTGAGCAATTCCGGCTACTTGCGGGAGCGGTGGAGAGATGGCGGAGGTGTTATCAGTAGCGCTGCCAGGACCAGGGCGTGTCTATGTCAGTCATTGTCAGTTAGTGGACATTTCTCCCCTTGTTTAATGGTACCCTAAATACCTCAGCCAGGGCTCGCTAAGCTCACCTTTGCACTCCTTCAGTACTCAGAGGAAGATGTCATGTGGTCCTGGGGACTTGGTCATTTTTTTTATCTATCTTCTTAATGATGCTGTCCTTAATTATGACGATATCCCTCAATTTGTTTATGTCTTGTCCCTTAAAATCTTGTTCTGCCTGCGCTGTCCCTGTTGTGTCTTCTCGGGAAAATAAGGAGAGAAAATAGTTATTAAATTCTGTACAGGGCTCCTATTTACTATTTATTATTTCCCCATTTGATTTCTATAAGGACCTATTTTTGCTTATTCTTAGTACTGCATAACTGAAAAAACTGCTTTGGCTACTTTTTGCTTCACTTGTTATCTTAATTGCGTGGTTTCGTCTATCAACCCTTACATTTCTCTCCACTCTCCTTGCTAGTTTCTTGTATTGTCCTGTAAACTCTACCTCACCTTACTTAATCCTTTTGTAGATACCCTTTTGAAACTTATCTCTCTCCTAAGCCTTGATGTCATCAGTTTTGGCTCATTTTTGCTACTTCTTTATTATTTTATATGGAATAAAATATACCTGATCCTTGTGAATTTCCTGTACCCAAGATTTATAATTAGCTTCCAACGAATTTAAGTGTTCTACCTTACTCCAGTCTATTCTACGTGGGTAATCCCTCAGACCTGAATAGTTTTCTCTGGCAAATTGTTGCCTTTTTCTGCTCCATAATGCTTCGTTGTGTTGTTGTGTTGCCGTGTTGCGTTCCTTGTTGCATTACGCTGTGTCCATGAGGGGAGCGGTGATATACCTTAGTCCATGCTATAATTATTTCGTTTTCTTTGGTATTCAAGAAAAATTAGGGGACACTAAAGCAGTTTTCTCATTTATTGTCCATCTGCTTATATATTTATTATATTATTTGTCTGGATGTTTGCCAGTCTTTCTACTTGTACGTATGTCTGCTTGCGTGTCACTTTGTTTATCTATTTATTTATATGTGACTGCCTTTTACTCTGTGCATCTTTGTCTTTCTGTTTGTGTGTCTTATTTTTTTCCTTCCCTTTTCCTTCTTTTCCCTTATTTTCTTTTATTTATCTTGGTATCATTATTAATCGACTTGAAATCATGTCGACGCTTTTCTGTGTAAACCTGATTTGCTGTGGTTTATTTTGTATTATTTGTTCATGTTTCTTTTTTCTTTTGTTTATCATTATCTATCCATTTCCTTATCATCTATCCTAGCTCTGATTCGCTTCATTTCTTCCTTCACCCTTCTACTTTCATTTTCATTTGTTTGTCTCCATATATAATTCTCTTCATCTTGTTATGCATTATCCATCCATCTCTCATCCATTCACATTTTCCTCCTGTCTTCCTTCCTTCCTTCTTGCATCCTTGTATTTCCATCTCTTCGTTCCTCAGTTTTTCCTCTGTCATTATACATTTATCATTCATGTCATCCATACACATCATCCTACGTCTCCCTTCCTTCCTTCACTCATGTATTTCCATCTTCATTCCTTTGTCTTCATAAATACTCCTCCTTTCCGTGTTCTTCATTTTTTTTTTCTTGTTTATCCATCTGTCCGCCCATCCATCCTTCTATCATTGTTTCCCTCCCTCCCTCCCTTCCTTCCTTCCTTCCTTCGCCTTTGTACTTCCATCTTCATTACTTTGCCTTCATCAATACTTTTCTTCTGTTTGTAGTAGAAGGGAGTGTAACTCAGTAGTACGGCATTCCTCTGCATGTATAAAGCCATGTGTTTGATGCCAGGTAATTTTCAACAAGGGGATGTAGCTCAAGTGGTAGAGCGCTCGCTTAGCATGTGAGAGGTACGGGGATCGATACCCCGCATCTCCAGTGTCAGAGATACGGGGTTCGATACCCCGCATCTCCAAGGATGTTTTTGGGAAATAAACAAGAAAACAGAGAGAGAGAGAGAGAGAGAGAGAGAGGCTGTGCCGTGGAAGATGAACATGAAAAGAATAATAGAGGAAAAAGATATTAAAAATTATGAAAATATGGACCATTAATACTCCGTGTGTGTTGCTGCGGGATGAGAAAAACACCAATTGTGTTTTCTTCACTCTGGCAAATTTTCGCACTTGTAGACTCCTTTTTTTTTTTCAACATACATTGAATTTTTCTGCATTCTACAACTCCATCTACATTGATCATACATTTGTGTATTGCTGAAGTACCAAACGGCTTTGAAACACTGAACCAAAGCACCGCGACTCCGTCTCCAACCAGTGTTGTGGTGTATACGCCCTGTGAGAGGCACGCATGTAGCGGATGCGTTCCTCAGAAACTTGCGGGCAAGATAAACAGGATTGCCCAAGCCCCACCCGAGGTCTGTCATCAGTAAGGCACCGTGTATGTTGAGTAACTATGTACTAATGGGCAGTAATGGCTACATGAGCATGTTGTGAAGAGAAGGGTCTACACTCTACAGGCTACAGCCCAATGATGCCGCTGGCCAGGAAACTATACACTCACCAGAATCTCAAACTTATGTTATTACATCAATTTAACCTTTTATAACTCCGGATAGTTGTTCAGCCTCTTGTTAACTAAGCCGTGATGTCCTCAGACTGAGAAGCTGTAAGGCCTAGGGACAAATAAGGCATGAGTGGCGGTGATGGTGGCGGCTGCGGGCAGTGCTCCATGGCGGCGCGTCCCCCTCCCTCAGCCAGCAGATGTCAGGACATCTCCGTCCTCAAACACAATCCTTTACATTACTACTATTGTACTTATGTTATCACCACAACATTCACTATTTCTAGACCCGTAATATCAATACGATTACTAGAGATTAGTTAAGGAAAATCAAGTGAGGTTATTTTCGGCTGAAAGATAGCCTAACTACACGGTGTTGAGTTACATTCACGTGGGCAGCTGTGGTGCATAGTTGCTAACTGATTTATACTTATTTATTTATTTAGGATTACCCCCTGGAATGAAAAGTATCCTCTCGCTGCACATACTCTTTCACTTTATTAATTCATTCATTGTTTTTTTTTTTCTTAGCTAAAACAAAACGAAGTCATAAAGTGGCGGAGAGGCTTTTACGAGACAGCCCTCACTCTCCCCCAGAGAAACTGTCATGACTCAGGATCCCACCTGCATCTTTTCAGTCGTGAACCGACCACTGCACTGCTACACCGCTGCACCGCTGCACCTCAGAGCTGTGTGGCCTCTCTCCCTAAACAAGTCGTCGTAACTGTTGCTGTCAGGTGCTTCCAGAACTGCAATCCTTTCCTTGTATTTCGTGGTTACCTTCATTGAATTCTGAATCAAGCATATATATATATATATATATATATATATATATATATATATATATATATATATATATATATATATATATATATATATATATATATATATATATATATATATATATATATATATATATATATATATATATTATTTATTTATTTTATTTATCTATTTTTTTTTTTTTTTTTTTTTTTTTTTTGGTAGGTGGTGAAGGAGCCTTTACTATCCTACATTTGATGGTTTAGAATGAAGAGTGCGGCCAGTTTCATTCAGTCTGCCAAGAGATGATGGGTCTACTGGTGTTTGTTCTTCCTTCATCTTGCGTATTAAATTTTGAACTAGTAAGGAAGGACACTGGCCATCCATCACACACACTACCGCTGGGATGGAGGATGTCAGCCTGGAGGCAAATATGCCAAGTGTCTGAAGGCAGTTCTGAGAAGCCCTGAGAAGCTCCGAGCGGGAGAACACAAAAGCGGTGCTTCAGAGAGCGTGACAATCACCAGTCATTTCCTGTCTCCTCACGGCCTGCTTCCTTCAGCTACTTCAGTTCCTGCTGGAGTTTCAGGATCCCCCATAGTGTGACATTACCTGCATTTTCTACCAGACCGAACTGCTCCAAAGAGAAGGTAACCGGCGGACTCCTCCAGATATGCGGGCACTTAGTGTGTTCATGATACCATTACAGTCATACCATGTGTATATTACTTTATCACACGTCACCAGTGTCATGCCTCTCCCCAGACTCCTTCCACTTCGTACAAACACTGCAAAATGTATCAGAACGCGTGATAAACATTCGCCCACCAGAAGCCTTCTGAAGGGGACGAAGCCAACAGAGGTATATATACTCGTATATATATATATATATATATATATATATATATATATATATATATATATATATATATATATATATATATATATATATATATATATATATATATATATATATATATATATATATATATATATATATATATATATATATATATATATATATATATATATATATATAAGGTTTACCTTTCAGGGGTGATAGACCCATAACACATACATGTTGTGTGATAGGGGAAAATACAGAAGCACGCAGGGAGTTCTGAAGTTTACTGATAAAAGGGATGAAAGATTAAGACTAATATTTAACTCTTACATTAGAAAGGTGGATAGAATAGGGGTGACAAAGTAGAAAGCCTTTTTCAGAGAGGTCGTGGAAGGAGAGGAAGCATGCAGTTAGCAAGATCAGAAGAGCAGTTTGCGTGAAAGAAACGATAGAAGATAGCAAGAGATGTAACACTGTAACACTGCGGCAAAGAGAGAAGATGAAACCAGTCAGAGGAGAGGAGTTGATAAGACGATATCATTTTGAGCGTTTCAGTCGCCGAGTCGCCTTCACACACACACACACACACTCTCTCTCTCTCTCTCTCTCTCTCTCTCTCTCTCTCTCTCTCTCTCTCTCTCTCTCTCTCTCTCTGTCTGTCTGTCTGTCTCTCTCTCCATCGTAGCAAAGGTTTATAGTTACATGGTGGGCAGTGAAGCAGAAGGTGAGATGGCTGTTTGGCACTGATGTGTGCTCGAGATGTGACAACACTGGCAGAGTACGGGCTGAATGAGAGCTGAGGAAGGTGTATTGCATATATTTATCA
>NC_087180.1:382500-457500 GCF_035594125.1 Scylla paramamosain
TTCTAAGGTAAGACTAAGAAACAAGGATAAACTGCAATTTAACAGGTCAAATTCCCTAGCCCTATATTTCCCTTTTTTTATAATACAAATATCTGTTTGCACAATGCCTGGAAGTCCCAATATACCTGCACCTGTGCAAGCCTTTGTCGTGGGGTCTGGCAACCGAGCGGGGATGTCTTGCCTCGCCTGCCTTCCTTTATGGGAATCTCAGCGTGGTATATAGATTACTGCTGGCGGTGATGGAAGCTTTTATTAGCAACAGTAACAATAGCAGATCGAGGTGTTCTTGTTGTTGTTGCTGCTGTTGTTGCTGCTGCTGCTGCTGTTGTTGCTGCTGCTGCTGCTGTTGTTGTTGTTGTTGTTGTTGTTGCATCGATTATCTGTATCGTAGTGTGTACTGTTATTGCTGTGGTTGTAGAGAGGGAGGGACGGAGGGAGGGACGGAGGGAGTTTCATAAGAAAATAGCCTGAATATTGTGAAAGATTTTGCGTGTTACAGAATGAGGGAAGGAAGGAGAAAAAAAAATCGGTATTATAACCAACAACGATTTAGGATAATCAAGGCTTCACCCGAGATTGTGTGGAGGTAAAAATAAGGAGAGAAAGAGAGAGAGAGAGAGAGAGAGAGAGAGAGAGAGAGAGAGAGAGAGAGAGAGAGAGAGAGAGAGAGAGAGAGAGAGAGAGAGTGTGTGTGTGTGTGTGTGTGTGTAGGAAGAGAAAAATATATTGAGGGAGGTTACGTCCATATATTGGCAAATGTTTCGAAGCAAACCAAGAAAGAATGCAGAAATAAAATAAAAGCTGCTTTTTTCTTCCTTTTTTTTTTTTTGTCCTACTAAACGTGACGGTTGAGACACCTGTATGGCATCTGCTGTGTTGCTCTTACAATAATAATAATAATAATAGTAATAATAATAATAATAATAATAATAATAATAATAATAATAATAATAATGATAATCATATGTTATAATGAACAGGAAGCAAAAAATACCAGAGTATTTTTTTTTTACCGACAGAAATAAAAATTAATAAATAAACAAATAAGTAAATAAAATTTGTTACAAAGATCGATTTAGTTGAGAATTTGTAGCAGTAGTACCAGTAGTAGTAGTAGCAGTAGTAGTAGTAGTAGTAGTAGTAGTAGTAGTAGTAGTAGTAGTAGTAGTAGTAGTAGTAGTAGATTCTTGTTGTTGTTGTTGTTGTTGTACTGTAGTTTTCATCATAGCCATTAACACATACATTAACTACATTACATAACCTTATCGTAGCATTCTAATTTTTTTACCAACACACACACACACACACACACACACACACACACACACACACACACGGGTTAGCATAGTCATTGTTGACGATGACGAAGTAAGCAGTAGTAGCAGTAGTAGTAGTAGCAGTAGTAGTAGTAGTAGTAGTAGTAGTCATGAAAAGTGGAGGAAGGAAGCAAGGTTGGTGAGTAAGACAGTGGTGGTGGTGGTGGCGGTGTTTTCATGGTAACTGGCGACCTTGTGTTGTCACCACCCCATCACCACCCAACCACTCCCGCAGCTCACTCACACTCCGTAACGCACCAGCCATTGACACACTCTCTCTCTCTCTCTCTCTCTCTCTCTCTCTCTCTCTCTCTCTCTCTCTCTCTGTAGGCCACAGTCAACCAGTGAAAGGGTTCTTTTGTAATTCCTTATCTTACGAAACGGATTCATTGCTGTGCCAGAGCCAAGTTTGAGCACCGCGAAACTTAACAATGCATGCAGGATGGAAAGTGAAATGAACGTGTTGATAAAGGAAAGACAATGACAGAAAGTACCTGAGAAAATTTGCACGTTTACTTTCCTTCCAAAAACTCTTTTAGTGCAGTTTTCCTGTCTTTAATTTTCTTCTTCTTCTTCTTCTTCTTCTTCTTCTTTTAATTTCCTATCTCTACATTTTCTCAGTCGTTTAACTCTGACGGTTTAATTTTGGTACCTTTTCATCTGATTTATTTGTTTATTTTTATCTTTTTATCTTTTTTTTTCTTTTTACTTTGTCAACTTTTCGCAGCTCATCAATTCTTGAATTTTTTCTTTTATTTAATTAGTTTGTTATTTATTTATTTAGTTATTTCGTTCATTAGTTTTAGTTTATCTTTTTTTCTTATTTGCTTGTATTTTATTTTCATCTTATTTCCCCCCTCCCAATACCTTTTCTCATCAGCATCTCATTTCTGTGCACATAGGACCCAAAGTACATTGAATTCCTGACGGGACTGCAACTTAACCTCATTACGCTTTAAGTTTATACACGAACCTTCTCCCCCACGCTTTCAGTAAATGATAGGAAGTGGTGTAACTTTACCATATAATCTCGAGACACGTGCCACTGCCTATAACAGAAGTGAAGGAGTGACTCAGGTAAACCTCTGTCATTGTTGCCCTCTGGAAATATAAGTGGCTACTCCAACATCAGCTGACTCACGAACTCCCTGCCTGCTTCTGTATTTCCTGTTGCCTATGACTTGACCTTCACTTAGCTATCTGTCACATTTTTCCTCAATCACGAATCAGTCCAAGGTCTCTCCCCCGCTCTCTCTCTCTCTCTCTCTCTCTCTCTCTCTCTCTCTCTCTCTCTCTCTCTCTCTCTCTCTCTCTCTCTCTCTCTCTCTCTCTCTCTCTCTCTCTCTCTCTGAACACTATATTGGTTAAAAATTGCTACATTTATTCTTTTATTTACTTATTTATTTTTTTTCGTGGGTGTCTCTTGACAGTCTGTACAGTGTGTTTAATGCTGTGACTTGATGAATATCGCAGCGGAAGGGCAATATTTTCAAGACGAAGGTTTCAAGACACATCTCGTAATTTTGGATATTCCTCTGAACCGTGCAGGGGCTGGCCTTTTCTGTCGCCCTTCGCCAGAGTCCCTCCTACATAAAAATAGGTAAATAAATAAAATCTAATTAAAACTACGCAGTGAATGGCACATCACATTTGTCTGTGTGTGCTGATTATGATTATTAATCCCTCAACCACTCCCCTTGCTTAACTCATTCACTGCTACCTCACACAAGCTTCCCTGACCACACTGATTCTATTTAAGGAACTCTAGGTATGCATTACCGAAGAGGAATAAGCTTACGGGCGCTGAGAGGTGTGAGTTACTTCTTCACTCCTTTTCATTGTAATGGTGTCTTTCAGGAAGATACTCTCAACTTGCACCACAGCGTTTTATTAGATCTGACGAGTCTTACAGCAGTCAAACGGTTCATCACAAAATACTCTTAAGACATTTGTTTTTTATCCTACAGCTACGTCTACATATTATTAGTCTTTTGAAGATCTGTCCTTTTAGTGCTCTTTTCCTCTCTATAGGATCCTGTCGAGATTGTGTGCCTGGTTAATCATTTCGAAAGACACGTACTATCAAAGGAGTGACAGAATCGTGAAAACTTTTACTGCCGGCAGTGTTGTTTTGGCTCGGTGAAACTGTGTAGCGTTGCTTGAATGGTGCTGTACGTGTCATTCTGTCGTTCTCTGACAGTCAAGAGTGAACGGGCTCTTCCTTTCTTCACATCTCCCTTCTTAAGTTATCTCCACACTTCTTCCTCTCGCATCCTTCTCCGTGTTACCACCACCCCTTCCACACATCAAGACATTCATTTCTCACACAAACACAGTCTTTCATCAGAATCTCAATAACGGGGTGGTTCAGGTTTAAAGTATGACTTCGAAAGGAGTAAAAAGAAAGTAGAGAGACTGCACAAGGCCATGTGACCGACACAAGGCGGCTCCTCAGCACTGGGAGGTTTACCATCTGTCATCGTGATGTCTGAGTTTACCCAACCTCTTCTAAAAGACATCTAACGAGTGTGCACCTACACGTTCTTGCTAAGTTTCTTCCACTCATTCACAACTGTATCTGGGAACCAGCTTTTTGTCATCTTCTTAAATCTGACTTTTCCCAACATATAGCCATTCTTACACGATCCCTAACTCAGAATGTGCTTCCCTGGTGCAGTGGCTGTCACCCCTGGCTATTCCGCGGGCACCGGTCACCCACCTGTTCATTCTTCCTCCGGCATTGGTCGATAGATAAGTACATGGGGAAGGTAAGCTGTGGAAACCCGGATGTCCCAGTGGCCCTGTGTCCTGGGTATATAGGATATCATTCCCCACAGACTCAAAGGTCAAACAGATGGAGATGAGCGCCGAGGCTACGCGCAGCTGTTGCGTGTGCCCCAACTTTACTTTACCTTAAAGCGCCTGATTTATATCTTTTCATTTGAAGCCTTTATCTCATTTAAATACTTATATTATATCAGACAACGTTAACAACAAAAAAGCATGACGGAGCATTGCAAGATTCTCAGCGCCTGCATTGTTGCTCAGGCTCAGTCAAATGGTCTAGAGTGATTTCAAGCAATTAACAAGTGTCATGCTGTCATTACCACTTCGCCAGTCTATCTGAGATGATCAGCAGGGATAAAGTAGAGCTTTCCAGTCGTGACTTACCTGTCACTTTGTCTTAATTAACACTGACAGGTAAAAGTGGCGCCATTCAATCATACGTGGAGGGGAGCGGCCGGGCATCCAATCCCTGACAGGACAATTTGCTAAAGCACGCAGCACTTTGCCAGCGAGTCCAGATAATCACCGAGGCTAAAGAGAAGCTGTCTGCCCGCACTGCCCAACCACCCACCGCAGCCCCCTTAGTGGCAGCGGTTGCTTCACCTCACCACTAACACTTCACTGCTGGATAACATGGCCCATTAATCACCTGCAACTTTTCATGCACCTACTCATTTACAATCCCTCGCTTTGTCAGTGGAAGCGTGTGTGCTACGTGTGTCTAAGTTCCTGTGGTGTACGTAGTAGCGACGTCCGCGAGACTGTCGCTTTCCACAAGGGACCGGAGGGGCAAGAATGTAAAGGATGTGTGTGTGTGTGAGTGTATGGTGATTTCCTTACGTGTGGGGTTGCAGGCCTGGTATATGGATATTTTTTTTTCTTTTTTTTTTTTTTTTACGAAAGCTTTTTTTTTTTTTAAGCATTGCAGCTATAAAAGGACAAAATTACTCTCCTGTTACCGTGAGAACGTTTTGTTTCTTTCAAAGCTCTGAACGTTCACTAAGGACGGCCATGGCAGCAGAGGGGTTCATTAAATGCTACAAATATTTACGTCGAACCTTTTAAATAACCCTGCACGAATTTAAAGGGTCAGAATTACACCACAACCACTAAACAGTTTACACTATTCCATCATTCACTTCTCTCTCTCTCTCTCTCTCTCTCTCTCTCTCTCTCTCTCTCTCTCTCTCTCTCTCTCTCTCTCTCTCTCTCTCTCTCTCTCTCTCTCTCTCTCTCTGTGGTGTTACAAAACCATACTCTACCAATCAATTACATTCAGTTTTTTTTTTCTTCCTTTCTTTCTTTTCTTTTCGTTTTTTTCTTTTTTAATACCGTAGCAACTTTTCTTTTTTTGATAATGTAAACATTTTCTTTTTTTTTTGTATGTAGTAGTAGTAGTAGTAGTAGTGAAGAGGCCAGCAGAGTTAAGTCGTCATCACCAAAACTCTTCCTCCGCATCGAAATGTTCACCTTTACAAAGTTCACTCCTCCACTTGTGTAATGAAAGGTCACGCTCGAAAGTTCACCACACACACACACACACACACACACACACACACACACACACACACACACACACACATAGTTAGTTACGTCAGTATTTACACAACTAAGCAATGTACGTGTGTGTGTGTGTGTGTGTGTGTGCGCGTGTGTGTGTGTGTGTGTGTGTGTGTGTGTGTGGAGAGAGGTGAAAAGGTTTTTTTTATGTAATTTGCTACTTCTGCTACGATTCCTATTGTTAGAAGAGAGAGAGAGAGAGAGAGAGAGAGAGAGAGAGAGAGAGAGAGAGAGAGAGAGAGAGAGAGAGAGATTTTAGGGTAGGCCAACCATAAACACAGGGAAATGAAGATATGTAAAATAAAAAAGAAAGGACTGATAAAGAAAGAGAGCATTATAAGATATGATAGTCACTACTAATAATAATAATACCACTACTACTACTGCTACTGCTGCTGCTGCTGCTGCTGCTGCTTATATATATATATATATATATATATATATATATATATATATATATATATATATATATATATATATATATATATATATATATATATATATGTTACGCATAATGTGGACAATTGCCTAATGTGAACATTAGGCAGAAAATTGCCTAATGTGTACATCAAGCAAGTAGGTTGCGTAAAGTTTACAAATTGTTAACATTAGGCAAAAAATGCCTATTGTTCAAATTATGCAGCTCAATTTTGCCCAATGTGAATAAGGAAAACATAATTAATTAATGCAATATTAGTATAAGTAAAATAGGTCAATCGATCTCAGGGTTCAGTTGAGTCCAATCACAAATTTTTGCATGATCTGCCTGGGTGACAGCGCGAGTTGCATTTAATTTCTTTTCTTAGGCAGCTGCACCTTCCTGATGTACATTGAGTAGTACATTGACACTTTGTATAACCTTGCCCACCATTGCCCTAACCTAACCTAACCTAACCTAACCTAACCTAACCTAACCTAACCTAACCTAACCTAACCTAACCTTACTCGGTTATAACAAACCCAAAGCTTCGAACAACATCTTTGCTCACAACAACTCGGTAACAGACCCAAAGTTTCGAACAACATTCGAACAAAACTGTAGACACTGGTTTGTCATTCAATTCACATTAGGCAAAATACCCTTGCCTAATTTGAAAATCATGCCTAAAGTGGACATTAAGCAAGTAAGTTGCCTATTGTCAACATCGTGCAAACAAATTGCCTAATATGAAGATTAGGCAATTTCACTGCCTAATGTTCACATTAGGCAATTATCCACATTATGCGTGACATATATATATATATATATATATATATATATATATATATATATATATATATATATATATATATATATATATATATATATATATATATATATATATATATATATATATACGTATATATAAAAGAAATAAGGGAAGCTCCAAGAAGCGACCAGGCTTACACGTGGCAGTCCCTGTATGAAATACCTACCTATTTCCATCTATTATCCCCATCCATAAACCTGTCTAATCTTCTCTTAAAGCTCCCTAATGTCCTAGCACTAACAACATGATTACTGAGTCCGTTCCACTCATCTACCACTCTATTTGAGAACCAATTTTTTCCTATCTCCTTCCTAAACCTAAATTTTTCAAGCTTGTACCCGTTATTTCTTGTTCTACCCTGGTTGCTGATCCTAAGAATTTTGCTTACATCTCCCTTGTTATAACCCTTATACCAATTAAAGATTTCTATCAGGTCCCCTCTTAACCTACATCTCTCTATAGAATGTAAATTTAACAGCTTCAACCTCGCCTCGTAAGGAATACTCCTCATCCCCTGTATCCTTTTAGTCTTTCTCCTCTGAACTGATTCTAATAGACCTATATCTTTCCTGTAATGTGGGGACCAGAACTGCACAGCGTAGTCTAGATGAGGTCTGACCAGCGCCAGGTATAACTATAATATTACTTCCGGCCTTCTACTTTTAACACTCCGAAAAATTAATCCTAGTACCCTATTTGCCTTGTTTCTGGCTTCTATGCATTGTTTCCCTAGACGGAGTTCAGAGCTAACTATAACTCCTAAATCTTTCTCGTACCCTGTACCTACCAGAGTTTGGTTATTTAATGTGTACCTATTGTGTGGGTTTCCTCTACCTACGCTAAGCACTTTGCATTTATTGATATTAAATTGCATTTGCCATCTATCCGTCCATTCATTCATTCTATCTAAATCTGATATATATATATATATATATATATATATATATATATATATATATATATATATATATATATATATATATATATATATATATATATATATATATATATATATATATAGTTATCAAATAGAGTGGTAGATGAATGGAAAAGACTCAGTAATCAAGTTGTTAATGCTAAGACATTAGGGAGCTTTAAGGGAAGATTAGACGGATTTATGGATGGGGATGATACGTGGAAATAGGTAGATATTTTATACAGGGACTGCCACGTATAAGCCTGATGGTTTCTTGCAGCTTCCCTTATTTCTTATATATATATATATATATATATATATATATATATATATATATATATATATATATATATATATATATATATATATATATATATATATATATATATATATATATATATATATATATATATATATTACTACAGTGACTACTATATGCAAGTACTGCTTACTCCTGAGTATGTATATGATATACGTATATACTACTACTACTACTACTACTACTACTACCACTACTACTACTACTAGTAATCGTAGTCCCCATCACTATCATTCTCTCCCTTAGTGTGAAGGTCAGAACGACTACAACGCGTGATGGTTAGGATTTACGTGACGCCGCGCCTCCCGCCTTGTGTAAGGTTGGCGTAGTCACCCCACCTTACGTAAGTGTGTGTGTGTGTGTGTGTGTGTGTGTGTGTGTGTGTGTAGGTAGGCAGGTAATCAGGAAGGTGTGGAATATTGTAGTAGTAGTAGAAGTAGTAGTAGCAGTAGAAGTTATTATTGTCGTTGCTGTTGTTGTTGTTGTTGTTGTTGTTGTTGTTGTTGTTGTTGATATAGTAGTAGTAGTAGTAGTAGTAGTAGTAGTAGTGGTGGTGGTGGTGGTGGTGTTCTTTTTGTTATTGTTTTTTGTTTTCGTGGTGGTGGTGATGGTGGTAGTGATGGCAGTAGTAGTAGTAGTAGTAGTAGTAGTAGTAGTAGTAGTAGTAGCAGCAGCAGCAGCAGCAGCAGTAGCACCAGCAGCAGCAGCAACAGCAACAGTAGTAGAAGCAGTAGCGAGGCAAGACAAAGGTCGCTAGGAGGAAGGCAGGCAGGCAGGCGTTCCCAGTTCCGTGCGTCACAACGCGGCCACGTCTCTGTTAGGGGGGCGCGCGACACGTGTGCAGTGAAATAAACAACGGCCTTGAGCACAGGTACTACACACACACACACACACACACTCACAGGTAGTGTCTGCGGGCTCCATTGTAAGACTCCCAAGCACAGAAGCGAATGTGACCGTTGATCTGAAATACAAGAAGACAGGAACATGAGAACATTGCCTTGCAGTCTTGGAGGCCTACACGTGACGTTCCCTGCATCATACAGTTATATAGGCCAGTATCTTGAAACGCTATGCTTTCTCACCATGACTATTTTAAAAGCAACATAAATAATTACTCGGGTTTTCAAGACTGCTTCTTCTTTTAAAAGCGTAGAAATCTCATAAAAAAAAACTCTAAAACCCGTAAAACTTCTACTACAGCCTTTTAAAAGTAGTGGAGGTGCGGCGTAGAAGTGTTTTTGAATAGGGTGTTACTGGCCGTATTCTTAAGGCTTTCCTCCCTCATGGTCTTCAAGGCCACACAGGTGGCCGATTCGTATGGGTATTTTTCTTATTGATAGTGTAGAAATGCTTGTTAAACTATCAGCAATGTAACCATGGAAATACCCTTGAAAACCTCAATAACTTCCACTGCAACCTGTTGAAAGTTGTCGAGATAGAACGCTAAAATGTTCAAGAATAATGGCCTCTATACATGTCTACTTATCCTGCTTATCCATATATGTGTTGGTTACGTCTCTTTTTAATTTCCTATTGACTCTGCACTAGCGACCAAGTAGCTAATTCCAATTTGCGTGTTCTGTAAACTATCAAAACATAAATTTTTCTCCTATCCTGCCTATTTTAACATCTCTAAAACCCTCTATTGACTCTGCACAAGTGACCAAATAGCTAAGTCCAATCTGCGTGTTCTGTAATCTATCAAAACATAAATCTCTTTCTCCTCCCTTTTTATACCCACCTACCCTGCTTATGCATAGTCGAACATCTCTTGAACTCCTAATTGACTCTTGCACTAGCAACCAAATAGCTGAGTCAGATCTGTGCGTCTTGGAAACTATCAAGATATTTTTTCTTCTTGCCATCATGTTCACTTATGTGTTTACCTGCAAAGTGGTAATTCAGAGGAGCACCTGAGATACAGTGAACTATAAGCTCCTCGAGTGCCTGTGTTCCCCAGCTGTGGACCAATGGTGCGTGAAGGAAAGTTTTCTGCTCACGTCAGCCATCGGGGAGGAAGAACGGCAATGAGGAGCTCGAAGAGGAAGAGGAGGAGGATGAGGAGGAGGAGAATAACATCAAAAGAGCATAACAACAATAGTAACGAGATTAAAAGAGGAATCAGACCGAGAGAGAGAGAGAGAGAGAGAGAGAGAGAGAGAGAGAGAGAGAGAGAGAGAGATTATAAAAAGGACATAAAGGTCTCTCTCTCTCTCTCTCTCTCTCTCTCTCTCTCTCTCTCTCTCTCTCTCTCTCTCTTGCACACACATTGAGAAATCTTTTACCTTTAGTAATCTCTTTATTACTATGATATATTTTCGTTAATTCGTTTGAGTGATTCTCTCTCTCTCTCTCTCTCTCTCTCTCTCTCTCTCTCTCTCTCTCTCTCTCTCTCTCTCTCTCTCTCTCTCTCTCTCTCTCTCTCGGTAAGTAGTAAGATAACACACAAACACTATTGATCAGTCAGACAGGAAAGGATTTTTTTATTAATTCACTGGTTCGCTCATCAACAATGTACACACCAGTTAGTACTTACTCTCGCTGATCAATACCTTCCCTCCCATTCCCTTCCCTTCCCTCCCCTTCCCTTCTCTTCACTCCCCTTCCCTTCCTTCCTCTTCCCTTCTCTTCTCTTCCCTTCCCTCCCCTCCCCTTCCCTTCCCTTCCCTTCCCTTCCCTCCCCGTGGTTCTTCTTGGTCAGCTTGCAATGTGAAATGATTCGTCAATCTTTGCGTTCAGATTTCTTGTTTTTATATGATCTTTTTTTAATGTCATTTATACTGCGAGTTGTATCCTGTGACTTTATTTTCCTATCTACTTGTCCCATAACAGAGAGAGAGAGAGAGAGAGAGAGAGAGAGAGAGCAGTGGTGATGTAGCACACTCACACACACACACTTACATTAGTGACCTCCATGTTGAGGTGTGGGCGCGTTAGGTCTCCCTCGACGCCCCTCGCTGCCGCTAACCTGACCCTTGCTTGCCCCTCGCCGCTCTACCCTGAGTTTGGGCACCGGGTTCTCGCCGCCTCATGCTGCACTCACTCCTGCCCGGCACTCACAGCCTGAGCTTGCCCTCGCATGCCTCACATTCCTGCCGCAGCGCGCATCGAACTCCAAATGTTTCTCTCTCCACAGATTTCCCTCGTCCGCCACTCCTAATGTTCGGCTTTATCAGTCACCGTCTGCTTGCTTTTCGTGATCCCTGACTAGTTACCGAGCGTGCGAGTTTGGCTCTCGTCTCTTCGTGATACACATCCACAAAGGTGTCACGGGCAGGCAGGGTGTCACGCTCACTGTTCTGTCTCACTCCCGTCACGAGTCTGCCTGCCAGTCCCAACGCTCCCCCGTCCATGCTCGGCAGTCGGTTCTCTCGTCTCGCATCTTGGTTCGCAGCAGCTGCCAGGCGTACGTACTACGCTGACTTCACAGCTCCCTCCTGCTCCATCTCTTTCTTTGAGAGAGATTGATTGACTGAATACTTTTATTCACTGTAAACACTTTGTAAATAAAAGTATCCAATCTCTCTCTCTCTCTCTCTCTCTCTCTCTCTCTCTCTCTCTCTCTCTCTCTCTCTCTCTCTCTCTCTCTCTCTTTTAGAGTGCCACACGTGAACTGCATGTTACAGCTTCAGGATGTCACCTTATTTCTGTCACTGTGTGCAGGGTGGTATAGTTTCCACAAACAGCCCCATGTCAAACAGCCCCATCGTCAGGTCACACCATCAACGGCCCTGAAGTGAGCTCATGGTCACCCCAGCAAGAAGGGTGGGAGTCGTGTTAACCCCAGCAAGTGGACTGAGTGTTAAGGTCACCACAGCAAGGAGGCTGGGTGTTAAGGTCACCCCAGCAAGGAGGATGGGTGTTGTGTTAACCCCAGCAAGGGGACTGAGTGTTAAGGTCACCACAGCAAGGAGGCTGGGAGTTTTCATCCCAGCAAGGAGGCTGGGTGTTAAGGTCACCCCAACAAGGAGGTTGGGTGTTAAGGTCACCCCAGTAAGGAGACTGGGTGTTGTGTTCACTCCAGTAAGGAGGCTGGGTGTTAAGGTCACCCTAGCAAGGAGGCTGGGTGTTGTGTTCACCCCAGCAAGGAGGCTGGGTGTTAAGGTCATCCTAGCAAGGAGGCTGGGTGTTGTATTCACCCCAGCAAGGAGGCTGGGTGTTGTGTTCACCCCAGCAAGGAGGCTGGGTGTTAAGGTCATCCTAGCAAGGAGGCTGGGTGTTGTGTTCACCCCACCAAGGAGACTGGGTGTTAAGGTCACCCTAGCAAGGAGGCTGAGTGTTGTGTTCACCCCACCAAGGAGGCTGGGTGTTAAGGTCACCCTAGCAAGGAGGGTGGGTGTTGTGTTCACCCCAGCAAGAAGGCTGGGTGTTGTGTTCACCCCAGCAAGGAGGCTGGGTGTTGTGTTCACCCCAGCAAGAAGGCTGGGTGTTGTGTTCACCCCAGCAAGGAGGCTGGGTGTTGTGTTCACCCCAGCAAGGAGGGTGGGTGTTATGTTCACCCCAGCAAGGAGGCTGGGTGTTAAGGTCACCCAGCAAGGAGGCTGGGTGTTAAAGTTACCCAGCAAGGAAGCTGGGTGTTGTATTCACCCAAGCAAGGAGGCTGGATGTTAAGGTCACTCAGCTAGGAGGCTGGGTGTTAAGGTCACCCAAGCAAAGAGGGTGGGTATTATGTTCACCACAGCAAGGAGGCTGGGTGTTAAGGTCACCCAGCAAGGAGGCTGGGTGTTGTGTTCACCCCAGCAAGGAGGGTAGGTGTTAAGGTCACCCAGCAAGGAAGATGGGTGCTGTGTTCACCCCAGCAAGAAGGCTGGGTGTTATGTTCACCCCAGCAAGGAGGGTGGGTGTTGTGTTCACCCCAGCAAGAAGGCTGGGTGTTGTGTTCACCCCAGCAAGGAGGCTGGGTGTTGTGTTCACCCCAGCAAGAAGGCTGGGTGTTGTGTTCACCCCAGCAAGGAGGCTGGGTGTTGTGTTCACCCCAGCAAGGAGGGTGGGTGTTATGTTCACCCCAGCAAGGAGGCTGGGTGTTGTGTTCACCCCAGCAAGGAGGCTGGGTGTTGTGTTCACCCCAGCAAGGAGGCTGGGTGTTATGTTCACCCCAGCAAGGAGGCTGGGTGTTGTGTTCACCCCAGCAAGAAGGCTGGGTGTTGTGTTCACCCCAGCAAGGAGGCTGGGTGTTATGTTCACCCCAGCAAGGAAGATGGGTGTTGTGTTCACCCCAGCAAGGAAGATGGGTGTTGTGTTCACCCCAGCAAGAAGGCTGGGTGTTATGTTCACCCCAGCAAGGAGGTTGGGTGTTGTGTTCACCCCAGCAAGAAGGCTGGGTGTTATGTTCACCCCAGCAAGGAGGTTGGGTGTTGTGTTCACCCCAGCAAGGAGAGTGGGTGTTAAGGTCACCCAGCAAGGAGGCTGGGTGTTGTGTTCACCCCAGCAAGGAGAGTGGGTGTTAAGGTCATCCAGCAAGGGGGGTGGGTGTTAAGGTCACCCCAGCAAGGAAGGTAGGTGTTAAGGTCACCCAGCAAGGGGGATGGGTGTTAAGGTCATCCCAGCAAGGAGGGTAGGTGTTAAGGTCACCCAGCAATGGGGGGTGGGTGTTAAGGTCATCCCAGGAAGGAAGGTAGGTGTTAAAGTCACCCAGCAAAGGGGATGGGTGTTAAGGTCACCCCAGCAAGGAGGGTAGGTGTTAAGGTCACCCAGCAAGGAGGCTAGGTGTTAAGGTCACCCAGCAAGGAGGTTGGATGTTAAGCTCACCCCAGCAAGGGGGTGGGTGTTAAGGTCACCCAGCAAAGAGACTGGGTGCTAAGGTCACCCTAGCAAGGAGGGTGAGTGTTAAGGTCACCCAGCAAGGAGGATGGGTGACCGCTCAAATCCTTTCTAACGAGAGAGAGAGAGAGAGAGAGAGAGAGAGAGAGAGAGAGAGAGAGAGAGAGAGAGAGATTACAACTGATATTAATATTTTTATTAGCCTTTTTTATACTATATGCATTGAAAATACATGATAATAAGGCTAGGCCCAGGGAGCCGAAGCTTTCACAGGACCTGGACGTTTTCCTATGAAAGATGTGTAGCAAGGGACCAGCAGAGATCCAGCTCGACAGGTTGGATCTTGGTCGGGCCATTGTAACTGTATACAAAGGCGACATAATAGGTATTACACATTCTTATTAGTACACACACACACACACGAAACAGACACATATACACACGTTTAATATCCACACACAACTACGTAGTACATAAACGCATATACATATGCATGTATTCATGAATACATACTATACAAAGACGTTTCCACACACACATATTAGCAAATACATCAATATGTAAATATGACGGATGAAAGAATGATTGAGGCGAGAGTGAAGAAGTTCCTGGAGAGAATATGACGTGGTATATGTAGGGACATTAGTGTGGAGAATACTGTTCGTTTAGTGGTCTTTTTGTCTGTTCCTTCTACAGGAGTTGCCGTGCCAGAGGCATTCCCGAGCCACACGTGGATTAAGATCAAGAGTCAAGACTGTCTCTATTTGGGGAATGATACGTGTTTTTTTTTTTTTTTTTTATGCAGATGATGTAGTGGTTATGAGTGATTCGGCAGATGAGCTCCAAAGTTTGCTGGATGTTGTAGATGGGTATGGAAGAGATTTTGGAGTGAGGTTTAGCAGTGAGAAAAGTAAGGTATTGATTGTGAGTAGGTCAGAGGATGAAAGTAATGCGGTAAGGAGAATTGGAGAGAATTAGTTGAAGCAGGCACAAGAATACAAGTACTTAGGGATGTGGATGAGTCCGAATGGGAGTGAAAAGGCAAAGCATGAAAAGATAAGCTTGGTGAACCAGTGGGTAGGTTGATTGGGAAGCGCAGCAAGGATAAGAGCGAGTCTGGCGTGGTGAGACAAGTGTGGAAGAGCGTGGTTGTGCCAAGAATAAAGTATGGTATGGATATGATTGCATGGAATTAAAGTTAAGTAATTATTGATAAGTTAGAGGTGGGGCAGAATAGAGTAGTTAGGATGGCACTGAATGCTCCTAAGTACACAGCAGTGGAAGCTTTGAGAGGTGACATGGATGGAGCACGTTTAGGGAAAGACTTACAAAAGCGACACTTAGGTACAAGATTAGCCTGAAGGAATGGATGACGCAAGAATAGCAAGAAAGGTGTATCTGTGGAATGAAAGTGAAAGCAAATGGAGGAAGAGGTTTACGAGAATAACAGACAGGAGTGGATGTGTGGGGGATGAGAATGGCTAGGAGAAATAAAAATGTGCATGAATGGGTCGTGATAAGAGGAGGCAGAGTGGGAACTGAATGGGATGCGAGAAAATGGAAGAGTGAGATAGACAGAGGAGTGAAGTACTGAATGAATGGAAGAGTGGGACTGAATGAATGGAAGAATCAGATGAAACGAGAGAGCACTCTGGAATGGTACAAGGAGAAAGAGGCCCCGATGTATGAAAGGTGGCATGATGGAAGCCTGAGTGGTGATTTCATCCGAGCTAGGGCACAGTGTATCGATGTTAATGCACGGAACTACAGATAGTCTGAGTCCCGCAGCAAAATATGCCAGATGCGTGACATGGCAGAGGATGAGACGGTGGCGCATGTGGTGCTGGAGTATGAGAGGCATGAGAGAGACAGGAAAGAGATGATGCAAGTGATTCTGAGTTAAGACATAATAGGAATGAAAGAGTGAAGACAGGAAGGGAATGGATGGTGGTGCTGCTGGGACTGTTGAGAGACGAATTAAAGGATGATTGAGGCTGTGGAAAAGTTCCGGGAGAGAATGTGGCGTGACAGATGTAGGGATAATTAGTGTAAAGGACGCTGTTCGTTTTTTTTCTCTCTCTCTCTCTCTCTCTCTCTCTCTCTCTCTCTCTCTCTCTCTCTCCTACAGGAGTTGCTGATCCAAAGCCCTAGTTCGGGAATGATCCCGAGCCACCTGTGGCGATCAAAAACAAGATCAAGTTGTTATGCTAACCCAGCAAAGTGTGTCAGATGTGTGACATGGGAGATGATGAGACGGTGGAACATGTGGTGCTGGAGTGTATGAAGTATGCCAGAGACAGGAATGAGATGATGCAAGTGATACTGACTGAGTTAGGGCATGATAGGAATGAAAGAGTGGAGAAGACAGGAAAGGAATGGATAATGTTGTTGCTGGGACTGTGTAGAGCGGCGAATGAAAGATGATTGAGGCGGTGAAAGAGTTTCTGGAGAGAATGTGGCGTGCCAGATGTAGGAACAATTAGGATAGAGGATGCTGTTCGTTTCTCTTCCCCCCCCCTTCTACAGGAGTTGCCGATCCAAAGGCCTGGCTCAGGAGTGATCCTGTGCCACCTGTACCATCAAGATCAAGATCATCTGATTCTGCTCCAGTTTTCTTAAATTAATTTTCCTGTATTACCTAGGGTAAGTCAGAAACTTCTGTTGATAATTAGAGAGTGCGTAAGGAGTGTGTTCAGTAGTAGTGGTGTGGCGTGCGTCGGATATGAGTGGTAGTTATGATGTTCCTCACTGGACAGGAGGTAGGTGTTGTTCAGGATCTGACCAGTTGGAATTGGCCGCCACTGAATGACATGTTATTCTTTTTGGCCCATTTGAAGATTTTATGGAGATCCTCTCGGGAAATGCTCTTATCTCGAACCCCTTTAAAGCTATTGGTGTTATCAGCAAAGGAGGGTGTTGCTGAGTGGCTTACTTCCCTATTTATGTTCCCTGTCGCTATAAGGAAGAGTAAAGGGCCCAGCACAAACCTTTGGGGAGCACCACTCATGATCCTGTGCTCCTCTGAAGGTGCCTCTATTTGCTGTCACTGCCAGTGCTTTGTGTGGGGAAGGTCAGTTAACCACAGTCCCACGTACTTTTTCTGCTGTTCCAAGGCCCTTTATCTTGTGTTACAGTATGCCGTGGCTCAGCTTGCTGCCTCTGAAATCCATGAAGACACTGCCGCTGTTGTTGCCTTCTGCAAGATGGTGAAGGAGTTTGTCATGGTACTACAGGAGTGACAAGCAGGACCTGCCTTTCTGGAATCCATACTGTCCTGTATTTAGTAGATTCCTTTCTCCCAGGTAGTGCTAGACCTTGTTTTGGATTTTTTTTTTTTTTTTTTGTGTGTGTGTTTAGTGCTTTGAGCCTGTAGTTTTTTGGTTTTATTATAGTTTAAGCCATTACACACTACGTGGTAATAACCTACCTCATTTTTGTTCTTCTCACTATTCACATCATTTCTAATGATTACACTACTTGTCGGAAATTAATAATAACGCCACAATAGGCCTGGGAATGCACAGCGCTCTCAACTTTTTCTAAGTCCACAGGTAAACATAAATGGTGTATTGTTGCCTGAACTTCAGTTGTTTAATGCTTTGAATTGTGGGTAGCTGCTGGATAGGATCACTGTCTATAATTCCTCGGGCCAGTCATGTGCTACCACCACTTAACACCACGAGTTGCACCAATAGGAAGTCTCTATAAGTACCCATAAGCTGTGCGGGCAGGTTAGGTTAGGTTAGGTTAGGTTCCCCACAGGCCCCCAAGCTTGCTTGAGGGATTGGGGGGCCGTGGATAGACATTGGGGACATTGGCTTAAACTATAAATTTACCAGATTTTTTTTTTTTTTTTACACTTTTTTACTCCCTTTGAAGATTTAAGTTATTTTGGCTTTTTTTTGTGTGTGTGTGTGTGTGTGTGTGTGTGCGTGTGTGTGTGTGTGTGTGTGTGTGTGTGTGTGTGTGTGTGTGTGTGTGTGTGTGTGTGCACTTTACATGTGTCTAAGAATTTACCTTTGCCAGAGCAGATAAGATGGATGCACTATGCTGTCTCTGCATCTAAATACAATTAGTAACATTGTTGATATGCTGTCTGGGCTTTGAGCTAAGTTCAGTTTTGTTCTAATTGGTGTAATTATATCTTATTTTGTGAAATTTATATTTTGTTGGTCTGGAGTAGTAGTGGTTTCAGGTGGTGACGCTGGTAGAAAGAATTGGGTACGTTAGTGTGATGTTTGTTTTGTCTGGTATTTTGAACACTGATAGGTGCTGCTCAGCAAGAAGTTTACATATTTCTTCTGGATTTTCCTTTGTGTGGCCATTTCATGTTAGCATAGGTCCAATGGCTGCTCATGTTTTTTGAGAAATTGTTAGCATACCTGAAGAAAATAGTTAAGGTTAACTTCTATGTTAATTAGAGCTTTGAATTCTTCTTTCCTTTTTTTGTTCATGGAGTCTGAGGATGTTTTCCTGTATTTGAGTTATTTGAATCCAGATTTCTTGTCTTGTATCCTCTCTCTGCTCTTTCTGTATGTTTACATAGTTTTGCCCTTTTTCTCATTAGTATTTTTCTGTCCCTGGGCATATGGGATCTTGTGCTCCCTTTCTTTTTCCTCTGGGGGATATGTATTTCTGTTGGTTGCTCTCTTTTAGTTCCACAAATGTGGGTGTAAGTGCAGTTTTCATTGAGATACGTTTGCTTTTTGACACAGTCTGACACAAGACAGGGTGGTGGTTCCTGCATTCCCTTCCTAATGTGCAGCCTGTTGACTCCCTCAGGTCATAATTTATTAGCTTTCAGGATGGCTTGAGTGATTGAATTCGCAGTTTGTACCACTTACACCATGCCTGCATTTTTCTCTCCTGTAGTACTTGCACACCTTGGGTGGTCTGCTGGTGTGTGGCTGAGGGGTTCCATTTGTGTTGTGGTTTGATGGGCTCTGGGTTCCTGGTTAGTTGTGTAGTGGTGGTGGTGATGGTCCTCTGGTGGTGGTGGGGGTTTCCTTCCAGCAGCACTTGCAGGCTCAATACTTGGCTCCCCTTGACTCAAGTAGTTGTTATGTGCCTCACCTTCTTTGTCTGAGTTGTCCCTGCTGTCATTGGTGGTGGTAGTTTTTTCTTGGATTCCCTCTTGCCTGTCCTTGTATTCAGTAAAATTATATGATGCACAAGCCTGGCACACGTATTTCCTGGTATCTTGATAAGGTAACCATGTACTGTATTGGGAGTTGTGTGCCAGTGTAGTATGTCCACATCTGGCAGTCATTACACTTCACCCTAGTCTCACAATGGTTTTGGCAGGTAACACATGGGTAGATTTGTACAATTGTGTTGTCTGGGAAGGCTGAGTGGTGTTGGCCTGTCCTTTGTTTAAATACTGGTTTGGCCTATCCTTATGGGTCTCCCCTCTTTTTCTCAAGTAATTTAGCCTTCCACATGAGTCACTACACTACTAAAGGTGTTTGTACAGACTTGTCAAGTTTTTTACAGGTGTAGAGTGGGTAAGCTCTTGTGTGAATAGATAAAATACTTTAAGAATACATGGGGCAGTGCAGGACACATCCACACTGGATGAAAGACTGGAGTGCCCACACAGAGGCAAAGGATTCCCAGGAGTGTGAATGAAAGGATGACTGAGACAGTGAAGTAGTTCCTGGAGAGAATGTGGTGTGCTAGAGGCAGGAAGTAGAGGTGTAATAGATACAGTAAAATCCCTCTTATCCGGCATTAACGGGACTGCCGACATGCCAGATACTTGAATAGAAGTGAAATTATGTCCACAATCACCACCCTACACTCACGCATCTTACGATAACAAAGATCAGCTGATCTTAATCAGCAGCTGATCTGATCAGCTGCTTAAGTGTAAGGCATGATGAAGGCGTCAGGCGATAAACAGTGCACACGCGGGACTGAGTCACTGAGTAAACACAGTGCAGTGGGCCGCGGGTGGTGCGAAGCAGTGCGCTCTGGTGGCGAGGGGACAAAGTATGTCTGGCGCGGGAATTTTAATAGATTTTATGAGTACACATTGATTTTTTATTGATTTTAAGGCTCGGGGAAAAATGTGCCAGATACTTGAAGTTGCCGGATACTCGGATGCCGGATGAGAGGGATTTTACTGTGTATATATATATATATATATATATATATATATATATATATATATATATATATATATATATATATATATATATATATATATATATATATATATATATATATATATATATATATATATATATATATATATATATATATATATATATATATATATATATATATATATATATATATATATATATATTTATTTATTTATTTATTTATTTATTTATTTATTTATTTATTTATTTATACATACAGTGAAACTTCAATTCACAAACTTCATCCGTTCCACTACTCAATTTGTGTACTGAAATGTTCACAAACCAAAACAGTTTTTCCTAATGAAATTAATATAAATACAGTTAATTCCAGCCCCAGGAACTTTTTTTTGTGACAAAGAATACAGAATGAAAATGCATATCTATCACCCTGTTGTAACTTGGGAGTGATTATCCAACACTGGCAAGTTTCTCAGGCATCAGGCTACAGCTTGTTACTGATTTCAAGATCAGGTGCCTTCCTAGCTGTTTATTGGGGGTTTGACTTGGATCCCCATATCCCCTCCCACCTTTAGTAAATCACATGCCTTCATATTGAGCTTTCCACTTCTTACTTTGACTTTCAGGATGGTTGTGAAAAAAAGGCAGTTCAAGATGAAAAGACACAAAAATGTCACCTTGCATCAGTCATGCATTGGCTGGAAGGAAATATTGGAGCGTGTGAGTCTGTGTAAAGCAGGGATTGTACTACTCATGGCAGCACATGCTTTCAAAATTTCACCTCATGTCTCTTGTCTGAGCTCTTCTTGACAACCTCACGTCTTATGAGCTTGTCTTTAGCAGGTGTGGTCTTTCTTGGGCTTCCAAAAATCAGGACACAAGGTGAAATGTAACAATGGCAGAGCACATGCTACCATGAGTAGCACAACAATCCCTGCTTTACACAAACTCGCATGCTCCAGTATTTCCTTCCAGCCAACACATGATTGATGCAAGATGAGACTTCATGTCTTTTCCTCTTTAATCATCATCTTTCCAACCATCCTGAAAGTCAAAGTAAGACGTGCCAGGCTCAATATTAAGGCATGCAATTTACTGAAGGTGGGAGAGGTAGGGGGATTCAGGTCTAACCCCCTCTCATCAAATAGTTGGTAAGGCACCAGACCTTGAAATCAGTGACAAGCTGTAGCCTGATGCCTAAGAAACTTTCCAGTGTATGACAGTCACACTGTTCATGGCAGGTGCGCCAAAACACAACTGAGTGTGTGCTTGCCGGCTGAGGAAGTTTGTGAGGTGTTTGTGAACAGGAATCTTCATGCACCACTGTATAAATGTATATATATTTTCTTAAGTTAACTAACAGAAACTTAACTTAACCAAATCCTGTAGGGTCTAACCCTGTGGGGGCCAACCCTGATGTAATTCTGTAGATTCCTAATTCTGCAGGGTTTAATCTAACCTAACCCAGCAGTTCCTATCCATACCCTAATCCAACTACATATAACCCTAATGCAGTCTAATCTAATCCTGCAGGTCTAACCTAACCTAACATAACCAAAATGATCAACTACATAAATAAGTACTGACCTGAGTGATGCTTAAATCACCTGCATCTTGTGGTAAATATTACATTTTCCTGAAGCCTAATTTCCATTGCAATTTAAGATAAATATTAAGTTCTCTATGATGTAATTTCCCTTAACACTTGTGACACACAATAGTTATTGCTAACTGCATTCTTAATTTGTTATGAATGTTTCAGATTCCACAAGAGAGCATGGTGTATTGTGGAGAGGGCCGTTGAACAACTGAAACAAAGGTTTTGTGTTCTTCATGGGGAAGTGCATTTGAGTCCAGAAAAGACATGCAAGATTGCATATATCTGTATGATGCTCCACAACATTTGCAAGCAGTGAAACATTCCAATGCCTGAGGATGAGGTTGAGGGTGTGGCCGAAGTCAATGTAGATGGAAGAATAGAACCAAATGCTTCCTGTAATGAACTTCTCTTCCGGGATCACGTTGTCAATCTCTACTTCAAGTATGCGCTCTTGTGTTCTCTGCATGGTTACTGCCAAGGATAGGAGTTCTGCAGTTCTCGATTACAACTACTGTAGGCTTTGCTGAACCTAGGAAAAGCATGTGATAGGGTGTATAGGAACCCCTTTGGGATATTCTTAAAATTTATGGTGTAGGAGGACAGTTGTTGGTAGGAATGAAGCTCTTTTTAAGGATGCAAGTGCATGATTGAGTTTGGAGAGTTTCTGTGCAGGAGCAGCAGTGAGGCAAGGCTGTGTGATGCCTCTGTGGTTGTTTAATGTATTCATGGATGGGTGTATGATGGAGACAGAATCTCAAGTAGGAAATGTTGATGCAGTGGAGTGGGATGGACTGTAGTAGCATGTCTATTTCCAGATGACACTGGCAGAGAGTGAAAGGGAACCTCATAGTGTTGGATCATTTCCACAGGGTGTGTGTGAGATGGAAGGTGAAGGTGATGCTGGGAAAATTAAGGTGATTGTTTGAGAGGAGAAAATAGAATTGTGTGTGACTTTAGGACACTTAAAGTGAGTGTGCCACCTGTGGGAAGGTGTGAGGTGAATAATAATGTAGCAAATGTCTCTCTTTTTAAATGTGGATGAGTGAAGTACCTGCATTGCTTCCAGCCACTGTTCCTGCTTTGCTGATAACATGGAGACACTTCAGATATTTTCCGTAAGTATCTTCTCAAATTGTTCCTTTTTTACATTTAAACTTTGAATAAAGCATTGAGATAGTTTCTTT
Source organism: Scylla paramamosain (assembly GCF_035594125.1). NCBI lineage: Eukaryota > Metazoa > Arthropoda > Malacostraca > Decapoda > Portunidae > Scylla > Scylla paramamosain. Next base: position 405,303 of record NC_087180.1, read on the forward strand.
ATTTTTTTATTTCTTTATTTATTTATTTTTTTTTATTAACAAGTGGACAAGTCTTACATCCTCCCTAATTTAATAATCTACTTTTGACTTTTATATTATGCTTTACTGTATGCTGTTCCATTTTCTTTTCATCAATTGTAATTTTTGCTAGGAAAATATATCTTTATTGGTATATTTTAAAAATGCTTTAGTGCCATGCCTTATCTGATCACATATCTACCACAACTCATGCTACAATCAACATGCAGCACTTCAGTCAAGCACTCCTCATCTTGTAGTTCACTCCATGCCATCAGCAGCCTTGCATGCTTGTCTGGAGGTGTGGTGTGCTCCCCTGCAAGCTGTAGTGTGCACCATCATCACATTACTGAAGATACCTCACATGGTAACAGTAATCCACAATTTTGATAAAATATACACAGACAGCAAAATGTGAAGCCACTCCCATCACACCCCATCAAACACTGCCCACTTGCCCTTGTGTTCCACCAATGCCGAGTCTTTGCTTAAGTTGTCAGGTATGAAAAAATAAATTCATATAGGTAATTTTGCAAAGGATGGGTGAGGAGTGAGGGAGAGAAAGCAGAGGGGACACTGAGAGTGAACAACAAGTTAGGAGGCCCCACCCCCTGGCCCCTCCCTGTGACTTGGCAGGTGCTTTATGCTGTCCTGTCTACAGCAGGATCACCTGTTACATTATAGTAGGGAAGCTTTATTGTGTTTTATGTATGTGCTACTTATTTCCTTTTTTTAACTGAGAGCAGTGCATGTAATTATGCACAAGTTCCATATTCTGGTGGGATTCTCATTTCTGCTCATAAAATCTGGTACTCTGTATATTTCTATTTTCCCCCCAGGAGTTTATAGATATTTTGACCCCTCTTTATATGATCAAGTACCTCTTTATGCAATGATGTATGGTGGGCAGTGGGCAAGGTAATGTGACTCAAAATGAGGCCTCAGTGCACTACTACAGCTCAGCCTGCCACCACCACACCACCTTACTGCCACATCACTGGCCTGTCTCCTCAGGGCCTTGCATGGTATAGGTGTGTTATCAACGTGTCTTTTTATCCTGGAAATTTTTCAAAATATAGATTTTTCATGTTTTGAGACTTTTTAGTAAATTATTCTTTTGCAGACAAATTTCAATGGCATTCTAAAGTGGAGTAGTAACAAATGTGCTGTACATACATTTATTTTGGGAGATTTTATTTGTTGTAAATGTTTTATTCATTACCTAAAGCAGTTACTGATGAGAAGATGAGTTGAGAGAATGTTTGGCAGAAGAAGGTCAGCACTATACTACCTGTATCTGTATAAACATACATTGTATAGTGGTAACCCTCCTTTTGAAATATGACGTGGGTAAATATGAAACAATTATCTGCTGTTTTTTTTATTATGTAATAAAATAGTGCTATGCTGTACGGATGTCAGTGGAAACTAGATGTCTGTTGCACTCCGAGAAAAAAAATTTTTTGCTTCGTAAGATGTTTGGAGGAAATGTGCAGGTTTGTTGGCAGTGTGTGGCAGCATACATGCATGAGGCCCCATGTTTCACTTAGCCACTACAGACATCTTGGTTAACATGCTGTGTCTCAGTGCAGGAAGCAGCATCTGTCTCCAGGTTTCTCCTGGTAGTTTTGTGCAGGTGAAGAAATGGCTGCATTTTGGCATGCATTGCTAGGAATCCTGGTGTTGGCAGAGAGTAATGTGAAGGCTTTGCACAGAAGGATGGGAGGCCCACCAGAGGAGAACATCCAGGATGGAACTGGACTGAGTTACATCCCAGCCAGCTCCATCAAGAATTATGGCAGCGGAAATTACCTTCTGAGACCAGGTGATCTTCCTGCTTCCTTTGATAATGGTTCTTTCTTGAAGTCTCCCACAAATAAGGACATCAGTGTGCAGGAAGATGTTACAGAGAACACTCAGAACACAGGTGGTGATGCCAGTTTGCCTGAAAAGGAAAAACGCCTTTATGAACTAATGAGAATGATGCCAAAAGAGAGCAATGACATCAGTGAGTACGACATTGTGTTTGTTCTGAGGCTGATGTACGAGTGCCTTGGCATGCACATCAAGAAGCTGCATGCACTGGTGCGGGATATATATGAGACGGTGGACTTTGTGTACAACAGAGTAGCCTGGGTTGATTGCTCTGATGCACTGAAGGATGGCTATAAATCTGGTTACTATACATTCTTCTTGAAGAATCAAGGGAAAAGACCAATAACCCTGCTGTGTGACATGGAGACAGATGGTGGAGGCTGGACTGTGGTGCAGCGGCGGCAGAGGTATGCTGATCATGTCATTTTTAACCAGGGATGGTACCCATACAAGATAGGCTTTGGCAACTTTACCACCGAGTACTGGGCCGGACTACAGAACATCTATGTGCTGTGTAGTGTGCGCAATTGTGAAATGCGAGTTAACCTTCAAGACACAAAAGGCAACCAAGCATACGCTGCTTACTCCAGTTTCTACTTAGACTCGGAAGAAAACGGATACAAACTAAACGTTGACGGTTACAGTGGCAATGCTGGGGATGCACTGGAGCGCCAGGAGGGTGAGAGGGAGCCAGTGTTCAGCACCTATGACAACCTGAACAAAACAAATCGCTACTGTGCCAGGAAAATGTTTAGTGGATGGTGGTACTCAGCATGTAGGCCTAACATCAATTGCATCCATTTGAATGAAAAAATACCCAGTAGGGTCACTCCACCGGGGCTCACATGGCCCACCTGGCGCAGGACTCTAAGCACCACAGCAATTATGATCAGGCCCACCAAGGAGTAACAGACCACCTGGCACAGAACTCCAAGCACGACAACAATAATGATCAGGCCCATCAAGGAGTGATGGACCACCTGGCGCAGGACTCTGGGAACCACAACAATAATGATCAGGCTACTACTTCCTCTATATTCAAGATGCTCCTTCCCTTCTTACTTTCAAAAATAGTTTAAAAAGACAGAACTGTAAACACCACCTCTGTTGTGATGGGACCCACCAAGGAGTGTGCAGGAATTTGCCATGAAATACTAATCAGATAAAAATTGTACCATGGAAAATTGGTCATGTTGCAGTAAAAGTTAACTTGTTACTGGTGAATATTGAATGTGCTGCTCGAGTTTGGAACAGATCATGCGCATTAGTGGAATGACTCATTATTGACAGGAGTGGGACATTTACTATAGCTCTGCATTGCACCATTGATTTATAAACTCACAGATTTATAATTATATTTAAATTTATCTCTCAATAAATTCAGATTAAGAAAATTATTCTTTACTTATTCACAAATGTCCTCCCTTCAGAATGCAAACAAATAATCAAAAGATCTTGCAAGCTGAAGGATGTGATCTGCTCTTGTTGATCTTGGCCATGAGAAGAGTGGAGGGAAGGAAGCACCAGATTCCTGATCCAAGGCAGGGTTTCTGTGCACTTAAATCACAATTAATGAGCTACTTGGAAATTAAGAATATTCTCAACCCTGCTCAGTTTTGTTTTAAATGCAAATAACACTTTTCCAGCTTTGAATACTTTCTCTACTTTTTTTTTTTTGCTATAGATAATAAACTTTCTGTTATATCCATCTTTATAGAATTTGCCAAGGCTTTTGGTACAGTTAATTGTAAAATTCTTCATAAGATGCATCATTATGGTATCATGGTTCAATACTCTCGTGGTTTGAAGATTATTTAAACAGAAATCAACAAATCATTTTAATAGTGAAAAGTCATCCGTAACTTCAGTCACACCAGGAGTTCCTCAGGGCAGTGTCTTAGGCCTTATATTATTTTTGATTTACATTATTGACATACCAAATAATTTTACTGAATCTCAAACACTTCTATTTGCAGACAGCGTGAATCCCCACAGCAGCTTGTGCTCTATGCTAACAATGAACTCGATAAACTTGGTCCGTGGTTCACATCCAAAAGATTTAATGTTAACACTGGTAAAACTCCCTTTATACTAAATATTCCACATCTTTTAATAAATAATAAATCAATTTCTGAAATAAACCACATCAAATTTCTTGGAGCTACTTATGATGATTCTAACTTTTAAGTACCACATAAATAATATTGCATTAAAGATCTTAAGACATACAGCTTTTCTTTATCAAATCAAAGATTTCATGCTACTAAATGTCCTTAAATGCTTATGTTGTGCTCACATTTACCTACTATTCATGTACTGTAACCCCTTATGGTGTGCAACCCACTCTATTTGTTTGATTCCTTCAAAATTACAACTTCAAAAAAATGTATGGATATTGACTAACAGTAATTACTTAGACCATATTGATCCATTTTTCAAACACAATAATATTTTGAAATTGGATGATATAACCAAACTTTCAATTGTCACCATGTACACAAAAAAGAATGTTCTTCACAGCTACCTTCCCTCACACGGCTGCAACACCCGGCACTGCCATCACCCATGCCTTCATTCCCTCACACAGCTGCAACACCAAGCACTGCCATCACCTGTGCCTTCCTTCCCTCACACGGCTACAACACCTGGCACTACCATCACCTGTGCCTTCCTTGTCTCACACAGCTACAACACCTGGCACTACCATCATCCGTGCCTTCCTTCTCACCACCTAGCCAAATTCCAACATTCACTAGCTTATTTAGGCCCAGCTGTCTGGAACACTACACCCCCTGTGTTCAAGATGCTCCTTCCCTTCTTATTTTCAAAAAAAGTTTAAAAAGACATATTATTAAATGCTGACTATTGTAACTTCAAATGTATCGTTCAGTATTGAAACCTACATTGACCTTAAAGAATGTTACTGTGTATTATGATGTATTATCTTTTGTCTATCATTCTGATTGTTCTGATTGTTTTGTGCTAATTACACTTTATTTCCATTGCCATTATTACTATCATTAGTATTTATGTACTGGGAGGTCCCATTATATGAGCATCTGTTATATGAGAACCCAGTGATATGAGGTGTATAAATTAGGGACTATTTTCTTTATATAAGGACAAAAAAACAATGAAATGAGCTTCAGTCCAAGGTGAGTAAAATTACAAAGTTTAAAATGAGTGCCTTCCTGCACACTCCCACTAACACATCCAGGCTGTGTGGTGATGGACAATGATTCAGATGTGCAGACAAGTTTGTGAGCATTAGAAGACAATTGCACACCCATTCCTTGTCCGCTACCTACCATTCATTCTCCCCACCAGTCCTCTTTTAAACTAAACTCAGTGCATCTCAGTTTCCCACTCTTACAGCCTTAATGCTTGTTATTATACTCATATTGCAAGTTTGCAATATGCATATTTACATCATAGTACAAGTACAATGTACAGTGCTTTATGTGACTGATCGGTGCTTAGATGTGTTACAGTGTTACTGCTGGTGTGTTCTTTCCTTCACTGTCTTTGGTGTGGTGTTGTTTATGTGACTGATCACTTGGTGTATAGATTGTGCCTTACTTTGCCTCTCAAGTGCTAATTATGCCTCCCTAGCAGCCAGTGAGTTCTGGTGCTATTCCTAGCAGTAAGGCTGAGCAAGCTAGAGTACCAATAACACTCACAAAGAAGGTAGATATCGTTAAGGGGCACAAGAGTGGTGAGTGAGTTACCCTCCCTGATGCATTAACTACACACTGGTTAGCATTATGCACATTTTATATGCTTAATTAATATGAAATCTTGTTCTTCGTGTGTTGTTTTCTTTTTCACGTTGCTTTATTGACAGTTCTGTATTTATGTTTTATGGTATCACTCATAATAAACATACTATTGATCATGATTCTTGTTTTGAAACTTGAGAGCTGTAGGTATTGTGTCCTGATATGCTTAATAAATAATAAACATAAAAAATGTGAGTTTGCCCTCTGGTTGGAATCAAATCGCAGCAGGATGGCAATGGAACCGTCTTGCCACACAGAGGTCAATGGGTGAAGCAGCAGGAGTTGTGGTATTTTTGCCTTCATCCCAGCCTCACCTAAGTGGGTGCACCAAACACCTTCATCTGTCAAGACACAGGGCAGGTGACAAGTGACAAACTATTCACTGTAGAGGTAAACAGTGACTACTTATCTTTACAATAAACAATATGTCACTTGGTCTGTGGCCACTGCTTATATTTACAGTAAACAGTTTGTCACCTACTCTGTGTCACAGTAGATTAAAGTCACTGTTGCACCCACCAAGATGAGGTTGGGGCGAGGCAGCTCTTATGCTGCCCCACTGGGGTTTGATTCTAGCCTGAGTATCACTTTATCTTTGCAATTAAATGAGTGTTAGGAACGTGACACTTGGAGACACCCAGCGTAAAACTTAACTTAAACTCACTCTGACTCAAAACTTCAGAGGCAAAGCTCCGTTCTATACATCATTTCATAGAAAATTCAGTTCTGTAGCAAATGGCATGCCCCTACCATCAAGACAATTTAGAGGGTTTAAAGTTTCATCCTGTGGTTTGCACATGTGCAGAAGGAATCTGAATTTTGCATGTTCCTTCATGTAAACATTGTTAGCTTATATTGCTTACCAAATTTCAGCTTCATTAGTTCATTGGTTTATGAGTTGCTATGAAGCATTTGTGTATGTGTAGTGCAAATTCATATTTGACATGCTCAGTTATGTACACCTGAAGGATACATAACACATGTCACATTTCAATACAATTGGTTGAGTAGTTATTGAGAAATCATCTTTTGGAAGCTGCCCATCATTTCCACTAAGTAAGGCTATGAAACCAGTATTGCATAAAATTGAAAGGTTTTACCATCAAATGGTCTGAGTCATTGCAAGTGGCTATGTACTTGGTTCAAGAGATTTAAGGTTGTGGATAGTGTCAACCTGGAAACTCATTATTAAGAGGAAACTAAAAAGTATTAACAGGACAAGAGGAGATGTGGATGTGTAGAAATATAGTTTTCCAGGGTAACAGATCACTGCTTTACCACAAGAAATTATGTTAGAAAAATGAAGAAAAAACAGTAATTTGCTTTTAAAAAATGAGGCATAATGTGCTTTACTCAATCCTATAAAAATAAACAAAAAGATACACACACACACACACACACACACACACACACGCAATGGGAAGAGTTGCTTTGTTAAAAGTGTAAGCAGACGTGATCGGAGTTACTTCACAGGCACTGTGTTTGAAATCTTGCAGAAAGCAAACATGTCTGTTGTGCAAACCATTTGGAAAACATCACAGTAAGAATCAAAAAGAAAAAAAAAAAAAAAGCACTCAAGTTTCTGTTTTCATTGTGTGTACATTTGTGTGTGTGTGTACGTGTGTAAAACATTACACTCAAGGCGGAAGCTTGTTGATTGAATAGCAAAACAAATCTTGAACGCACATACGATCACCTAGAAAAATTTACCTGTGTGTAAACTGTACAGGTGGTGGCAGCAGTGACTGGCAGCAGCAGGTGTGATGCAGCTCACCTGACTGAGGATTACTGGCTCACCTAATTCACCACATGCCAAGGCTCATCTTGATGGACTGGTGCAGCCACATCTGGGCCAGTGACTCACCACACGCCAAGACTCATCATGATGGACTGGTGCAGCCACACCTGGGCCAGTGACTCACCACATGCCAAGACCCATCATGATGGACTGGTGCAGCTGCACCTGGATTACCAATATGATCACTTTTGTTTGCAGGAGTTAGTAAATACTTTGAGGTTTTATTGTTCTTGTTCTTGTAGGGAATTTGATTTGAAGTTTACAGTGTGTTGTATGTAGTGTAGATGTGTACAGTGTGCAGGCCTTTGAAGGGTGTAGCAGCCTTGCATGGTAGTTTCTTGGCAGGCACCAGTGTTTCACTGACCTTGTAGGCCCCCAGCAAGCCTCTCACAGGCAGACAGAAGTGGTGACTGCCAAGTGAGGGCACTGTGTTTTCGGGAGGTGTATGTGGAGCTATGAACCAACTTGTATGTTGGCCATGAGATGAATGAAGAGACCCAAGATATAAGTTACTCCAAAATCAACAATGCCAACTGGTATATCTTATGACTCGAGGTAAGGTGACTAACATGCCCTGTTGTACGCGTTGCATGCCCCAGTGCTGACACTTCATCTGCTGATTGCCATGGCCAGCCTACTCCCATAGGCACTTAGTGCTCTAATGTAAACACCAGTGGTGTTTCACCTACCCTATATGGCACCCATTGATTCTTTATGGGAAGTGGCTGTATAGGATGTGACTGGTGTGATGTATGGTTTCACCCTTTTTTTTTTTATGTAGGAAGGATACTGGCCAAGGGCAACAAAAATCTAATTAAAAAAATGCCCACTGAAATGCCAGTCCCCTAAAAGAATCAAAGCAGTGGTCAAAAATTGATGGATAAGTGTCTTGAAACCTCCCTCTTGAAGGAATTCAAGTCATAGGAAGGTGGAAATACAGAAGCAGGCAGGGAGTTCCAGAGTTTACCAGAGAAAGGGATGAATGACTGAGAATACTGGTTAACTCTTGCGTTAGAGAGGTGGACAGAATAGGGGTGAGAGAAAGAAGAAAGTCTTGTGCAGCGAGGCCACGGAAGGAGGGGAGGCATGCAGTTAGCAAGATCAGAAGAGCAGTTGGCATGAAAATAACGGTAGAAGACAGCTAGATATGCAACATTGCGGCGGTGAGAGAGAGGCTGAAGACAGTCAGTTAGAGGAGAGGAGTTGATGAGACGAAAAGCTTTTGATTCCACCCTGTCTAGAAGAGCAGTATGAGTGGAACCCCCCCAGACATGTGAAGCATATTCCATACATGGACGGATAAGGCCCTTGTACAGAGTTAGCAGCTGGGGGGTGAGAAAAACTGGCGGAGACGTCTCAGAACACCTAACTTCATAGAAGCTGTTTTAGCTAGAGATGAGATGTGAAGTTTCCAGTTCAGATTATAAGTAAAGGACAGACCGAGGATGTTCAGTGTAGAAGAGGGGGACAGTTGAGTGTCATTGAAGAAGAGGGGATAGTTGTCTGAAAGGTTGTGTCGAGTTGATAGATGGAGGAATTGAGTTTTTGAGGCATTGAACAATACCAAGTTTGCTCTGCCCCAATCAGAAATTTTAGAAAGATCAGAAGTCAGGCGTTCTGTGGCGTGATATGTTTACCTCCTGAAGGGTTGGACGTCTATGAAAAGACGTGGAAAAGTGCAGGGTGGTATCATCAGCGTAGGAGTGGATAGGACAAGAAGTTTGGTTTAGAAGATCATTAATGAATAATAAGAAGAGAGTGGGTGACAGGACAGAAACCTGAGGAACACCACTATCAATAGATTTAGAAGAACAGTGACCGTGTACCACAGCAGCAATAGAACGGTCAGAAAGGAAACTTGAGATGAAGTTACAGAGGGAAGGATAGAAACCATAGGAGGGTAGTTTGGAAATCAAAGCTTTGTGCCAGACTCTATCAAAAGCTTTTGATATGTCCAAGGCAACAGCAAAAGTTTCACCAAAATCTCTAAAAGAGGATGACCAAGACTCAGTAAGGAAAGCCAGAAGATCACCAGTAGAGCGGCCTTGACGGAACCCATACTGGCGATCAGATAGGTTGTCAAGTGATAGATGCTTAAGAATCTTCCTGTTGAGGATAGATTCAATAACTTTAGATAGGCAGGAAATTAAAGCAATAGGACGGTAGTTTGAGGGATTAGAACGGTCACTCTTTTTAGGAACAGGTTGAATGTAGGCAAACTTCCAGCAAGAAGGAAAGGTAGATGTTGACAGACAGAGCTGAAAGAGTTTGACTAGGTAGGGTGCAAGCACGGAGGCACAGTTTCGGAGAACAATAGGAGGGACCCCATCAGGTCCATAAGCCTTCCGAGGGTTTAGGCCAGCAAGGGCATGGAAAACATCATTACGAAGAATTTTAATAGGTGGCATGAAGTAGTCAGAGGGTGGAGGAGAGGGAGGAACAAGCCCAGAATCATCCAAGGTAGAGTTTTTAGCAAAGGTTTGAGCAAAGAGTTCAGCTTTAGAAATAGATGTGATAGCAGTGGTGCCATCTGGTTGAAATAGAGGAGGGAAAGAAAAAGTAAAGTTATTAGAGATATTTTTGGCTAGATGCCAGAAATCACGAGGGGAGTTAGATCTTGAAAGGTTTTGACATTTTCTGTTAATGAAGGAGTTTTTGGCTAGTTGGAGAACAGACTTGGCATGGTTCCGGGCAGAAATATAAAAATGCATGAGATTCTGGTGATGGAAGGCTTAAATACCTTTTGTGGGCCACCTCTCTATCATGTATAGCACGAGAACAAGCTGTGTTAAACCAAGGTTTAGAAGGTTTAGGACGAGAAAAAGAGTGAGGAATGTACGCCTCCATGCCAGACACTATCACCTCTGTTATGCGCTCAGCACACAAAGACGGGTCTCTGACACGGAAGCAGTAGTCATTCCAAGGAAAATCAGCAAAATACCGCCTCAGGTCCCCCCAACTAGCGGAGGCAAAACGCCAGAGGCACCTTCGCTTAGGGGGATCCTGAGGAGGGATTGGAGTGATAGGACAAGATAAAGATATGAGATTGTGATTGGAGGAGCCTAACGGAGAAGAAAGGGTGACAGCATAAGCAGAAGGATTAGAGGTCAGGAAAAGGTCAAGAATGTTGGGCGTATCTCCAAGACGGTCAGGAATACGAGTAGGGTGTTGCACCAATTGCTCTAGGTCATGGAGGATAGCAAAGTTGTAGGCTAGTTCACCAGGATGGTCAGTGAAGGGAGAGGAAAGCCAAAGCTGGTGGTGAACATTGAAGTCTCCAAGAATGGAGATCTCTGCAAAAGGGAAGAGGGTCAGAATGTGCTCCACTTTGGAAGTTAAGTAGTCAAAGAATTTCTTATAGTCAGATGAGTTAGGTGAGAGGTATACAGCACAGATAAATCTAGTATGAGAGTGACTCTGTAGTCATAGCTAGATGGTGGAAAACTCGGAAGATTCAAGAGCGTGGGCACTAGAGCAGGTTAAGTCATTGCGCACATAAACGCAGCATCCAGCTTTGGATTGAAAATGAGGATAGAGAAAGTAGGAGGGAACAGAAAAGGAGCTACTGTCAGTTGCCTCAGACACCTGAGTTTCAGTGAGGAAAAGAAGATGAGGTTTATAAGAGGAGAGGTGGTGTTCTACAGATTGAAAATTAGATCTTAGACCGCGAATGTTGCAGAAGTTAATGAAGAAAAAGTTGAGTGGGGTGTCAAGACACTTAGGCTCGTCGACAGAAAGGCAGTCCGACCTGGGGACATTTATGGTCCTCTTTTCCTCACTGAAACTCAGGTGTCTGAGGCAACTGACAGTAACCCCTTTTCTGTTCCCTCCTACTTTCTCTATCCTCATTTTCGATCCAAAGCTGGATGCTGCGTTTATGTGCGCAATGACTTAACCTGCTCTCGTGCCCACGCTCTCGAATCTTCCGAGTTTTCCACCATCTGGCTACGACTACAGAGTCATTCTCATACTAAATTTATCTGTGCTGTATACCTCTCTCCTAACTCCTCTGACTATAAGAAATTCTTTGACTACTTAACTTCCAAAGTGGAGCACATTCTGACCCTCTTCCCTTTTGCAGAGATCTCCATTCTTGGAGACTTCAATGTTCACCACCAGCTTTGGCTTTCCTCTCCCTTCACTGACCATCCTGGTGAACTAGCCTACAACTTTGCTATCCTCCATGACCTAGAGCAATTGGTGCAACACCCTACTCGTATTCCTGACCGTCTTGGAGATACGCCCAACATTCTTGACCTTTTCCTGACCTCTAATCCTTCTGCTTATGCTGTCACCCTTTCTTCTCCGTTGGGCTCCTCCGATCACAATCTCATATCTTTATCTTGTCCTATCACTCCAATCCCTCCTCAGGATCCCCCTAAGCGAAGGTGCCTCTGGCGTTTTGCCTCTGCTAGTTGGGGGGACCTGAGGCGGTATTTTGCTGATTTTCCTTGGAATGACTACTGCTTCCGTGTCAGAGACCCGTCTTTGTGTGCTGAGCGCATAACAGAGGTGATAGTGTCTGGCATGGAGGCGTACATTCCTCACTCTTTTTCTCGTCCTAAACCTTCTAAACCTTGGTTTAACACAGCTTGTTCTCGTGCTATACATGATAGAGAGGTGGCCCACAAAAGGTACTTAAGCCTTCCTTCACCAGAATCTCATGCACTTTATATTTCTGCCCGGAACCATGCCAAGTCTGTTCTCCAACTAGCCAAAAACTCCTTCATTAACAGAAAATGTCAAAACCTTTCAAGATCTAACTCCCCTCGTGATTTCTGGCATCTAGCCAAAAATATCTCCAATAACTTTGCTTCTTCTTCTTTCCCTCCTCTACTTCAACCAGATGGCACCACTGCTATCACATCTATTTCTAAAGCTGAACTCTTTGCTCAAACCTTTGCTAAAAACTCTACCTTGGACGATTCTGGGCTTGTTCCTCCCTCTCCTCCACCCTCTGACTACTTCATGCCTCGTATTAAAATTCTTCGTAATGATGTTTTCCATGCCCTCGCTGGCCTAAACCCTCGGAAGGCTTATGGACCTGATGGGGTCCCTCCTATTGTTCTCCGAAACTGTGCCTCCGTGCTTGCACCTTGCCTAGTCAAACTCTTTCAGCTCTGTCTGTCAACATCTACCTTTCCTTCTTGCTGGAAGTTTGCCTACATTCAACCTGTTCCTAAAAAGGGTGACCGCTCTAATCCCTCAAACTACCGTCCTATTGCTTTAATTTCCTGCTTATCTAAAGTTTTTGAATCTATCCTCAACAGGAAGATTCTTAAACATCTATCACTTCACAACCTTCTATCTGATCGCCAGTATGGGTTCCATCAAGGCCGCTCTACTGGTGATCTTCTGGCTTTCCTTACTGAGTCTTGGTCATCCTCTTTTAGAGACTTTGGTGAAACTTTTGCTGTTGCCTTGGACATATCAAAAGCCTTTGATAGAGTCTGGCACAAAGCTTTGATTTCCAAACTACCCTCCTACAGTTTCTATCCTTCTCTCTGTAACTTCATCTCAAGTTTCCTTTCTGACCGTTCTATTGCTGCTGTGGTAGACGGTCACTGTTCTTCTCCTAAATCTATTAACAGTGGTGTTCCTCAGGGTTCTGTCCTGTCACCCACTCTCTTCTTGTTATTCATTAATGATCTTCTAAACCAAACTTCTTGTCCTATCCACTCCTATGCTGATGATACCACCCTGCACTTTTCCATGTCTTTTCATAGACGTCCAACCCTTCAGGAGGTAAACATATCACGCAGGGAAGCCACAGAACGCCTGACTTCTGATCTTTCTAAAATTTCTGATTGGGGCAGAGCAAACTTGGTATTGTTCAATGCCTCAAAAACTCAATTCCTCCATCTATCAACTCGACACAATCTTCCAGACAACTATCCCCTCTTCTTCAATGACACTCAACTGTCCCCCTCTTCTACACTGAACATCCTCGGTCTGTCCTTTACTTATAATCTGAACTGGAAACTTCACATCTCATCTCTAGCTAAAACAGCTTCTATGAAGTTAGGTGTTCTGAGACGTCTCCGCCAGTTTTTCTCACCCCCCCAGCTGCTAACTCTGTACAAGGGCCTTATCCGTCCATGTATGGAGTATGCTTCACATGTCTGGGGGGGTTCCACTCATACTGCTGTTCTAGACAGGGTGGAATCAAAAGCTTTTCGTCTCATCAACTCCTCTCCTCTAACTGACTGTCTTCAGCCTCTCTCTCACCGCCTCAATGTTGCATCTCTAGCTGTCTTCTACCGCTATTTTCATGGTAACTGCTCTTCTGATCTTGCTAACTGCATGCCTCCCCTCCTTCCGCGGCCTCGCTGCACAAGACTTTCTTCTTTCTCTCACTCCTATTCTGTCCACCTCTCTAACGCAAGAGTTAACCAGTATTCTCAATCATTCATCCCTTTCTCTGGTAAACTCTGGAACTCCTTGCCTGCTTCTGTATTTCCACCTTCCTATGACTTGAATTCCTTCAAGAGGGAGGTTTCAGGACACTTATCCACCAATTTTTGACCACTGCTTTGACCCTTTTAGGGACTGGCATTTCAGTGGGCATTTTTTTTTATTAGATTTTTGTTGCCCTTGGCCAGTATCCTTCCTACATAAAAAAAAAAAAAAAAAAAGGAGTCGCCATGATGATTTTAAAATTTTTTGAGTGAAGGGTGTGTGTGTTATTAGGAGCTTGTAGTTTTGTGTGGAGGAAGAGAGTTGTCTTTAGAGGGCAGGCTGTGACTGCCCCCTTGTGTTGTGAGACACTAAGGGAAATGTTCAGTGAGGTCACAGCTGGGTTTAATGATAAGTTCACAGCACCCCCTGAACAGTGCTTTAGACCTCACTGGGAGTAATGCAATGTGTATGGATGTGTCAGATAATGTGGTCCAAGATGTCATTCCATTGTCAAGAGAGGGAATCTTATTTGTTTGTTTACAAAGTAGAATTCAGAAACATACACATTCTAAGTCTGTCACACCTTATAGATGTAGAACAGCTGATTCTGCCACAGTGTGATCACAAGGAAGTTATTAAACAATTGGTTGAAATGGTCACTGCAGTGTGTGGGTCTGTTCAGACTTTAGGTGGCATGGTGGATGCAGTCTCCTCCAGGATGGATTCCTTTTTGTTCTGTCCCCTTGAGTGCTCCTTTAGGCTCAGATGAGGCTGCACTTGATGCTAAAATTCAGGAACAGTATAGGGAGATGAGGGAGAGGGAATGTCACTAATGTTCTTTGGTTATTAGAGGTGTACCAAATACTGATATTTCTAATTTGTTGAATATTTTTCAGGGTGTGTCCAACTTCCATATCACTAGAGATGTACTTACTGAGGATTTGAAATGCATTGACCATGTGAAGGGTTTTTTTGTAGGGTAGACATACCCAATGACAATGACAGATTCTCCCTCCTTCAACAGACGAAATTTGAAGCAACATGGTACATACAGAACTATATGCACACACTGAGAGTTAACATACAACCAGCATCAAGAGTTGTATTGCAGGAGATAAGCTGTGAGGAAGACTCCAGTTGTTCCCAGTGCTCCAAGATGGCACTCAGTGAGTACTGAGATATAACCCAAGTTAGCTGCTCTTCACTCAGAGTGGTCAACATTCTAATGAAAGTACAGATGTTCACACTGTTACAGAAATATCCACTTCTGTTGCTGGTGCAGCTTCTCAACTCCCATACTCCTTGCAGGTCCCCAGACGAATCTTTCTGACCCCTTTACAGTAGCTAATGTGCACTCAAAATATTGAAAATTTTGTGTCTTTAAATGTTGCCCATGTCAATGTCAATTCTTTGCAGAACAAACTTAATTATGTAAATTGTTTCATTGATGATTATGATTTGTATGTGCTGAGGGTGAGTGAAGCTGGACTATTGTCCTCAACACCCTGCTCTTTTGTAGATATCTCAGGCGAGAAATGATGATGATGCTGTTATTACTAAACATGACACAGGTATTTGTATTAAATCTGTTTTGAATTTTCAGGAAGTGGATTCTGACTTGTATTTGATTGTTGTATGTAGACCTCGCTCAAATTCAGCAAATGAAACGAGTCCTTGCTTGCTTTTCTCTGTGATATTTGTTTTGGGAAGAATATTATAATTTTAGGGAATTTTAATTTGCCATTTATTAAATGATAAAATGACCCACCCCTAAACACTTGTGTATCTGTAGAGATACATTTCAACTAAAAAGCTCTGAAATATGATGAGATATAAAGGATATCACAAGTGATTCACTTGTTGATATCCTTTGAAGGTTGAAGTAAAGGAGTGACACTGCTAGTGTTGCCCTTATGACTGGCTGGCAGCATCAGCTGGTGGAGGCCATGAGCCAGTTGTGGGATTGGGTGAATGATACACAGACCCAAACCAAATCAAACATCAGGCTCAGTGATGACCAAGAGATTTGAATGGGGCACAATTCTGGCCTTATGGAATCTGCTGGCTGGGCTTTTTTTGCCTGATGGAGCACAAGCACAAGCCATTACCTCAACACAGTGGAGCTTGTAGGTGCAGCTCTGTATTAGCACTTGTACACTGTGTATCCAATTCCTCATTTAGTAATATGACTACATCAGCACAAGCTTGTTCTTCTCAGTATGTGTTATGCATCACAGTGCATATCACAGTTTTGTGTTTATGGGCCAGCACTGAAGACAAATGGTGCCAGACCCATCAGCCACACACCACCAGCTGCTCTACATTTTGTGTCCAACTTGCTATCTCTCATTTGGCTACATGACCACATTAGATGTGAGAATTTGTGCATTCCTTTCTTTTTTTGTTTAAGTTGTGTTATGTGCTAGCAAATGTAGAATGCAGTACCTGCAGTAGAGTTGTGTAAAGTTAGCAGGAATCATCTGTATCTTAGTAAAGATCCAAGTGGACCATCTGACCAGTGTGTCAGTGTGCATGACTCTCTGGCTCTAAAGTCTCTCAGTAAGACCTCAAGTAGCATAAAGAGATTCTAGACTGTTTCTTAGAGTAAACCACACTTGCAGCTGCCTCATTTTATGTCAGTGATGCCTGCTCTTATCCATAAAACACTGTACAGTTTGAGCACACCCAGCCAAGCCTCTCACCCTGGTACACATGTGATCAACCCTCAAGAAAGTTGACATCAGCATTACCATTCACTTAGTGACAGTTTTGATTTGCAGTACAGCTTGTACGTATATCAACAAATGAAGCTGAATCTGTTTTATGAATTAATCCAAAAGGAAGATGATTGGAGACAGATGATATGATAAGGGCAAATAATGAATGCCAGAGTATGGGGGAGATGGGAGGGAACTATTTACATATTTAACAGCATCTGAGGGCTCTTCCAAACAATTTCCTAATAAGATAGTTATTGCAGAAGTGTCTCCATGAACTCTTTCCATGCTCTAATCCTCTCATTATCTTTTCATCCCTTTCCTTGACATACTGCAGCACTCAGTGCTCCCATTTCAGTGAAGGACATGCTTCTGCAGCCACCACTTCTACCACTTATCCTTGCCCTTAGGCATCTCTCTCTCTGCTGTCCTTTATGTGTGACCAAACCAGAAACCAGAAAGTCAACTATGAGAGAAAACTTGAGATTTGAGAGAGAGAGAGAGAGAGAGAGGGGGGGGGGTGTTGGGGGATGGGGGATATTATCAGGAAACAATAGTGGAATGGGATGAGAGACTCAGATAACAATAAATAAGATAAGAGATAAGAGTAATTAGAAATCTCCAAACACTGATACTTGTGCATTTGTGACACAGCTCCACCATTACCACAGAGACAGGAGGGAGCAGCAGCATCAGTGTGGTGCATTTCAGCTCAGTGTTCATCTTTGCCTTTTGAGTTTCAGGTGAGTACAAGATTCCTGATTATAAACAGTGGTGACTGTGACAGCCTGCTCACCACAATTCGCCTTCATTGCTCTTGTGACTGACTCAGATGTGAGGATCAGTGACTTACAAGTGTAGGAAAGGGAGTGGGATGACGTGCCTGAAAAGCCTGATAACACGCCATTATGAAATTCATCAGGCAAAGATTGATGAAGAATTAAGAAAACAAATAATATTTGCCAGCCAGTTTCATGGAAATCTGGCTCATTGTAAGACATGACTGGTAAATAATATATATATATATATATATATATATATATATATATATATATATATATATATATATATATATATATATATATATATATATATGCACACACACACACACACACACACACTGGATACTTAAGGAATGTTGTGAACAACTGGCAGAAGGTATACACAATGTTCAATGTATGTTCTTTTAAGGAAGGAAAAAGAAGAGAGCCAATATTGTGCCCATTTTTAAAGGAGGTAATAAAGAAGATCCATTAAATTACAGACCAGTGTCCCTAACAAGTGTGTTGGCAAAAATAGTGGAAAAAATAATCAAAAACAGATGGATGGAATATTTAGAAGAAACACATACATTGACTGACAGACAATTTGGTTTCAGAAGTGGAAGATCTTGTGTCACAAATTTATTGAGCTTTTATAGTAGAGTAACTGATGTAATTCAAGAGAGAGAGGATTGGGCAGACTGTGTTTATTTAGACCTTGAAAAAGCATTTGATAAGGTACCACACCAGAGACTGCAATGGAAAATTCAAAATTTAAGGGGTTTGCAAGGAAACACACTGAATTGGATTCAGACTTCTTAAGGGATAGAGAAATGAAAACAGTAATAAAGGGAGAAAAATCAGAATGGTGTAGAGTTACAGGGAACAGTCTTAGCCCCCGTAATGTTTCTGGTGTATGTCAACGATATGGTGGATGAGGTTGACAGTTACATAAGTCTGTTTGCAGATGATGCAAAATTATTGAAAAGAGTGGAAAACAATATGGATTGTGAAATATTACAGAAAGATCTAAATTAAATATATAAATGGAGTAAGAAATGGGAAATGGAATTCAATGCAAAGAAATGCAAGGTGATGGAATTAGGAAAAAGCAAAAGAAGATTGACAAGTTCCTACACCATGGGAGAAGTGGAAATTAAGAAAACCAAGTTTTCTCTCCTATGCCATCCAGTGGTGCTGTATTGGACTTTCTGATTGAGATTAGTGAGGTAAGAGTGTGTTGTGTTGTGAGGCATGTAACCAAGGTGTGGGAGCACAAACTGGCTGAGGCTCACTTGCTTAGTCCCTCCCTGACTCCTCACTCTCTGCATACCAATTTGACCAGTATTCTCAATCATTCATCCCTTTTTCTGGTAGGTTCTGGGACTCCCTGCCTGTTTCTTTATTTCCTTCATCCTATGACTTGAATTCTTTCAAAAGAAAGGTTTCAAGACACATCCTCCAATTTTGGATGATACTTTTTGACCTCTCTCTAGGGACTGGCTCTCTCAATGGGCCTTATTTTTCCACTCTTGGCCAGTATCCCTGTTACAAAAAACAACAACTCTTGGAGCAGGTTCCCAAGCCAGAGTGTAGCAGGAAGGGTGGGAGTGTGCATTCAAATAATCAGAATCAATCACCATCACTTTTTCACAGGAAAGTTGGCAAACCTGCTGGAGCCAGTTCTAGTACATCACTGATGGCATGGATAGTTTTACAGTTGTAATAATCTACCACACTTGTGATGATGGGATCAAGTGTTACAAAAACAAAAAGGTACCTTATATACTTATATACCTCTTGCTGGAAGAAATTAAAGAATGACTGCACATTGTGTAGTTTATGTTGAGGAGATGAAGGAGTGAAAAACTGCTCTACTGACACTGCTTGTGGAGAAGAAATGAATGAGAATGAGTACTAAATCATATTAGAGTCACATGAAGGATGAAAGTGAGCCAGTCTATCAGATACACTTCATTCTACCTCTCTGTTTACGTGAGGCCCGTTGCTAAGCATGCCTCTCAGGGGATGGCTGTAACAGTGATGCACAGGGCACCAGCCAACCACCTTGCTAACAAACAGACAGGAGAACATTTTGGGACAGTTGTGACCTCAGCAAGTTTGGATAATGGAGATAAATGCTGGGTTAGGCTCACAGCAACTGGTTCTCTGTGGAAGTTTCCAGATTGCTTTGTGTCACCTGATGGCTGCCCACCACTTGGCAAGATTCTATGTTCTGCCTGTCTGTTATTTCTTTTGTGTTGGAAGTCCTCCCTGAAGACTGCAACCATTGCCTTTCGTACTCCAGCTACCACCACTTTCCTCTTTAGCAGACTTCACTTACTCAGGGACAGAATGCAAGTAGTACCTGCACTGCCCTTTGCATAAGAATAAAAATATTCTTGTGTTTATTCAAAGACCTTGACATTGACAACACTGCATTCTTATCTATGTGTGTGTGTGTGTGTTTGTGTGTGTGTGTGTGTGAACTGAATGGCAAGTCTTCGGAGTGTGCTGGGATTTTTTCTTATAAGGGAGGTAAGAATATGATTTGATATTTGTATAATTTCCCTTTTCAGGTTATTGCTTAGCAGTCATTCAACTGAGTGGAGGGAGGCTCAGATGTCCCACTGATCACTTCTCATTATCAACATGGTGAGTCAAAGGATTTATAAACTTATACTATTACTGAATAAGAACAACTTTCAACTAAATATACCAGTTATAGATTTCTCTTTCTTCTTCTTCACACTCTAACTTGTTTGTATGTTAATAAACTTCTGCCTTGATCATTCTATTTCCTGCTGATTTGAGAAAGTTTATAGTTACAGAGTTACTCCTCCTACCCATAAGACTCTTTTTGTGCCCAAACTATTCTATCCCAGATCAACACAGCCTGTCCTTGCTAGCATCACACTGACTGTGCAGCCTCTGGAGTGCCTCACACTGCTGTCACACTGCTTCTTTCTCCATCATTTCTGTAATTTATTTATCTGCTTTATTAAGGAGAACTTAATTATCTATCAACTCCCAGTCCCCTATCTTATACAGTTTTGACATAAAGAACATTCACTAAGTCATCTTTTATTTTATTTTGTTTTATTTTATTTTACTAGAGTATGGCCATTCAATCTTGAGGGTTTCATTCAGCAAAACTTTAGCTGATTCACTTGACAGAATATCTGGGAGTGCTTCACACCATACATTTCATCATACAGTATGCTCTGCTGAGGTTCATGCAGGTGGCTGTGTCTGTTAGTGAAGTTGAGTGCTTTGAGGTCATCAGTTGCTGACTTACCAGTCATGAACTCAAGTCTTTGGGGCTTTATCAGGCAGAAAAATCAGGACGGAGTTGGATCAGGCTTTGAGTATGCTGAAGCTCACCATGAGGGATACATCTTGTGATGAAAAATGCCCCTTCATGTATATATAGAACTTACTTTTCAAAATAATAGTGATAAAATTATTATTGTATTGCTTCATCTTGAAGTATAATAGACTTTAGATTGTAAAGTAAGCAAAAAAAAACATAACTTTTTGAAAAATATCACATATATTAGTGTGAAGGTAAGCAAATTATGAATTCTGGTGATCCTGTTATTTCCATGTGAAAAGCTGAACCATAGCAAGATATGAAATAGATGGCTTACATGAATGAGAAATAAGTGATGGAAAGGAACAATAGATCTGAAGAAAGAAGTAATGACCCAGAAAGGAAGTAAAAGAAGAGTAATTTGTGTGAAGGAAGAATACATGATTATGATTAAGAAATATAGACATAGTACTCTGCTGATTGCATGTTAGGGGAGCAAAGGACAGAAAGTACTCATTAATTGAATCTTGTAGTAGAAAAAGTTGCAGAATGGACAAGGTAAGCAGCAGCAGCAGCAAGTCTAGTGTTACAGAGATACAGAGAGAGAGAAAGGGAGAGCAGAATATAGATTACAGGTAAAAAAAAAGACATGCTTTCTGGAAACAAGAATATGTATTTAATAAAAAAATTGTCAGCATTATGGCAGATTTTGTAAGGCATGTGTCATTGAAAGAAGGGAGATCATCTTGAATAATCATGAACCTCTTTCCATGTGATGTTGTGTTCACCATTACAGAGGATGAAGGAAAGACTAGAGATTAGCTGGCAGATGAAGTAAACTTACTAAGCCTCTCATGGTGACTGTTCTGTCTACAGGAAGGAGCAGCTTGGCCATACCTTGTTGAAGAACCTCTGGAGCTTGGAGGTCCCTCCCACTACACTCCCCACCAGACCAACCAGGGCCTCTCACCACCAAACTATGGCCCTGTGCCATACACTCAAGGTCATTTTCCTCCACATCAGGACCTCCCAGCACCAAACTATGGCCCTGTGCCACACACTCAAGGTCCTTTTCCTCCACATCAGGATTTCCCAGCACCAAACTATGGCCCTGTGCCACACAATCAGGGCCTCTTTCCACCAAACTATGGTGTGCCACACAATCAGGGCCCTATTCCTGCACACCAGGGGCCCCCAGCACCAAACTATGGTCCTGTGCCACATGACCAGGCCCCTCTCCCCACACACCAGGATTTCTTTCTACCACACTCCAGTTATGGACACAACCAAGATGGTGTTTTCCACAATGGAGGTGATGTGTCTGATCTCCCATACCAGTACCAGGTGAGATTTAAGAAAAAGGCAAAGTTGGTGATTTATGTGAAATGGCAATTGCTGTTAGTGATGGGGTTTGTGGTGAACAGGTGAACAAAGACAGTACATCTTGGGACACAGGTCTGAGTGTTCCAACAACACCACCACAGATCACTTCCCTCACACTGCTAAGGTACACACTCACCAACCACTCAGCAGTGGGAGATGAGCTGCACACACTGTAAACTGACTGTCACTGTCCTGGCTTGGCTTGCACTCACACTGTCCTGTGAATGCTGGGTTGTGTGCATGCAGGTTTTATGGAATGGGAGGAGTATGGAATTTTGTATGCATATTCCAAGCAAACCATGTGTGAAAAATACATTTTCATGCAGATATGTAGATCTTTGTCATGACAATTATATATATATATATATATATATATATATATATATATATATATATATATATATATATATATATATATATATATATATATATATATATATATATATATATATATATATATATATATATATATATATATATATATATATATATATATATATATTTTTTTTTTTTTTTTTTTTTTTTTTTTTTTTTATGGTCTTAACAATCCCATCCATATACAGGGTGTCCCACAAGTTATGGTGCATGCTGTCAGTCATTCTGAGTAAAAAATGCTCTATACACATCTTGTCTTTTCTTTTAAGATTTCAGCATATGGAGGATGTGTTGTGGTGAGTGCCCTGCCTGGTGTGAGGTGCAGGTGACGGCTACACATTGCCACTTGTCCTCTCTTGCTGGACATTCATTCTCACAATGTAGGCATGCAAGTCTTTTACAGAAGCTATCAAATGATGAATTTAATTTTCATGCTTGGTTGACTGCCATCCACTGCCCTGCTGCTGCCGCATGCCCAGGAGCTGAGAGTTGTGATGCATGTGTACTTCAAGTGTGATATTTAACTGCCAATGTTATTGTGTTTCCTGTACATTTTCCTCATAAAATTAAAAGCATGAAAATTTAATCTGTCAGTTCATAATTGTTTTCTGTAAAAATCTGTGTGCCCAGCCCTTGATGGTGCAGACAAATGCCCACCACAAGAGGACAACTGGCAATGTGCTGCGGTCACTGTGCTTCACACTGGTATAGAGCAGCACAGCACACTTTGCCTCACATCTCAACCTCAGTTTGTAAGAAAATAAAGCAAAAACCAACATATGTGTAGAGGGTGCTTCACTTAGAATGACTTAATTTATCATATCCTGAAGTGTGTACTGTACCTCAACTCATGCAAAGCCAACACTGGCAAAGTAAACACTGGCAAAGTAAACTGGCAAAGTAAACACTGGCAAAGTAAACAACCAGAATTACCAATAATATATATTATTGGTAATTCTGGTTGTTGTAATATTGCTCCCCCCTTCCAGTCACTTACACCTTTCCATCAATGTAGGAAGATGAATGGGAAGAATACGAGGAGGAAGAAGAGGAGGAAGAAAACTTCCTGCCATACAATAGTCTGGAGGAGGCCCTGCAGGAGCTGGACATCCAATTACCACGGCTGGCTGTCACTGCCCCTCCTTCTGTCATTCCTCCCAAGGTAAAGGCTCCCCTCTCACATTGCCTCAACCCAACAGCTCATTTATATGTTAACCTATTCACTTATTAACTGATCTACTATTTATGTCAGGGAGACCAACCAAGACTGAAAAATAATTTTAAAATTTCTGCTCACAATGTCACACTCCAGCTTGAGTTAACATACCGTCCCTAATTTCTCCTCTTAACTTCAGATTTTGCACTCATCTTGCTCTTTGTATTCTACTTAATTTTGAAATATGTTTCACCAAATGTGTGTGTGTGTGTGTGTGTGTGTGTGTGTGTGTGTGTGTGTGTGTGTGTGTGTGTGTGTGTACATGCTACAGTAATACAGTATTTGTTTCTGAAACAATGTATGTATTAAGCTATTTGCATTATACTGGATTTTGAGGTAAGCCAGCATTGTCATGTCTCCAAGCCTGTATTGGTCCACCTTGCTTTTGAAATCATGGATCAGTGATGGAACAAGGAATGTAAAAAAGAAGGGGGTACAGTCAGGAGGTGCAAGAACACACACACACACACACACACACACACATAGAATGGTAAGAAATATTGGAATGGCATTCCACCACATGGATAAAAAATATGATGAGAAAGACAATTACCACCATGATTAGACCAAAGCTGGAATATGCTGAATCAGTGTAGTCTCCCCACAAGAAGAAAAGTGTAAAAAAAACTAGAAAGGATACAAAGGATGGCAATGAAGATAATTCTAGAACTGGAAGAATTTATATATGAAGACAGGTCAAAGGAAATGAACCTGACAACATTGAAATAAAGAAGAGAAATGGGAGATTTAATACTAATTTATAAATTGTGAAATAAAATTGAAAAAAATAGATAATGAGAAACTACTGCTAAGAGAAGTAGGAAATATCAGAGACACACAAGGACACAGCAAAGAAACTAAGAAAAGAAAGATGCTTGAGTAACACATAAAGAAATAGTTTCCCACAGAGAAATATAGAAGTTTGGAAGAAGCTAAGTGAGGATGTAGTATTGGCAACAAGTGTGCACAACTTCAAGGAAAATCTGGATAAGTGAAGACATGGAGATGGGACCACACAAGTGTAGCTCAGGCCCTGTAAATTACAACTAGGTAAATGCAACTAGGTAAATACACACACACACACACACACACACACACACACACACATACACACACACACACACACACACACACACACACACACACACACACACACACTATGTGTGTGTGAGGTCACTATGACCTCTGAGCCACTTTGATAAAAATGAGGGCACTTCATTCATAATTACAAGACTTAGAATTAAAACATCCTGTTGAGCGAGCAACCTGCTTTTAGCCAAAAGTGTTGTTCAATTAATCATACTTGGTTGTGTTTTGCAAACATGTATGGTTGTATCTTGTGGACAGGAAGATTATGGTAATATGAACATGGTTTTTGAAAATGTTATTTTTTTTACTTCATTTTCTTTTTCCTTGTTTGTAAGTTAGCCATTCTGCCAGTTTTGGCATGCTCACGCTCACACCACTCAAACCACTAGCTGTGTCTGCTCTTGGTGGAAAGGGACAGTCTTGTGGACCACCCCATGAGCTGAGGCATAGCACAGTATGTGGCCAGCTGTGCTATACCTAACCTCCTGGGGTGGGGTTAGATACACACACAAATAATGGACATTAGCCACTAAACTACAATTTTTATATACCAGCAAAGATATCAAACTTTCTTCACGAAAATAAACATTCATGCAAGCTTTTATACTGCTCAGTCAGCTCCTTGTGACCACAGTCTTGTGCTGCAGGGAGGAGGAAGGTGTCGCCTGCCTAACTTGGGAAGCTCCTCCTATGTGAATGCCGTCTTGCAGTGCCTCTACCACACACCAGACTTCCCTGCATGCCTATCTTTGGCGTGAGTATGTGGCTGCTCTCTCTCTCTCTCTCTCTCTCTCTCTCTCTCTCTCTCTCTCCTCTCTCCGCTCTCTCGCTCTCGCTCTCTCTCTCTCTCTCTCTCTCTCTCTCTCTCTCTCTCTCTCTCTCTCTCTCTCTTCTCTTTCTCTTTCTCTTTCTCTTTCTCTCCCTCCCTCCCTCCCTCCCTCCCTCCCTCCCTCCCTCCCTCCCTCCACCCTCCCTCCCTCCTCCCTCCCTCCTCCCTCCCTCCCTCTCTCCTCTCTCTCTCTCTCTACTCTCTCTCTCTCTCTCTCTCTCTCTCTCTCTCTCTCTCTCTCTCTCTCTCTCTCTCTCTCTCTCTCTCTCTCTCTCTCTCTCTCTCTCTCTCTCTCTCCTCTCTCTCTCTCTCTCTCTCTCTCTCTCTCTCTCTCTCTCTCTCTCTCTCTCTCTCTCTCTCTCTCTCAGGAATGGTGATGAGTTTGCTGTACAGTGATCTCACTGTGGCAAGAAATGTATAGACATTTTTACTATTCATTCAGTTGATATCTTGCTTAATAATTTTTGTTTGGTCTAACT
Source organism: Scylla paramamosain (assembly GCF_035594125.1). Taxonomy (NCBI): domain Eukaryota; kingdom Metazoa; phylum Arthropoda; class Malacostraca; order Decapoda; family Portunidae; genus Scylla; species Scylla paramamosain. The sequence continues at coordinate 431,334 of NC_087180.1, forward strand.
TCTCGCCATCTTATCACACTTTATGTTTTATCATGAATCTTGAGGAATACCACTGCTTTAGTACACTTATAGCTGCATTATGTACAGCATGAAGTGGCTGGCACACACAGTAAAGATTTTGTTTAGTTTAGACAGAGGTGCTGTGTCCTGTTTGCTTTCAATGACTGGAGAACCTTAGTGTCAAACTGCCTCATTCCAGACAGAAATGTGTGTGGTTTATATATATATATATATATATATATATATATATATATATATATATATATATATATATATATATATATATATATATATATATATATATATATATATATATAAAACTCTCTCTCTCTCTCTCTCTCTCTCTCTCTCTCTCTCTCTCTCTCTCTCTCTCTCTCTCTCTCTCTCTCTCTCTCTCTCTCTCTCTCTCTCTCTCTCTCTCAAACAAAAGCTGTGAGGGGTTGGAAGAAGGACAGAAACAGAAGAACTCAATTGCACGCGCTCTCACATTCCTAATGACTAAGATGGATGATGTGAAGCTGATGAAGAGAGGAATGATGGCTTACTTCAAGGTGTGTGTGTGTGTGTGTGTGTGTGTGTGTGTGTGTGTGTGTGTGTGTGTGTGTGTGTGTTTACTTAGTTGTATTGTACAACTAAGATCCAAGGTAAAGCTCCAAGGTATTGATCCAAGGTAAAGCTCATTTGTTCTGTCTCCATGCCTACAGTTATCCAGTTATTCTTTAAATTTGCCCACACTGACAGCTGTAACCACCTCCTCACTTAAACTATTCCAGAAATCAATGCCTCAGTACAGGAAATTATATTTCTTTAATTAATTAATTTCTTTAATTAATTGTACTTACTGTTGAGAACACTACAATATTGTGTAAGAAATGCATGGAAAAAAAATTATAACTGGTGAACTATTTTGAGAGTATAAAAAATGAATAAGCCTCAGGTATTTGGTTGCATTTCATTCCATTGCCCACCTCATACTGAGCTGAGTTTGTGCAGGGAGTGTGTGGCCTGCGAGATGAAGCCTTCGCTGGTGTGGAGCAGCAGGAGGCACACAAGCTGCTGGCTGGGCTGTTGCTGTGGCTGCACAAGGACCTTACTGATGGGGTGAGTCTTGCCCACATGCTTGTTTCAGACTTTTCTTCTTTTATGTAAGAGGGGCACTAGCCAAGGCCAACAAAAAGAGCAAAAAAAAAAAAAAAAGGATCACTGAAGTGCCAGTTCCAAAAAAAGATCAAAAGAATCATCCAAAATTGGAGGATTAGTCTCTTGAAACCTCCTTCTTGAAAGAATTCAAGTCATAGGAAGAAAGAAATCCAGAAGCAGGCCAGGAGTTTCAGAGTTTACAAGAAAGAAGGATGATGATGTTTCTGTTATTCCAACTGAACCTGTGTCTGGTTCACACCCTGCTGGAGTTGCTGAGTCCTTTCTGGCCACCCAGTAGTTACTGGGGCTTGTAGCATGGAAAGGTCACAGGTATCCAGAGATTGTTGTATTGTGACTTGTAACTTTCTTGTGTGTTAAGTTGATGTATTTAGTTGTTTGTGTATTTCATTTATTATAAATGTTTTGTGTTTATTCATTTTTCTGCTTGTGCATTGATCTACCTATCTATCCATCTTTCTATCTATATACCAGGCCACCAATCCATCATGAGGTGGCTCAGGCAAAGCACCACACACTCATATACACATCATTCACATTCCATTCCTGGTGGGAAGGGAGTGAATTGATGCCCTCTGATAAATTAACTAGATTTACCATGCTCATGAATGGCTGTTAGAAACCTCTCCATGCTAACTATTGTTTATTCATTGACCCTCTAAGAGATTTACCAAGACCAACACAACTACTAACAGGAAAGGTCATAAGATGAAGTCAGATTAAGGGAAAGAGAAAAGCTGAAGGAAGGAGAGGTAACTGAAGGGAGAGGAGGGGGGAGGCCACTCATGAGGGAAGGAGAGGGTCATTTAGGGAGGGAAAAGGGAGAGTACAGAGTGGGAAAGAAAGACAGGCTGAGGAGTGGTATAGGAGGGGGTTAAGGAGAGAAGGGAGGAGGAAGAGGGACTAGTATGATCTTTTCCTTTACTTACAGCTTAACGCTTTCATGAGCTGCAGAATGGTTATAGTTTTGTGCTTTCCTCACTCAGGTTTGTGCCATGTCAAAGCATTCTCTACAACACCTAGGTGTAGTATACACAGCTTGAGCTACATTGGTCTGGGTCTGTCTTCATTTCTCTACTCTTCCTGTCTCTCCTGCAGACAACGTACTCCCTGCCTCTGTCACTCCCGTATTAATGGCACCTGTACACAGTTGCAGGATAAGGTAGACTGTGCATGCACAAAAACTTCCCTGAGCAAATACCTGGCCAGCAGCATCACCAGGAACCAAGCATCACTACCAGGCAACAACCCCCCTCCAGGCTACACCATTTATACAGGAGACAACCACACTGACACCAACCACCATCACCATCCCAGCAACTCGCCATTAAAGTCAAATGACGTGGATGGTGGAAGAGAGAGGAAGGTGTGCCAGAACTGCGGTGTGACTTACCAGCGAAGATCCTTCATCTCAGACATGTTTGAGGGCATCCACCAGCTGGACGTGATCTGTGCCAGGGCAGGCATCATCCTGCACACTAACTATGAGAGGTTCACGTCCCTCAGTGTTCCCATCAGTGCACCAGGGGAAGCCACACTTGAGGTAAGACATGTGTGGAGATACCAAGAATTACAGGGAGTCCAGTTTATGATGGTCTTGGCTCCTGGCAGTTCTTGTCCCCGTGCATCACCCTTTGCTGATTTTTTTTTTGTGACTGATTTATTCATTTATTTCTTACTTACCATATATCCTCCATGTGTCTTTTTACAGATACAGTAGCTATATTTTTTTTATGTCCTAGATTATGACTTTACAGTACTATAGCATCAGCAGAGATGAGTGACATACTGTAGGTGCTTATGAGGCTGGTTCTGACCTACACTGATAATTGGTTTACAATGTGATGCAGCAACAGAACTCTGTCATAACTCAAGGACCCCCTACTCACATCAATATTTATGTTCTCTCTGAATTAGGTGACCAGTTCCTCAGGTCCAGTCTCACTGTGGACAAAGAGATCTTCTTCTTCTTCTTCTTCTTCTTCTTCTTCTTCTTCTTCTTCTTCTTCTTCTTCTTCTTCTTCTTCTTCTTCTTCTTCTTCTTCTTCTTCTTCTTCTCCTTAAATAGCTAGTCACACTTACTGTCACAAAGAAGGCAGACTAAGGTGGAGTTGAGAGTCTACAAATCATCATCAGGCAGAAGCTTGTGACTCATGGCAGTGGCTGGTGAGCAACACACCACTGTGAGCCACTGGAGCCATCTCTGCCTTTGTGTGACTCAGGAAGGGACAGGATGAATGGAGAAGTGCTTGGCATAGGAAGTATACATATATATTTGTTTGCTCAGAGAAGAGAGTAGAGACAGATTACCTAGTTGAGGAGAGTGATGGAAGAAGATTATCTAGTCCAGGGAGCAAAGAGTATGTGGATTTCATTGCTGAGAGCCTTTGATGAGAGAGTGACAGCATATTTTATTCCTCTGCATGGCCTCCTTACTGAAGCACTTCCCTCTTGCCACCCAGGAGGCACTGCAGCAGTACTACGGAATGAACATGGTCATGTGGGACTGTGAGTACTGCAGCAAGAGTCACCTGTGCCACCAGCAGATTCGGGTGTTGTGTTCTCCACTCATCCTGGCCATTCATCTCAGCAGGTGAGGGGAGAAAGACTGGCTGCCTCCTGCTCTTATCAGTGCTATCTGTCTATATATTATGCTGGCACTCCCACATGGGGTGGTCCAGACAAAGTGTGCAGACAGAATACATAGACAGAGTGCACAAACAGCTAGAATACAAAGTGTGCAAACAGAATACATAGACAAAATGTGCAAACAGCTAGAATACATAGACAAAAAGTGCAAACAGCTAGTCTACATAGACAAATTGTGCAGACAGCTAGGATATAAAATGTGCAAACAGAATACATAGACTAAGTGCACAAACAGCTAGAATACACAGACAAAATGTGCAAACAACTAGCTTACATAGGCAAAGTGTGCAAACAAAATACATAGACAAAGTGCACAAACAGCAAGAATACATAGACAAAATATGCAGACAAAATGCACAGACGCATTCAAAGAAAACATGATAATATGGCATTCACTGACCAGACATTATACATTTAACTCAGTCCTGTAAAAATTTAGTTGGTGAACAGTACATACACACATACATATAACAATTTGCTGGTATGTTTTCTCAAGAGCTGTACTGACCCCCCATGACCTCCCCAGATTGTTCCTAGCCTTCCTTGACCTTCCCTGATCTTTCCTGACCTCCCTTGACCTTCCCTGGCCTCCCCTGACTTTTCTTGGCTTTCCCTGATCTTCCCTGGCCTCCTCCTGACCTTCCCTGGCCTACACTGACCTCCCATAAGTTCTCCTGATATCTCCTGACCTCTCTTGACTTCCCAACAGGCCTGCCAAGAAACACAGTGCCAAAATGCAGGGTGTAAATTTTCCTACAGATCATCTGACTCTTGCGGATCACATGATACCTGGCAGGAAGAACAGGTATGTACGGTGTGTGTCTACAGGTTTGCTGTGTGTCTTTGTCCCATACTATGTTAGGAGTGCAGACAAGTAAATATACGGTTAGGTCAATTAAGTCACCACGCTTGTCTTGCATTTTTTTTAGTCTTCAGTCCTCTCAGCCACTCATGGTATTCTTAAAGACACAATCAGGTCAGTTAATCCACCACACTTACTGTCTAGCATTTTTCCTTCTTTTTTTTGGTCCTCTTGATTTACTAATTGTATCCTTAAAGACATGGTCAGGTTGGTTATGTAATCCACCACACTCACTGCCTAGCATTCTCCTTAGCCTTGGGTCCTCTGAGGTGCTGATGGTCTCCTTACACAACATTCCAGCTGATTGATTTTTAAGTGATCAGAGGACTTGAGGGAACCTAAGAAAAAACATTATGCATGGTAGAGGGGAGTGTGGCAGGCTTGGTGGTGTCTGATGATGAATGTGTATAAAAACAGTCCTCCCAAAACAGTGGTGCTTAGAGCTTCATATCACATCACTCTGCTGGACCAGGCCTGCTTTGTGCTCACCACTGCCCTCTGCGATGCTCAACAGGCCACACAAGCTCATGCTCTAAGTGAATATCTTTGTAATAAGGGCTGTTGAAACTCTTGTTCCAACATGGTTTAATGGTGATTGGTACTGATTCCAACTCAAGTGTAAAAATCCACCCTAGCAAGTGGATGGACCAATAAGGATTTGGGTCGGGTGGATTCATGTTCCCAAAATAAAACTGTTATTAACCCATTTGATGTGTGGGGAGTCAGTTAGACTCCAGCCAGGATCCAGTGCAGTTCACCACTCCTCTTACTCAGCTGACTGCTACAGGCAAACATTCCATCTCACACTCCAACTAAGTGCTTGTCTAGTCTCAGGCCTGTGGACTGCAAGGTGCTTAGACTCCAGTGTGTCCACCTAAACAAAAGGTGTTATTCAGTAACCTGCCATTAGCCTGCAATTTGCCATGCAACCTCCTCCTCACCATGTACACCAAGAATCCCATTTCTTGCCTTTGCAAACTTCTCTCTCTCTCTCTCTCTCTCTCTCTCTCTCTCTCTCTCTCTCTCTCTCTCTCTCTCTCTCTCTCTCTCTCTCTCTCTCTCTCTCTCTCTCTCTCTCTCTCTCTCTCTCTTTCTTTCTCTCGTATGAAAAAGAAAATTTTATTTTCTCAACTAGAAAATAATAATTGCAAGTCTTTTTCACTTCCTGCTGTACTGCATGGATCTCACTGACTCTGCCTCTGTAATATTGTCATCTGAGGAGTAAAGACAGGTGAACATGGTAACACTGTCACCCATTCACCCATTGAATGGCCTAAGTATTCTTGCCTTCTTAGAAATTGCATGGTCAACTGATTTCTACCCAAACTATTATGTATTTGCAAGATACCATATTATATTTATCTGCACTCTGTGTTATCTTCTCAGTCAACTGGTCTCACTTTTCAAACAACACAGTAACCCTAGTCAGGCAGTCAGGGAGTAAGAGCACTGCCCACCAACACTCATCATCTTGAGTCTCCTTAGGTGGCTAAATTTCTCCACCAGAGTTGGGTTCTTGTAGTATAATAACAAAGTCTCATCTGCACATTGGTTTATCTTATCCTTTCCTTCACATCACCATCTGCAATCCACCTCCCCCAGGTCTGCTGTATAGAGATACATCTAATCCACTCACTTCTCCCCTTTAGCCAGCATGCAGCATTACACCCCACACAGGCTATGATTAAGTACCCTTGCATCTAAAAATCTTCTTGGTATCAATAAAAGCAACAGTTCCCTAAATTTCATCCCTGCACTTCTAATTCTCATCACTACACCAACATTTTGCACTGCCTCCTACACAAACCACAGCTAAGTAAAAAAGAATCCTCTATATTTCAAGGGACTCGGCATTTTCATCGGTCTGTTGTTGTTTCCCTCTCCCAGTTCTTCTCATCCTCTGTGTTGCACATTTACACACTCCAGTACTCTGCAGCCCACTTCTACTGTGTGCCTCATACACCAAACAGAATGAAGACCCTCAGCTGTTGTACAGACACCACATTACTTTTCTTCCCAAATACCATCATATCATCTACTTATGCTAACATCAATGTTCTGCTTCTGTTCTCACAAATACTAAATTGATTTACTGATTTTTTGTAAATTTAAGTACCAAACCTCTGTTACCTGCAAACAGAACATTTCCTGAAAGATTCAACTTCCATTTTGTATTATAGAAGCCTATTTTCTCTCATCATTACCAATCCATATATATATATATATATATATATATATATATATATATATATATATATATATATATATATATATATATATATATATATATATATATATATATATATATATATATATATATACATATATATATATATATATATATATATATGTCCATTGAACAGCCACAGTGACATTACACTCTTTTGTCTCACTCTCTATTGTCTCACTGTCTCTCTCTGCCTACACTGTCAAACTTTCATATTTTTCACTTTTGTTGTAACACTTGCTCTAGCATCTTTACAGAATGTGTTCACTTCATTTGTTGAGATGCCATACATTACACACATCCTAAACACATTTCACATTGCTCCCAGTCTACTCTGGCCATCACACAGCCTCATAACTCAGGCTCATGAATACAGCAAACACCTTCCCTTTAGCTGACATCTTTTAACATTCTCACAATGAAATATGATGCCACAACTCTTCCTTGTTCCAAGTCCACTTGCCCCTCACACACTTTTGTCCCTTGGAGATTTCTATACTTTCTCAGTTAAGACTTTTATTTATTTTACACATTCCCTTGTTTGGCCAATTAATAACTTTCTCTAACTATCATTACTGCTGTTGCTCTCTTATTTTCTCTTTAACAATTTTTACATACTCTCCTCATCTACTTTTCATTGTGTACTTACTTACTGTCTGGTGCAGTGACACTACTCACTGGAAATGACACTTCCAACCACTCAACAGGTTCCGTTGTCATAAGTACAGTCTGTATGCAGCGTGCAACCTTCATGGCACACCAGTGCAGGGCCACTACACTGCTGTCTGCAAAGCCAACAAAGACCAGCGTCAGCAAGGCCACTGGTTCTTGTTTGACGATGAGAAAGTCAGCAAGACATCCCAATTCAAGAACACAAAAGAGGCTCACATTTTGTTTTACAAGAGCCCACTTGTTGAGATGATGCATGAAACAGACCCATGAGTCCAGTGGCAGGTGTATACCAGGCATACTGTAATGTTAGTTGTAGTAATAATAGAGGTTGTGGTAGCAGTTTTCTTAATTTTCTTTTATCTCTTGTATTCACTTCAGAAGGGGTAAGGGAGTATACATATGTGTGAAGCAGGTGTTAGTGCAGGTCCAGTATCCCTAGTCTGAAATCCTTGGATACACCTGTATTTTAATTTTATCTTTTTATTTATTTATTTTTTTTTTTCAAACTATGGAATAACTGGTCAGGAAAAAAAGACATGTAAATGTGATTGACACAAAATAACACTACACTTTATGGAAAAATACACAAATAAACAATGTAATACATATTGCAACAGTTATACTGCATGAAACTAGGAAAGTTTATTTCTAAAAAGAACATCAGGTAAAATATAAAAGTCACCTCACTGTCACTCTGATGCACACATTCTCTTGTTGGCCACCCCACTCTGCTGCATTCCTGAAGTGTGTCATACCACTTCACACTGTCTTCACCATGCTAGTGTTGCACAAGGAGGATCATTGGTGTTCATATGAAGTGCCTGCTGGGAGTGCACTGTTGACTCCTGTGATAGTGCAGCATTCCCATGACCTGCCTTTGTAAACATTTCTTTAAGTGCTGTCTGCTTTATAATTTTAAGTTTTCTGGTCAGCAATCTCTCTTTGACTGAGTATACTGACCTAGTTTCTGCTCACTGATGAATCAGCATTGTTCAAACCCAGTAATTAACTATTCACACATTTTCACCAGATTGCCTTTTGTTATTCACCAGTGTTCACAATGCCCTCATCACCACTACTGTCTTTGTCCTTTTCTGTATAGCAAACCACCTTTAGTTTAGACACTCATATCTCAGATATTGGATAATCTAGATGGTTTCTGGGCCTTGGATATTTACACATAACCCAATGAATATCCAGGTCATCACAAGATTCTTTACCAGAATCTGAATGACACCATTAAAACAACAATTGGCGTGTCATATACTGTACCACCACCCACTTGTGCTTCCACATTGCAGCCTGTACCTCTGATGAAGGGATGTATTACACACACTCTCTACAACTTGTGGTGATAATTGTGCATTAACAGGTGTATTTTTACAATAGTATATTATATTTTTTGTGAAGCAGCTACATTTTAGTGAGTGATGGTGTGCAAGGACAGGAATGTGAGTAAAGCCACATATATATTGTATTGAGGGTGGATGTGCATGTGGCCAGCTGTATGCAATCACATTCACATCTTTAGATAACTCAGATAATCCTGTAACTGGACAGGGGGTTGTCCCTGAGTTGCTCCAACTTAGTGAGGTTTTAGTGTATTTTACACTATTTTAGTAATTTTCCCATCACTAAAGAAATGTACAATAGGTGTATCATTGTCAATATTCAGCATTTCTTCAATGGCAGCTTTTTGTAGAATTTTAAAACTTCATCTGAAACACCTTTAGTGTAAATTTTGAATCTTGATATCATGTGCTGTTCATTAGTGATACAAAATTCTTCATAGTATTCATCTGTAGATTCATTTTCATCAAATAGTGTTGTAACTTTCTGGTACTGGTGATGAAAGATGCTTTTTTTTTATACTTGCATTGCCCATAAGGATGTCTGCAGCTCTCATGGAAGTTCCCACATTACAAATAAAAATAGTCTCAAACTAGGAGATGCCCACCCCCTGAGTGTTGGCCACAACTGGAGATGTGCAGAGCAGGAATGCTGGGAAGTGGTGGCCTGGCCTCCAGTGCTGCCCTTCACATCTGTACCACTACATGATGTTTGGATTAGGATGGTGAGGCCAGTTGCTCAAAAAACTAGAAGGAAATGTCTAGCTGGGGAGAGGTGAAGACTTCTGCTGGGTCATTCCTGTGGGGGAAGCTTCCAGAGGTACCAAGCATCAGACTTATTATTATTGTAATAATAATTATTATTATTATCATTATTATTATTATCATTATTATTATTATTATTATTATTATTATTATTATTATTATTATTATAAATTAATCACTATTACTATAATAGTTAAATGATAATTATTATGACCATAATAATAAGAATAATATTTGTATTAATAATATAGCAGTCTAGCTGGTGCAGTGGTTCCCATCCTGTTTTTCCAGGCAAACCCAGTCATACACCTCCACCCGTGGCCACAATCCTGTGCACTATTCTGTATGCATTGTATGTCTGTCATCTGATTACTTGCTCTAGGCTGTGAGACTAATGGACAACTACAGTTAATATCTGTGTAAGAGAGATATTGTAATGTTGGAAGAAAATAGATAATAAACATAAATATGTATGTTTATAATATCATATAAATAAATATATATGTAAGTATGTAATATATCAAGATCAACAAATGCATTGATACAGGTCTCATGAAGGAATGGGGATCATGACTACTGCATTAAGATTTTAATAAGATACCAAAGCAAAATGTTGCTGCATGCAATGTAACACACCACCAGTATGGGGACCCACTGAAAAGATCTTATAATCTGGAATACAAGATGTGTGATAATTTGGTGGCTTGGCAATCCCAGGGAAAGCACTTGGCAACCTCAATGGGTCACAGTCTTTGGGTTGGCTTAGGGGCTAGAGGTCTTGCCTGACACCTGAGTGGTCCTGGGTTGGAATCCTTGGGTGGATAGAGATGACCCATTCTGTAGCCTCCTCTGTTCCTGTAGCAGAGAACACAGGAAGAATGTAAGCCTAGCAGTCCTGCCCTCCTGTGTCTGCATGTTTCTGGTATTTATTTATTTAGTTATATATAGGAGCTGAGCTAGGCTTCTTTGATCCTGTGTCCATTTATCCTGTTGTTCCTGTAGCTGATGCACATGTCACTTTTTTCACTCTATCCTTCAGTTCATTCCATATATCTATGCTCCTGAGGGGAAAGATGTTTTCTTTGTGTCATTTAGACATCTTCATTCTCTCTCTCTCTCTCTCTCTCTCTCTCTCTCTCTCTCTCTCTCTCTCTCTCTCTCTCTCTCTCTCTCTTTTTGAGTCTGCGTGTGTGTGTGTGTGTGTGTGCACCCCTGAATTGCTGAAATACTAAAAAGTGGTAAAATACAAATTTCATTATCTTTTTTATCTTCATTGACAAAGCTTTAATTTTTTTTTGTGTGTGCCAGTATTCCATGAAATTATCTCCTTACTGTTGCACATGATCTCCTTAGAAAACAGTACCAGCATTTTCCTGGAAGTTTTTTTTCTCTCTCATCACAATAAATAATATACATGTACAAAAAATATTGTGCTCTAATTTTTCATAGCACCCCTGGAAAAAGACCCTGCACTTCCTAGGGGTACAAGCACCTCAGTTAAGAACCACTGTTATAGGGGATATAACAAGGATGACTTAAGCGGCCCCTAGACGTTCAATATTATTGCGCAATGTGGGTTGCACAATATTTTGACGGTGGCCCCTAGACGGTCAATATTATTGTACAATATTTTGGTTTGTGCAAAAGATTGTACCGTATGGAGGCGATATTGAAGATTGTGCAATATATTGCGCAATCGTGAGCACAGACATACAACCACATTGTGCAAACAGTCAGTCCCTGCCAGAACTTCATAACGTCAACATGTTGACTGACTCAGAATTGTGTTGTGTGATGATTGCTGTGGCAGCAAGTCGTAAGGAAGGGAAGAAAAAAGGCTCGCAGAAGGGTAGAAAATGGGCCAAACAATGGTTTATTGATAGGGAGAAGTTCACCCACGAAAAATTACTCAATGAACTGAGAGTAAATGAACCAAATGATTTCCGCAACTTTTTACGAATGAACGGAGAATTATTTGATGAACTCCTTGCTTTGGTTGCTCCTGAAATCGAAAAAAGGAACACTATCATGCGCGATGCAATTCCTGTAAGCCAACGGTTGTCCATAACTCTACGATATCTCGCTACCGGGAATAGCTATGAAGATCTGAAGTTTTTAACTGCTGTGTCACCTCAGTCAATAGGGCAAATAGTTATGGAAACATGCACTGCTTTAATCAACTGTCTCAAGGAATACATTAAGGTAAGTTCTTTTTCCATTTCAAATCCTTTTATTTATACATTCAAAATATTGGCATACATTGGCTAGAACAAAACTTGACATTGTACATAAGGTATACCTACATAAGGTATACCTAGCCTACATGAAGTTGGAAAGTAACTGTCTTAATGCAAAGTAGTGTAATATCCACCTGTGTGTTGCGAGGAGGCACTTGCTGATTCATACTGAGGGAATGAAGGGGAAGGGAGGGACTGAACACTATTATGGTGTGGCCACACGTGAGACGTTAATTTCAACTGAACTACGGTGTAAGGTTCCCATTTGTCCCTCAAACAGTATCTCATTGATGGCCTTCTTTGCAAACAACTGCTGTTGTGGATCCATTTTTCGGAGCTCGACTGCCCAAGCTGCAGCAACTACGTCACTGTCGTCTTGTGGTTGTTGAAGGCGTTTGGAGGCCAATTTCACCAATTCCTCAGTGGGATCTGGAGCTTTACGTTTCCTGTTCTTTTGACGAGATTCATCATCCACCTGAGGAAAAGATTAAAGTTAATTAAGTTTAAGTATAAGATTGGGCATTTAATAAATGTCCTTTAATAGATGTCCCTAACCTATCCTAACCCAACCTAACCTAACTAGACTGAATATCACGACTTTACTAAAGTTTCGATTCCTTGGGTAATAGATAGGAAGAAAATAACTTCAGAAGCGAATAACTCAAAACTATTTATTTCTCCCAAAAATTAATGTTATATACGGAAATGAATGTTACTTTGAATAATGCTGAGATAAAACCACTGCGAGATGAAAATTGTCTGCACTGCTGATGGTTACGGTAATGAACAGAAAACGACGCCGAAACGGATGGAAAATGTAACGTCACATACGTCACATCAAAATGAGAGCGAACCAACATGTTATATATCCTTTATCAAGTTGTTTTTCTTTGTTGCAGGTACCAACTACAACCCAAGAATGGAAACAAATTGCACAAGATTTCTACGATCAGTGGAATTACCCCAACTGCCTGGGTTCAATCGACGGCAAGCATGTCGCAATCAAGAAACCTGACAATTCTGGATCCCTTTACTTCAATTATAAGAAATTTTTCAGCATTGTGATGATGGCAGTGGCAAATGCCAACTATGAGTTCATGATGGTTGATGTAGGAGTCAATGGAAGAGTATCGGACGGTGGTGTAATCAGTTACACGAAATTCGGGCAGGCGCTTGCTGGTAATACATTGGGAATTCCGAAACCAACACAACTGCCGAATAGTCAGAAAATATTGCCATTCGTTTTTCTGGGAGATGATGCCTTCGGACTAACCGAAAATGTTATGAAACCTTACCCCCAATCACCATTAAATGTGAATAGAAGAATTTTCAATTACCGAATGAGTCGTGCTCGTCGTGTGATCGAAAATACCTTTGGGATCTTGGTCAGCCGATTTGGTGTGTTACAGAAGCCAATAGCACTCTCTCCTGAAAAAGCTCGAATAGTTGCCTTGGCATGTTGTTATTTGCATAACTTTTTACGCAAGCGACATTCACGAGCTTATGTCACAACGCAACTCGTGGACTGTGAGGATTTGCAGGCAGGTGTCATCACGAAAGGGTCATGGAGGGATGTTGTAAATGAGATAACACCACTTCTGCCAAACACTACCTCCAGAAACGCAACAAATAGTGCTAAAGCAGTCAGAGAAACCTATTCTGATTACTTCAACAATGAAGGCCAGGTTTCATGGCAATGGAAAAATGTCAGCGCACTTGGCTCGACCAATAACTGAATCGAGAAGAGTATCCTCAATAGTAATAAAAATTGAAGAACATTAAAATAAATAGTTAAATCATGAGGTACCTCGAAAACTAAGCATTTTTCCGAGAAATGGTATTCATGAAAAACGTCTTACAATGTGTTATTTTACCTATAGAGTGTCAAATAAAAAAATCCCTAACCTAACCTAATTAAACCTAACATAACCAAACGTAGCCTAACCTAATTTAAAGACGTTTTCATGAATAACATTTTTCATCAAAATGCTTCGTTTTTTTTATATAATGTGTGGCTCATCCAATGTTCAAAGGATCAATAACCATCTTTCCGCAGCACAGGGACAATTTTTTTTTTTGGTTTCCACATATATTTTAGGGTGTGTAGAATGTAATTACATACATTTCTTTATGAGGTCCTGTTCTGCATTATTATCAATAATAGGTTGATATTATGTAAGAGAAAGATAAACTTGTACAGAAACTTAATAAAATAGGCCACTTACCGCTCTGGTTTCATTTGCGTCGCCACGATCCTCGTTGTCATGAACATCCTGAGATATGTCCATCGTGCTGATTGAAGCGGTAGGTGTTTCCTGAGTTACAAGAAACTTCATTTCGTCAAAATACCAAAGTGTAGGTTCCACATCCTCTGCACCGGCACCACTTCTGTCTGCATCGCGAATCCTTTTTAATTCTTTCCGGAAGTTTGTTCGCAAAGAATTTACTTTTTTTACTACTTCTTGTTTCTCAGCATCCGGATATTTTTCACGGTACTTTTCTATCAGCACATCGTACTGCTCCCCCTTTTTGGCACGATTTGTATAATCTTTGCATTTCACATCCCACAGGGCGGGAAGACCACGATACACCTCAATAAATTCAGCAATGAATTCTTTTTCGGCTTTCTTGTCACCCATGATACGCGTGGTTGAGGAGAGAGACAAACACCTCACACGACCGCTGGAGAGAGAGACTGACAGGATATTGCGCAATATACCCAACAGACGACACAATATTATCCCGTTTGCGCAATATATTTTTAAGTTTTTGAAAATCACACAATATATTGCACAACCTTTCAATATTGCCCACACACGATCAATTATATTGCACAAACCAAAATATTGCGCAATAATATTGAACAATTCCCAAGATCAGTAATCAGGATAGAACAAAAAATAATAGGTTCAACCTTGAAAAGTTAGATTTAAAAAAGAGATAGAAAGGAACTGGTTCTCAAATGAAGTGATAGATGAATGCAATGAAGTTACTAATCAAGTTATTAGTGGTGGATCATTAGGAAGCTTTAGAAAAGATTAAACAGATTTATGGATTGGGATGATATATGGAAATAGGTAGGTATGTTTCATACAAGAACTATCACATGTAGGCCTGATGGCTTCTTGCAGCTTCCCTTATGTTCTTATGGATCGGTGACTGCCAGCTGTACCTCCTGGAAAGAACTCACAGCTTATGATAGCCTGATCTCTGGGTGAGGCTTTCACACAACACACTATATCCTCCTGTGTAGGGAGGACAATAATTGCTCACTCAGCAGTAAAAAATCTCTTGGCAGGACTAGACCACTCTCACACCATACAGTGAAGCCACATCCTGTACCTACTTGCTGCTGGTGGACAAGGGTTACACATTGAGAGGCTTGCCTTTCTGCCTTGTGTAGGCAAGGCCTTGTCCTTCTCATTTCTGAGCCAAGCATATCAACCACTACACTATGGTGTGTGTGTGTGTGTATGTGTGTGTGTCATGGCTCTTGTCAGTCACTCATCTAGCAGTCTTCATTCATTGCCACAAACACCAAACCATCATCATTTCACTGAGTTGAATCAAAACACCACCACCTCCCAGCAAATGCCCCTATGAAGCTTATGAATATGTAAGTGTCCCTCTTTATATGACTGGGTATGCTTGTTTAAGACCCAACTGTAAATTGAAAAATTATATGTTTTTGGATCTAACTCACCAAAAATAAGAATGATTATTGAAATAAGTCAGTAAACACAAATACATGTTTTATATGTTAATAGGTACATAGTGACACAGAAAATTAGAAAATATTTAGTTTTATTACTGCAGAGTTGATTTTCATCCAAGTGCAAACTTTACTGGAAATGTGTAAGTTAATTATGTTGATGACAGTGTAGTGCATTAAAGAATGTACATGTACATGAAACATGGCAAATGTTGTTGTTCAAGTAAGCTGAAAAATGTTTAATATATTTATTGGTTCATATCTTTGTATGAGTATTGATGAAAAAAAAAATCTTAAATCTATCAACTCATGTTAAACTTGAGCTAAGATTAATACCTATTCTCCCCAAAAAATGAAGAAAAAAAAAGTATTACCTCAAAAACAATACCTTACAAATATATAATTACCATAAAGTAGCTAAATAAAGCAAAGAATGCAGTCTAAGATTTTATAAGGTCAGTGGAAGACATAATAAGACAGCATGTCACAATTCAGTGAGTTGTTATTAAAAATTGCAGAAAAATCATATCAAATAAAACTTTTCAGAGATGCAAGAATTATAGAAGGGAGATTAAAAACCTATGTGGATAAATTAAGAAGCTAAAACTTAATCAAGAAAAAAACTCTTAAACAAGAAAAAGAGCTTCAGTTTCACTTTCAGAATAAAAGAAAAACTTTCCTCAGAAAAAGAAGCTACTGCACAGCAATTAGAACACACACACACACACACACACACACACACACACACACAGAGAGAGAGAGAGAGAGAGAGAGAGAGAGAGAGAGAGAGAGAGAGAGAGAGAGAGAGAGAGAGAGAGAGAGCCCATGTGGCAGTAGAAGTGTATAGAATTTCATTGAGAAGTTAAGAAAAGACACAGAAGCTCAACAAGGAAGAATATTTATAAAAGTGAAGGAAATGAACTCAAAGAAGAGGAATTGGGGAAGGAAATATTAAGTGTTGAATATGCATTGATAAAAAATGCACGAATAAGTTTAGTCACTGCCTGGGATGAAAATTTCAAACTTGTACCTTTAGTTATTTAAGAAATTATGGAAGTTGCTGTGATGCATTTATGATGGAAAGTAAGTAAAATGAATGTAAGTGGTGCAGTCTCATTCTCAGTAGCAGGTCTTGCAAAGGGTTGCTCTTGGGCAGTATAGTATGCAGAGGTTGTGTAGGGAATTTATGAGGATAGGGAAGGATTGGAGTTAGGATTAGGAAGGTAGTGTCAAAAATAATGTTGTGGACTGTATGTGAACAGAATGGGTTTGTTAGTACAGAGGAGCTAGAACTTTGACATTCATTTATAAAACTGAAGAGGAATAAAGGCAAAGATATTTACAGCAGTCATTATAAAAAGAAGTGATGAAGAAAAGAAATATAGAAAATAGAAACTCCCCAGGAATTGATAGGAATTTTTTTTTTTTTTTGTACATTTCTATCAAGTAACAAAATAAACAGTGTCAGTTCCCACTGAAGGTTTTCACAGGTTACTTGAAAATAGTGGTGTGCTAAATGAATGACAATCATCCAAGAGAGATGACGCACCGGGGCTCAGCGCAGATTACCCCGCAGGTTTTAAATTTACCGCTACAATTACTAGCGGTACTTATCGTTCATCTGGCTAGCAGCACCAGCAGCAACGCGAAGCCTTTAAATCCCATAATTCCCAACCGCTGGACGTTGCGTTTAGTTTCCGCTCCTCATCTCTCAGCAGTGGTGTGTAATTTTTCGAAGGGTAGGGCAAGTCTGTGTGATAAACTCTGCAAAACCCGGGTGGGGCTTGGTGCCAGACAGGCGACAATGGGCAACAAAATACCCAGCAACGACATTTGTGCCATAGTGTCCTTATTCAAAGCAGGACACCATCTCCAGGAAATTTCCAGTATTACGGGAGTGAAGCTGAGATCAGTGCAGCGATGGGTGAAGCGTTACCGTGAAGGGAGCTATCCATATCCTGCCACCCACAGCAAACGTCCCGGGATAGAGCGCAGGACATCTACCAGCACCTTGAACATCAAAAGAGAGATAAAAAGCGATCCGCGTTTGACAGCGAAAGAATTAAAAGAAAGAAACCCTACTTTGATCGGGGCGGTGTCTCTGAGGACAGGTCAGCGGCGCATTCACGATTACCTGGGCTACCGCAGCTGCTGGGCAACCAGTGGTAAGGCTTACATTAAACGCTTTGTTCTTTCATCACGACGGTTTGCAAAGACCAAGAGATGATAGCTGTCTTTCATGAGTGCCATTTCCAATGATAATGTAAGATTATTGTTCTTGTAGGAGGGAATCGACTCTAGATTATATGTATAAAATCTCATAACACTGACGGAGTGAAAAAAAAAAAGCTGTTTTGAAACTACTTTTCTGTTTTCTAAGGCCACAAAAATGATGAGCCAGTTTCTCAAGAATGTTTCTCTTGCTAATAATGTGGAAATTCCGTTAATTCGTCAGTAGAAACTTATAATTTCAACTAGAGCCTTTAAAAAGTAGTAGATAGTAGAGGTGTGGTCAGAAGAGTTTCAGAGAATACTTTTGAACAAGAGCAGTGAAAATGACCGATGGGAAAGAGTTGCTGCGGGGAAGTGGCAGCACCGTCGGCGGTGTGTTTTTAGTATATATTATACAAGGATCCAATTATAAATGAAAAATACTAACACTCGTATTGTACTGATGACATATCTTTAAATAGTGAATTGGACCATTGAGTTATAATGTGGAATGCCGCGTGTGCCATAAAATTATATCAGTTAGACGTGATAAAGAAAAGCTAATCATCATAAATGGTTGAAATAAATTTGGCTAATAACAAGGAGATAAGTAAGCGGCAGATAAGGTATAGCGGTGATCAAGTGCTGAGATTTAACTTCAAAGCCAAAGTCACAAGGTTACACACGTCAACCCAAGCTAAGAACCAAGTTTGTGACATGATCCGGTCTCACATGATAATTAAAAACCATCATGGGAATCATCCGTTTCTCCCGTTAAAAACATAAAAATTGTTGATCTGTCACTAGGACCATAGAAACTGCATTGGAAATCCAAATAACTTCAACATTAGCCTCTTAAATGCAGCAGAGGTGAGGCCAATTCCAGTTAAGGTGGTAGAGGTGTTGAAGGTTTTGGCTTGGGAGGGGGAGGGGGGGGGCGTGAACGTGGCAGCGGCGCGCGGGTTGGCGGCACTTGGCGGGAAAAAGCAAGAGCCAGCTGTGCATGGAGCCGCGCCGAATGTCGGGTAAATATCCCTGTGTTGCAACGCTCGGTAGCCCCATGGTAAATCGGGGAGTGTGTGGCGGCGACTGGATGTCTGGTGGGTAGGTGGGCGAGAATGCACGGCTGGTAGAGTGGCGAGAGGAGATTTGTGAGAGGAAAGCATTGGTGGGAGTGGTCTGTTGTGTTGTTTGTTTTGGTTAGTTGGTTTGTCCAGGAATGAGAGAGCCTTTGGTGAGGTCTGTTCCGTTGTTTGTTGGTTTGTCCAAGGGTGAGGGAGCTTTCGGGAGTTTTCTTTTCTGTTTGTTGGTCTGTCCAGGGGTGAGGGAGCATTCGGGAGTGGTCTAACGTTGGTTGATGGTTTATCCAGGGCTGAGGGAGCCTTAGGGGTATTATTTCAGAATCACTACATATTCACTTCTACTTTTGTGACGTATCTTATTGGCTGGCTCTCTTTGTGCTGAGTATTTTGAACACTATAGATGTGTAGCAAATTAATACTAATACCATCAGCAAATTTTAAAAATTTATTTCTTTTGGGATGTTATCGTGAGAAACTGGACAGCAAGACGCCCTCCTGCTTTGGTTAGTTATGTTAAGTTTGGTTAGGAACCCCATGTATATGTGTAAGAAACTTAGGTAAATTTATAGTTTAAGCCAATGTCCCCAATCTCTACCCACGGCCTCCCAATCCCTCAAGCAAGCTTGGGGGCCTGTGGGGAACCTAACCTAACCTAACCTAACCTGCCCGCGCAGCTTATGGGTACTTATAGAGACTTCCTATTGGTGCAGCTCGTGGTGTTAAGTGGTGGTAGCACGTGATTGGCCCGAGGAATTATAGACACAGTGATCCTATCCAGCAGCTACCCACAATTCAAAGCATTAAACAACTGAAGTTCAGGCAACAATACACCATTTATGTTTACCTGTGGACTTAGAAAAGGTTGAGAGCGCTGTGCATTCCCAGGCCTATTGTGGCGTTATTATTAATTTCCGACAAGTAGTGTAATCATTAGAAATTATGTGAATAGTGAGAAGAACAAAATGAGGTAGGTTATTACCACGTAGTGTGTAATGGTTTAAACTATAATAAAACCGAAACTTATACTTAGTAATGCTGCTAGTAATTTTTTAAAATTTACTGTCTTTTTATTGGAAGTGCTATTGTGAGCGACTGGTCTAAACTGCACAGTGGTGACAAGGTTACTAATGGTATTTACTATTCTGGTAAGTTTTGACCGTGTTGACTAATTTGTAATCAGTTTTCTAACAAGTTATTCTGTTCCTTATGGCAGGGCAGGGTGAAAGTGTTGATGCAGTAGTTTGATGTGGCATAATAAAGTATGGTGATCACAGGGGGGTGGGGGGGGGGCTGAACTGCAGGCACACCAGTTCATGTTATTTGCTGTAATGTGTGGTGTGAGTAAAGTTGTCTGCTGATCTACTTAGCGTGCAGTATGGGTATAATTGCACAATACACAGTGACTGTTATATAGCTATGAAATTTATACAAGTTTCCTAAGTGGTTACAAAAGGTTGGTTTAAATCTGTGGTGGTGGCAGTGCAGTATGTGGTCCAACAGTGGCAGGAAAAGGACTGAGTATATTTAAATGCCACCTGTTGTGTCCATTGGAGAACCTTGGCAGTGACTAGGTGAGGCAGTGGTGGCCAGACCTTCCTGCTTCCCCAGTGCTTGCTGCCTCACCTCCACTTACTTTTCTTGAGATATTGTGGATATTTTTTCCCACATTCTGTTTTGCCATTAATTTGATACCACAACCTTCCTTGTCTGTGCCATCATGTGGGTCTTGCCCTTCTGCATAGTTTGATGATTAGTCTGTGTTGACAAGTAATGTAACTGATGCTTGGATAGCAAACACTGTACAGTGTGTAACACAAGTTTCTGCGGATTTTGCCAGAGATGAAAGTCAAGGTTATTCTAAGTGAAAAATGCTCTCTGCACACATGTGTTTTAAGGCATTGTTTAGCTATGGCATAAAATTCAAGCTTGGCCTGGCAACAGATGTAGCAGTCAAGTCAGGCAGGTATCCATGGTGAGGATCTGAAGTTGTGAATAATTAAGTCATGATTTCTACAAGTTTTGGAGCTTTACAGTATCCCATGACAAGATGAGTGACAACAGTGGGCAATACTGATTACCAATAAACATTATACAGTGATAGTATGGATGTAATAAACAACAAATAAAATAATAGGCTGTGTGGCACCATGCATTGCCTATCTGAGCAGGGAGTGGGAAGGAGTGAGGCTAACAATAAATCAACTGATTGTTAGTCAGATCATAGTTTCCCTCCAAGACAGTGGCAGTGAATATGTTCAGATCGTATTGCATAATATGAATTGTGTGAAAAGTGTGTTTCTCTGCCATGGTTGTCCATGTGGCCCAGCTGTTGTATCTGTTGCCAGGCCACACTTGAATTTCATGCCATGGCTAAATGTATATGTGCCTGTACTTTCACCTCTAACAATATCTACAGAAACTTGTGTTACACCCTGTATATACTGTTACCTTTTACCATTTCTTCACCTGAAATACATCTATATCTGTCAAAACATTACTGTTGTTGCTTCAGATTTACTTGAACATGGATAGTAGAGTCTGAAGAAGCCATAACAGTCTTGTCTGACTTGTCCCGTGCTTGGACCAGTTGCTGATCTGAGGCATGGTGTCACAGCAAGGTGGAAGATTGTGTTCCAATGAATGATTTTTATCACCAGTTTTACAGCACTAATACAAAATTTTCATAAAAATTATATGTATACTGTGTCACTCTACGAACATGTCCGAACATATTTTTTCAATCATCTCATGAACTGAATTTTGTCCATTTTGAAGGTTGTCCTGGCATTCCAGCAAGGGAAATGAAGTTAATTGCTCATGTTAAGGATGGAAATTTTATATTAACATCACTTCTTGAATCACTCGTGTGGTGATGGTGCTCCTGCCAGATGTCCACTGGAGGCTCTGTTATTCCTAAAAGCAATGGTTTTCAACTGTTTTCCTCTCAGGGCACACTAAACCAGGTGCTAAAATAGACAGGGCACACCTTCAATATTTAGAAGTGGAGCTAATGAATAGTAGTAAACCTTCATACACCTGTCACAGTAAGAGTTGCCAGTTTGTACTTAGTGTGGCATGCTTTCACAAATAATTAACTCATACTCAGTTGTCATATTTACCATGTGCATTGTTTGAAGGAGGATCAATCTTCCTTCTTGAATTCCCACAGCACATCTGCAGTTGGTTTGCAGCACAGTGAAAATCATTGCATCAGAGTGACACATTTGCACCTGAGGCTGAAGCATTCTCTAACACTGAATTTTGCCTCCCTCACCATTTGGGTGTAATTGCTTCATGCCCATGGAATGTGGGGCTAGACAAAACAGCACGTGACAGAAGTGGTCTGTTCTCTAATGTTTCAGGAGTACTGATTGGATGGTGTAGCATGTTTGTGTACTTTTTGCGAGTCCACACCACTAGCCAGAGAGAGTATTGGCTGGGTGGCCATCAAGTTTGTAAGGATGCATTGTAATTATTACCTTGCTGGTGCATGAAATATTCATAGTGCTGAATATGTTCATGTAAGTTTCCCTGTACAATCCCATGCTGTCCTCCACTGAACCACTAGCTTCTCTGGCTCTTAACTCCACATCAAAGCAACAAACCCTTGGTGTATGTCTCAGGTAATAAAATCTCTTCCGGAAATGTCACACCTACTTAGTTTTCATGAAGTAATGTGTTCTGTGTTCTCTACTGATTCTTATCCTTCTCCCATTTGCTTTTGTCACGTGGATCTTGTTCGTCCTTGTGTAGAGTATTCTCCATGTATCTGGAAGCCCCACTCATGTAGTCATTTTAAATAAGACAGAGTCAAACACTTTCTGCCTCAGCACCCTCACCCCGCAGTTAACTATTGAATCTCGCACACCTCTACTGTATTTTTTTTTTTTTTTTCCCTCCATATTTTTCTATCTTGTACCCTGATTTTCATTGTTACTGCTCTTGTGAATTTGCTGATGGTATGTCTCCTCTCTTGTGCTGTTCTTTCTCACCCTTATTTTGGCCATTGTTAGTACAAGAATCCATCAGTATCTTCATTCTTCCTTCCTTTTCACTGGTAAACTGGAACTCTGCTTGTCTCTCTTACCTTTCTTATGACTTGAACTGCCTCAGGTGGAAAAAAAACTTTAACACTTGAACCAAACTGGCAAATGTTTTCAGAGCAGCAAATGGACATTTAATGGATGTAATGACATTTAAGTTAATCTCCCTTTCTTTCTCACAGACAGCAGTTCCCCTCGGGCCTCCAAGATCCGAGGGCAGTGCAAATGGAGTTACACCCCAGAAAAAAAGAAGCGTGTAGTAAAGGCAGTGCTTGAGGAGGGCTTGTCGCTGCGCCAGGCGTCTCACATCTATGGGGTGCCAAGAGGCACTATATGGAATTTCATCTTCACCCAACAATCGTCGGCTCGTTCTTCCACTACTTCCTCCTCCTCCTCCTCCTCCTCCTCCTCTTCCTCCTCTTCCTCCTCCTCCTCCTCCTCCTCCTCCTCCTCCTCCTCCTCCTCCTCTTCAGGTGCATCCAGGAGCTCCCCATACACACTGCGGCGTCACTCAACTCTAATGGATTCCTCACGCAGCCCAAAGAAGTCTCCTTACCACTTTAGGAAGCATCTCAATGTGAGGCAGAGTGTTCTGGCATCCTTACATGGCAAGAGTCCCCTGGCCAGCCACAGCAAGGGGTCTGTTAGTCCTGCCACTGCCACCAGCAACAGTGCCACCTCAACACAGGCACTCCAGCGTGGAAAGAGTGCCAAGGATGTTGGGTGGGTAGATCTTGTGATATGTGATGGTTCTTTTGATTCTCTGGAGATAAACTTTTAGTTTCATGTGCCTTGAACTTCCTAGTTTGTTTGTTATTCACAGGTTCCTCTCTGTCTGTTTGTGATAGAAAAAGTGCAGTTATAGCAGGGAAAAGGGAGGCAGTTTTTGTAGGCATTGCACACACACACACACACACACACACACACACACATTATTGCATATAAATGAGAAGGGTACAAATTAGGAAGTAAATTAAGGAAGTAAATAGGATTATGAATATACTATTTGAAATAAAGAGAAGACATTGCTTAGTGAATGCTGGAGAAATATACAATATATAGCAAAGGTGAACATTTGTATTAAACATTAATTGTGTGCTGCCACACAGGAGGGAATGGGAGTGAAGTGATTTACTTTATGCAAACTTTGGTGTCAATCATGGATTTGTTTTGAGCATATTCTTGTTCCTCATCAGTTCATTTTATGTAGTGAATGTGGCATGTGGGTGTACAAGAAATGTAGTGGCAATAGATGCAGGCTACCAAATGTTGGGAGTGGCTGAGTTTTGCAACATTTAGAAGAGACATGGGAGAAAAAGGTGACAAGTTTTTAATGAGATGAGTGAGTCAGTACTGGGATATACTCAGATGGTGTATATACTGAACAGAATGGTTATGATAGGACATAACAGGGCAGCAGCTGACTGGGGAACAGCTGGGAAGTGCATTGGGATTGTGGTCTCAGCAAGCCCAGGTAACTAACTGAACTTTGTCATTGTTGCCTCAACAGTATCAGGTGCTCAGTAACTAGTTGGGATAAGACATTTTATTGTCAGTAATACCAAGGTGAACAGTGTTCAGACAAAGCCTGTTGTAAGCTGTCATTCTTGTCATTTGAAGTGTGCTGTATGCTGAGATTTCCTTCTTTAAAGTCCACAATTCACAGTGTTTTGTTACTGTTTGACCTTCACGTGGATCAGACTGTATCATCTCTGACTGCTCTCTGGGTGGGTGTTGTTGTTGATCGTCTGGCCAGCACATCACTCAAAACTGTGGTGTGAAACATACACACACACACAGCAGATTGCTCAGCCAAGACATGGGTGTATACTGTCATAAAATCAAAACCTTAATAATTCCTCAGCTGGTTTCCTCCCTCCCTCACACCCTTGTTGCCTCCTCTCAGACGGAGCAAAGTGAGCAGCCGGCGCAGAAACAAAGCAGAGCATAGGGGCAGTGTGTGCTGCTTCTGTGGCAGCGCTGAGGACAACACTGTGCTGCTGGGCAAGATGTGCCACATGAGGGACTTCCATGTGCACTACTACTGTTTGGTGTGTGTGTGTGTGTGTGTGTGTGTGTGTGTGTACACACCTATATAGCTGTATCTACTTAGTGCAGTATTAGTATGCAGGTTCTGATCCAGGATGTTATATTGTAAATAATTTACAGTTAAAAAATCATGACAGTAAATGATTTTGATTTTTAAATTTATTTATTTAATTATTTTTATGCCATTAAGGTCTTAGGCAACTTTCTTGTTTCTTGCTCTTGTCCGAACACTTGGTCTTTTATTTGTCTTATTTATTCCCTGAGCGGAATGAGGAGGTTCTGATTTTGTTAGCTCACATCTCTACTACCCACCGGACTGCCTGGCCCCTGGAGGGCACAACAATGATTTGGTCTGTAGCACCTTTTGGTGTCCATCGCATGTAAGAATTGCAATTTCATTCTCAGAAACACCTAGAAAGTAACTTCTGATGGCATATCTTTGTAATTTTATATCAGAGCCACCATTTCATCATATTTTGCGTATTTTGATTTATCTGCACGTGAGGGAAGGTTTCTGCCTCACAACTCACGTAACTATCATCTCATTACTACAGCTTGAGCTGGAAGGTGCAAAATGCGTGAATTATTTGCCATAACACCACATATGGGACAGCCAGTTTTGTTGACCCCATCAGACTCAGCAGTGACTGTAGAATCAAGATGTATTGTAAAAAGTTTGACAAAACAAAACAATGTTATTATGACATGTTGAACTGTGAAGATGTTAAAAAAAAAAGTTTATAACATGTTTTACTTATGCTTGCTATTTTCAACAGTTAATCATTGAATGCTGAAATATATTGTTACATTAATTAGGAAAAACTTGTGAACACAATAGTGTGATCAGAATGCAGATAAAGCTCCACACATTGAAAACACAGCGTCATTTATAGCAACATGTCACTCGCTGCAACTATCACGGCAGTGCGACACGGTGTAATGGTTAGGGGAGGGTCCTGGGTGGATGGGGGTCAGCATAAATAAATAATTTTTATTGTGCAATTCTTTTTGTAGGCTTTTATTTTATGTATTTATTTATTTATTATTATTTACCAACATAACCCAACCTCTCTAACCAAATTAGGCTTTAAGGAGGACTAAGGCAACATGTCTTAAAAAATCAGAACTCCCCAGCCACTGGGGGAAGATCC